>NC_064565.1:2531666-2857500 GCF_937001465.1 Orcinus orca | reverse complement strand
TTACCGTACGGGTTAGAATTAGGGGACGGGTTAGGGTAAGGCTTCGGGGAAGTGTTAGGTTTAGGGTTCATGCTAGGGTTACGGTTAGGGGACGGGGACGGTTTTGGGTCCAGGTGAGGGTACGACAACAGTTTAGGGGGAGTGTACGTGTGAGGGAACGGGTTAGTGTTAGCATACGGGTTAGGATTAGGGGACGGTTTAGGGTAAGGTTTTGGGTAAGGGTTAGGGTTAGGGTTTGGGCTAGGGTTAGGGTTAGGGGACGGGGATGGTTTAGGGTCCAGGTGAGTGTACGACAACAGTTTAGGGGGAGCGTACGTGTGAGGGCACGGGTTAGTGTTAGCGTACGGGTTAGGATTAGGGGACGTGTTAGGGTAAGGCTTCGGGGAATGGTTAGGATTAGGGTTAGGGTTAGGGTTAGTGTTGGGGTTAGGATTATGGGAAGGGTTAGAGGGTTAGGGTTCGGGTTAGTGTTAGGGTAGGGTTAGCAGTTAGGATTAGTGTTAGGGTTAGGGTTAGATTTAGGGTTAGGGTTAGGGTTAGAGGGTTAGGGTTAGGTTTAGATTTAGGGTTAGGTTTAGGGTTAGGGTCAGTGGTTAGGTTTAGGGTTAGTGTTAGGTTTAGGGTTAGGGTTAGAGGGTTAAGGTTAGGGTTATAGTTAGGGTTAGGGTTAGGGTTAGGGTTAGGGTTATGGTTAGGGGGCGGTTTAGGGTCCAGGTGAGTGTACGACAACGGTTTGGGGGAGCGCACGTGTGAGGGCATGGGTTAGTGTTAGCGTACGGGTTAGGATTAGGGGACGGTTTAGGGTAAGGCTTCAGGGAAGGGTTAGGGTTAGGGTTCGGGCTAGGGTTAGGGTTAGGGGACGGGGACGGTTTAGTGTCTAGGTGAGTGTACGACAAAGGTTTAGGGGGCATGAACGTGTGAGGGAACGGGTTAGTGTTAGCGTACGGGTTAGGATTAAGGGACAGTTTAGTGTAAGGCTTCTGGGAAGGGTTAGGGTTAGGGTTCGGGCTAGGGTTAGGGTAGGGGACGGGGACGGTTTAGGGTCCAGGTGAGGGTACGACAACTGTTTAGGGGGAGCGTACGTGTGAGGACAAGGGTTAGTGTTATCATACGGGTTAGGATTAGGGGACGTGTTAGGGTAAGGCTTCGGGGAAGGGTAAGGGTTAGGGTTCAGGCTTGGGCTAGAGTTAGGGGATGGGGACGGGGACGGTTTAGGGTCCAGGTGAGGGTACGACAACTGTTTAGGGGGAGCGTACGTGTGAGGACAAGGGTTAGTGTTAGCATACGGGTTAGGATTAGGGGACGTGTTAGTGTAAGGCTTCGGGGAAGTGTAAGGGTTAGGGTTCAAGCTTGGGCTAGAGTTAGGGGATGGGGACGGGGACGGTTTAGGGTCCAGGTGAGGGTACGACAACGGTTTAGGGGGAGCATACGTGTGAGGGCACGGGTTAGTGTTAGCGTACGGGTTAGAATTAGGGGACGGGTGAGGGTAAGGCTTCGAGGAAGGTTTAGGGTTAGGGTTCGGGCTAGGGTTAGGGTTAGGGGACGGGGGTGGTTTAGGGTCCAGGTGAGGGTACGACAACGGTTTAGGAGGCACATACGTGTGAGGGCACGGGTTAGTGTTAGCGTACGGGTTAGGATTAAGGGACGGGTTAGGGTAAGGCTTCGGGGAAGGGTTAGGGTTAGGGTTCGGGCTAGGGTTAGGGTAGGGGAAGCGGACGGTTTAGGGTCCAGGTGAGGGTACGACAATGGTTTAGGGTGAGCTTACGTGTGATAGCACGGGTTAGTGTTAGCGTACGGGTTAGGATTAGGGGAAGGGTTAGGGAAAGGCTTCGGGGAAGGGTTAGTGTTAGGGTTAGGGTCAGGGGTTAGGTTTAGGGTTAGGGTTAGTGTTAGCGTTAGGGTTAGAGGGTTAAGGTTAGGTTTAGGGTTAGGGTTAGGGTTAAGGTTATGGTTAGGGTTAGGTTTAGGGTTAGGGTTAGAGGTTTAGGGTTAGGGTTAGGTTTAGGTTTAGCGTTAGGGTTTAGGATTAGGGTTAGGGTTAGTGTAAGGCTTCGGTGAAGGTTTAGGGTTAGGGTTCGGGCTCAGGTTATGGTTAGGGGACGGGGACGGTTTAGGGTCCATGTGAGTGTAAGACAACGGTTTAGGGGGAGCGTACGTGTGAGGGCACGGGTTTGTGTTAGTGTACAGGTTAGGATTAGGGGACGGGTTAGTGTAAGGCTTCGGGGAAGTGTTAGCGTTAGGGTTCGGGCTAGGGTTAGGGTTAGGGGATGGGGATGGTTTAGGGTCCAGGTGAGGGTATGACAACGGTTTAGGGGGAGCGTACATGTGAGGGCACGGGTTAGTGTTAGCGTACGGCTTAGGATTAATGGACGTGTTAGGGTAAGGCTTCGGGGAAGGGTTAGTGTTAGGGTTCGGGCTAAGGTTAGAGTTAGGGGACGGGGACGGTTTAGGGTCCACGTGAGGGTATGACAATGGTTTATGGGGAGCGTACCTGTGAGGGCACAGGTTAGTGTTAGCGTACGGGTTAGGATTAGGGGACGGGTTAGGGTAAGGCTTCGGGGAAGTGGTACGTTTAGGGTTAGCGTTAGGGTTAGGGTTAGGGTTAGGGTTTATGGTTAGGCTTAGGGTTAGGTTTAGGTGTTAGCGTTAGGGTTAGGGTTAGGGAAGGTTTAGGGTTAGGGGTAGGGTTAGGTTTAGTTTAGGGTTAGTGTTATGTTTAGGGTTAGAGGGTTAAGTTTAGCGTTAGGGTTAGGGTTAAGGTTAGTGTTTAGGGTTAGGGTTAGCCGTTAGGGTTAGTGTTAGGGTTAGGGAAGCGTTAGGGTTAGGGTTAGGGTTAGGGTTAGGTTAGGGTTTGGGTTAGGGTTAGTGTTAGAGTTAGGGTTAAGGTTAGGGTTAGGGTTAGTTTAGGGTTAGGGTTAGGGTTAGGGTTAGGGTTAGGGTTAGGTTTTAGGTTTAGGGTTATGGTTAGGGTTAGGGTAAAGTGTTACGGTTAGGATTAGGGTTAGGTTAGGGTTGGGGTTAGGGTTAGGGGTTCGTGTTAGGGTTAGGGTTAGGGTGAGAGTTAGGGTTCAGTTTAGAGGGTTTGGGTTAGGGTTAGGGTTAGGGTTAGGGTTAGGGTTAGGGTTAGGGGTTAGGGTTAGGGTTAGGGTTAGGGGTTAGGGGTTAGGGTTAGGGTTAGGGTTAGGGTTAGGGTTATGTTTTGGGTTAGGGTTAAGGGTTAGGGTTAGGGTTATTGTTAGGTTTAGGTTTAAAGTTAGAGTTAGGGTTAGGGTTAGGTTTAGGGGTTAGGGTTAGGGTTAGGGTTAGGGTTAGAGTTAGGTGTTAGGGGTTAGGGTTAGGGTTAGGGTTATGGTTAGGGTTAGGTTTTGGGTTAGGTTTAATGGTTAGGGTTAGGGTTAGGGTTAGTGTTAGGTTTAGGGTTAGGTTTTGGGTTAGGATTAGGGTTAGTGTTAGGGTTAGTGTTAGGTTAGGGTTAGGGGTTAGGGTTAGGGTTAGGGTTAGGTTTAGGGGATGGGGATGGGGACGGTTTAGGTGACAGGTTAGGTTACGTCAACGGTTTAGGGTGAGCGTACGTGTGAGCGCATGTGTTAGTGTTAGCGTACGGGTTAGGATTAGGGGACGGGTTAGGGTAGGGCTTCAGGTAAGTTTTAGGGTTAGGGTTAGGGTTAGTGGATGGGGACGGTTTTGGGGACAAGTTAGGGTACGACAACGGTTTAGGGTGAGCATACGTGTGAGGGCATGGGTTAGTGTTAGCGTACAGTTTAGCATTAGGGGACGGGTTAGGGTAAGGCTTCGGGTAAGGGTTAGGGTTATGTTTAGGGTTAGGGTTAGGGGACGGGGATGGTTTAGGGCACAGGTTAGGGTACGACAACTGTTTAGGGTGAGCGTACATGTGAGGGCATGGGTTAGTGTTAGCGTACGGGTTAGGATTAGGGGATGGGTTAGGTTAAGGCTTCGGGTAAGTGTTAGGGTTAGGGTTAGGGTTTGGGTTAGGGCTTCATGTGCTTTTCATGTGCTTTAAAGACGAGCCCACTCTATCTCTTGAAATCTGTTTCTTGCAATTCTGTCTTGCATTCAGATCCTCTTCTGTGCCTTACCTCAACATATTTTTGGACATTAGTTTTCATTTATAACTCTGCCGGTTTGTGAATTGCAGTGATACTGACCTCCATTTTTCAAGTTGCTCTTTTGTGAGCTGGCCTCAAACCCACAGGATTGCTTCAGGCCCTATTTTGGCTCCGGCGAGGTGGGCTGAGCCGTTTTTTAAAACTTATTCTTAATGGGAAATTAGAGTGATATGTGCCCGTCCAAACCCCTACAACTCTTCTCTCATTGGTTCCCCCTCTTCCCGTTCATCCTCCTCACAATTTGCAAAATGTGTGAAACAGAAGTTTAAATGTGCTGATTCTCCAAGTGGGGAGATTCTAAGTAACGTGGCTGGAATGGTGAACAGGAGCACCAGGAGAGGATAAATGAGGTGCATTTTAGACACATCTCCCGATCACATGGTGTACAGTCCTCTGGGTTTTCCATGCATGTTTTAGCTGTAAGAAGATCCCTTGAACCTGCAGATTTGGGACCCATTGAATGGGTACCAGGTAGTATTACTTTAAAGGTGTGCATTTCCTCACCCAACCTCACATTTCTCTTAGTGCAAACAGTTTCCAGCCTTATGTCTCATCCTGCTGTGGGTCTAGATGTGTTCAATCCATGTTGCATCACCGTCCCTGAGGAAAAGTTGTAAGAGGTTTTCTCTGTCTCTCTGTCGTTTATTTTTTTCAATTTATTACTATATTGGTTACAGCTGATTTTCAAAGCTCTGTTTCTTGCTGTTGTACATCCACTTGATTCACGTACAGAGAGACATCAATAAATTCTTTTTCAGATTCTTACCAGTCGTATATATTCTTTTCCGGTGACTTGAGTGTGCTGAGTGCAGTTCTTTTAGCTACCTTGTAGGCCTTGTTGATTATCAGTTTTGGTATTTGGAATGGTATCTTTGCTAATTTCAACCTCCTGGATGATGCCTCATCCCTCCCCGCCTTTCCCGTTTAGCAGCCTTATGCGTGTTTTCTACATATTTGACTATGTTTTTGTTTTGTAATTTATTTCGTGTGTAGCCATTTTGGATTCCACCTTTAAGTGATATCTTATGATATGTGTCTTTTTCTTTTTGAATTATGTCACTTAGAATGATCATACGTAACTCCTCCCGAGTTGTTACAACTGGCCATATTTGATTTCCAGGCTGAGTAATATTCCACTCTACCTAAGTACCACATCTCTATCCATTTTTTCCCTCCAGAGACATTTAAGTTATATCCTAGTCGAGGATCTTTTAAACAGAGAGGGGGTAAACATTGGGGTACCTGTGTCCTCTCGATTTTTGTTTTTCCCAAGATATACGCCCATGAGTGCAAGTGCCCTATGCTCCGTAGCTCATTTTTCAGATGCTTTAGTAAACACAATACACTTCTCCAGAATGGCCGTTGGCAATATACATTTCCACTATAAGTCTCACAGGGCTCCCTCTTCTCCTTGCCCTGTCCTGCATTTCTGTTGTTTACGCTTTATGAGGATGGCTCTTCTGACTGATGCGAAGTGATATCTTTTGTAGTATTGACTTCCAGTGCCCACCTGTTTGGTTGGCTAAAAAAGTGTATGCCCTTTTCTTGAATATATACAGAAAAAAACGCATACACCCTTTTTGGCCAACTGCAATGTTGGCAATGTTCAGCTCCTTTTCTTGTGCTTAATGGCGAGTCCTTTCTACCTCCTCAAATACCTTTCCTGCCATTCTCCCTTGCTTACAAGTCCTTTTCTCTGACTTTCCTCAAGACATTTTTCAGTGATGGATATTTTCAACTCTGCAGTTTTGTGAATTTTACTGCCCCTGAGTTCCATTGTTCAACTTGTGTTTATGGGAACTGGCCACAAAGCAGCGGGATTTCCTCAAGCCCTATACTGTTTCCATGGGCAACCCTAGCCTTTGGTCAATTCGTCTTCCTGATTGGAAATTAGAGTGACATGTGCCTGTCTGAACACCTAGGACTTGTCTCTCATTGTTCCTCATCCTTCCGCTTCATCCTCTGGACAAATTCCAAACTGTACGCAACAGGATGTTGACAGTGCTGACATCTCCAAGTGGGGAGACTCTTAGTAAAGACGCTGGAGGGGTGAACCCGAGCACCAGGAGATGAGGAGATGAGAGGCCTTTTCCAAACTCTTCCCGATCAGATGGTATACCATCCTCTGGGTGTGACAGACATGTTTTAGCAGTAGGAAGAGTCCCATTCATGTAAGGAGAACACCAGGGCTTTTTCAAAATCAGTGTCTCCCCGAAACCCAAACTGGGGAATTTTTTAAGCTACGGCTACACATATGTTCATTAAGGGCCTTGGGAAGTAGGCAGAGTCCAAACTTTAGATGATTGAAGTCTTCAGGGTCAGAAGCACTCACCACCAGCTTCCCTTAGGTTACACTTTAACTGTCATTGATAGATGATGTCAATAAAAATATCTATTCTTTTTCAGATTATTTCCCCTTATAGGTTATTGCAAAATGTTGAGTGTAGTTCCCTGTGCTATACAGTAGTTCCTTGTTGATGATCTATTTTATACATAGCAGTGTGTATGTGTTAATTCCAAACTGTTAATTTATCCCTCCTCCCACCTTTCCCCTTTGGTAATAATAAATTATAAGATTTTATACTTCTCAGAAATGGGGGAGCTGAAAGAGGGGTATCATTTTCAATGGAAAAGCATTTAAAACAAGATTGAAGCTTTAACCAAGATTATTAGATGTACATCCTCGAAAAGAAATCACTTCGTTTCTCTAATATTGACCTGACAAATAAGACAAACCTTTTCACTGAACTTGCTTATAATAAAGTGATGGAAATATCAAATGGAAGTGTTAGAAACATCTTATTTTACCCGAGCCTTATACACTGTTCTATGTTAACTACAGTTTGGCTCACACATCTGTTCATTGAGGTTACAATAGTCTCAATTTCTGTTACTGATCCTCCAGAGTGGACCCCAACAAGTGTCCCCCTGCCCAGTGTCATTGGGGCCAACAGATCGAGACTGAGTTTGGTTCACAAGCAAAGGAAACTTTATATTTTGATCAGAGAATGGAGAGGTGAGAGCATGCACTACCCCGTGGGCTGTGGGCTGGGCTGCTGTGTAGAGATCCTGTCAGAGTCAGTGGGAGGGAGGGGGCGGAGCTCTCGAGGGCCGGGTTGGCTGTAGCTCAGGCTCTATATCGCGGAGTCTGCACTGGGCCCCAGGAGCTGAGGTGTCGACCCAGCCATTCTGCACTAGGAAATCTGGTCTGAAGTGCCGGGTGTGGAACCTCTGCATGCGGGACCCTAGGAGCACGTGAAATTAGACAAAGCACAAAGGATAAAAAAGCTTAGACTTGACTTTATTGCCCAGATTCTATTTTTATCTCCCAGGGATTTTTTTTTTTTTTTTTTGCGGTACGTGGGCCTCTCACTGTTGTGGCCTCTCCCGTGGCGGAGCAAAGGCTCCGGACGTGCAGGCTCAGCGGCCATGGCTCATGGGCCCAGCTGCTCCGCGGCATGTGGGATCTTCCCGGACCGGGGTATGAACCCGTGTCCCCTGCATCAGCAGGCAGACTCTCAACCACTGCGCCACCAGGGAAGCCCATCCCAGGGATTTTTAATGGGCTTTGCTGGGGACAAACCCCTCCTCTGCCTTTTGTCCCGTTCCTCATTCTTGGAGTGCTGAGGGTGCAGACCCTTCTTCTGTAACTGCTGAGTGCTGAGTTGGGAGCCCTCATACCCTGGGGCGAGGGTCAGAGCTTCTCCCCAGCAGCCTCCAGGTGACGTTGATTGTCCCCAGGCCCCCTGCCTCCCTGCTCGTCCACCTGAGCACCAGCATTGGAAGTGTTATAGATTCTAATGACCTTTAAGGGTCCAGGAAAGAGATGTGCAGAGACGCTGTGGGGGCCGGTTTCACCCCGCCCCACATTTGTTCGGCCACCTTAGGCTGACCGTTTCTGCCAGCCTAGATGCTCTGACCAGTAGTCTGCGCTTTCTTCAATTAGGCCCCTGAATTAACGTACAAACAGCACCAGGTGTCAGAGCCCTGCCTGCTCAACTCCCAGACAGTCCAGGGTCAGTGGTGATCAAGGACCATGATGGCCACTGAGTCAACAGCCTTTTGAAGTAAACAGGAGTCCAGCCGGTCTTATTGGCCACCATCATCACGGTGTCTGTAGGCTTTTCTATGGTGACAGTGTGATATACGGTTCCCCCGCCAAGATTATTAGCTCCCCTCTGGGTGCAGTAAGTCCTGCAAGCAGTAGTCTACTCTTTTGGGACACACTCTTGTTGTTTTATGAGAGAAATTCCAGGTCAAGTGATGTTCACACGAGTCGTCATGGTGCCCTGTTGCCCCCGGTTATCTATCTGGATGTTGGAGTTGGAGGGCTTCCTCACTCGAGGTTGGTGTGCCCACGGAGCGAACCCTGCAACTTCAGGGCATGGTTGGTGGTTAGGATCACCTCGTGGGGTCCTTTTCCCTTAGGAGGAAGGTGGCCTTTTGGGCTGCTGATTTCCAGGTTTTTAGATACCGCCAGTATCTTGGCCAGATGTGGCAGTGGGCCAAGCCCCTTGGTGACCGTAGTTTATCCTACCTGGATGGCATTCTTGCATTGTTCCATTTCAAGTGGGCCCAGTTTTTGCACTAATTCTCCAATGGCGATTCACCTTTCACCGGGAATGTAAAGGTCAAAGGGTTTAGCTAAATTAGGGAGTTCCAGGGCAAGGGTCTGAATTGACTGCTCTTTCCATTCTTGAAAGGCCACTTCTGGATTCTATTCAAAAGGATCATCATCTTTTCCTTTCAGTGTTTCATATAGAGGCCCAACTAGTAGACTGTAGTTAGGGATCCAGAAGCAGCAAACCCTGGCCTGCCCAGGAACCCCTAAGCTGTCTTCTAGTTTTAGAAAGGGGTAAGGTTGAAAATGGTTTCCTCCCTCTCCTGGGATGGGCTTCTCCGACCTTCTGTGAGAATGAAGCCCAGGCAGGTCACCGCAGTCTGTGATATTTGAGCTTTTTCTTGGACAACTTCTATCCTTTATTGGCTTGGTAGTTCAGAGGCCTCCTTAGTAGGGCTGGCGATCAGAATGTCATCTGCGTATTGAAGGAGGGTTTCCTTTTCCAGAGGTAGAACTTTTAGGTCTTTAGCTAAGCTTTCCCCAAAGATGGTGTGGGAATTTTTGCACCCTTGGGGCCAGACGGCCCGGAAGTATTGTTTTAGTTGTATGTTGAGTCCTGCCACTCACAAGCCAAAATTTCTTGTGACTCTGGGACTAATGGAATACAAAAGAAGGCATCATTGAAGACTAATACAGAATACCATGTCCTGGTGGTTGGTAGAATGACCAGCAGGGTGTAGGAATTAGGAGCAACTGGAGGTATATCCTCGGTGGCTTCACTGACTGTCCTGACATCCTTTACCAGGTCCCCAGCAGCCCATGGGGCTCTCGTGGTCAGACCAATCCCAGAATATGGAGCTCACCTGGGCAGGTACCCCACCCCCACCCCAGCCCACGGGGCTCTCGTGGTCAGGCCCCTCCCAGGATACAGAGCTACCCTTGCAGGTACCGTGGCAGGGCTGGGCACACAGGAACCGTGCACATAGCCCTCATTGCAGAGCACCCCCAGCTCACCTGTCGCTCAGAGCTGACACAGAGCACCTCAGAGCAGGACTTGAACTAACAAACAGCAGCTGCGACAGGTCTGTGACCCTGGGCATCACTCTGTGCAGCCTCCCTCCACCTGGTCTTCCAGAGACTTCCACTGCACCCCGGGCACCAGGCCTCTGTCTCCAACCACCACCCACCTCTCCTCTCCCTGACTCCTGGGTTCCTCTCATTAGGAGAGGGTTTTCTTGAAGTTGTCTCCCACTCATGGGCCAGATAAAATGATTAGAAAACAAGCCAAAGCTGCAGCCCCTTGTCTATCCTGACTCTCAGGAGCCCACACCTGTTCCTTGGACCTGGCCGGTTCAGCAAGTTCCATTTTCTGCAACTGTGAGCCCCTGAGGGGTGATGATTGGCTGACCTGGGCAGCCTTACCGTGCCGGCCAGCCCTCCCCAGGTGTGCCTGGGTTGAGATCAATATAAATACCACTCCAGGCAGCAAGAGCCCCTGCAGCCGTGCCTGACACCATTTTCTCTGCCCTGTCAGCAGTCTCGGGGCTGGGCTGGTGGGAGGGAGTGAGAGGCCACGGCTTTGTGGGTGGCCCAGTGTGAGTGGGGCTCTGCTGGACTTTCTGCAGCAGTTGCCAGGCTGCCACCTGCTAAAGAAGAGGATGTGTCACCCATACCTGCTGCTGGAATTTCTCCCTGGGCAGAGGTGAGGAAGGAAAAAAGCAGTGGGGGCAGGGACAGGACGGGTATCTCAGGCAGGGAAATGGAAATCTTCCAGAAGAGCACCCAGGGCCAGGACCATCCTGGCTGGCCTGCAGGCACCAAGTCGGCCGGCATGCTGTCACTCGTGTGGCTCTATGGCCCTTCCTCTAGGCTTTCAAGTCCTTGTGTATATTCAGGTGTTTTACCTGGGACGGGTGGGAATAGTTCAGCAGCAACAGGCCTGGGGCTCAGCTCACCTTTACTCACAGATGCCTCGGCACGGTGCCCCAGCTTTGCAATGAGGACGCTTGTTGTGTGGGGGCTGCTGGCTGAATGGGAGATGATTCCCCACCACTGACCAACTTCAGAATTGTTTACAACTGGAGCAAGTGCCCTGATACGGTTTTCCTCTGTGTAACTGGTGGGTTCTGTGTTTTTTTTCTCTGTTTCGTTTTTGGTTCAAGGTAGATTTTATTCCTCTTTTTTGTATTTACAGATATAAGCATGGAAATAATTTATTCATATAAATACATGTATGTGCAGGGAATAATTGTTTTTTCTGTTTTATTTTTAAATTTTATTTCTTTTTAATTTTGAATTTTATTTTATATTTTTATACAGCAGGTTCTTATTGGTTATCTATTTTATACATATAAATGTATACATGCCAATCCCAGTCTCTCAACTCCTCTCACCACCACCCCCCCAACAGCTTTTCCCCCTTGTTGTCCATACGTTTGTTGTCTACATCTGTTGCTCTATTTATGCCTTGCAAAATGGTTAATCAGTACAGTTTTTCTAGGTTCCACCTATATGCATGAATATACAAGATTTGTTTTTCTCTTTCTGAATTACTTCACTCTGTATGACAGTCTCTAGATCCATCGACGTCTCTACAAATGACCCAATTTCATTCCTTTTCATGGCTTAGTAATATTCCATTTTATATATGTACCACAGCTTTATGCATTCGTCTGTCTGTGGGCATTTGGGTTGCTTCCATTACCTCGATATCGTAAATAGTTATGCAATGAACATTGCGGTGAATGTCTCTTTTTGATTTATGGTTTTGTCTGGGTATATGTCCAGTACTGGGATTGCTGTATCATATGGTAATTCTATTGTTAGTTTCTTAAGAAATTCCATATTGTTCTCCATAGTGACTGTATCAATTTATATTCCCAACAATAGTGGAAGAGGGTTCCTTTTCTCCACACCCTTTCCAGCATTTTTTGCTTGTAGATTTTCTATGATGCCTATTCTACCAGGTGTGACGTGATACCTCATTGTTGAATCCATTTCGTTGAGCAAGGGGTAGGTCTTGTCTATTACATATTTGGCTTATGGAACGGTATCTGTGCTAATTTCAAACTCTGGTTTTATGCAGCACCCCAACTCACCTTCCCCCTTAAGCAAGCATAAGTTGGTTTTCTAAACTTGAGACCCTGTTCTCTTTTGTAATTCAGTTAATGTGTAGCCAAGTTCACATTCCATGTATTAGTGATACCTTATGATGTTTCTTTTTCTGTGTGACTTATTTCACTTAGAATCATCGTGCTTCAATCCACTCATTATGCTGATACGGACCTGGTGACAAAGATTTCATTGCTGAGTGGTATTCTGTTGTACATAAGTACCGAAACTTCTTTATCCATTATTTGCTCTCTGGGATATTTAACTTGTGCTGTTGAAGAGATTCCAGTAAAAAGAGCCGTCCCAAATTTTGGGGTGGCTGTGTCTTTTTGATTTTAATTTCCCTAAGCTATAGGACCATATGTGGAAGTGCCCTAGGCTCTGTTGCTTTGTTTTTTACATGTTTCAAGAAACACCATACACTTCTCTAGAGTGGCTGTTGGCAATTTACATCCCACCCATCAGCATAACAAGGCTCCTAGTTTTCCATGGCCTGTCCTGCCTTTCTGGATTTTACACTTTTTTCAGATGGCACTTTTGACCGGGGGGATGTGAGACTTCATTGTAGTGCAGATTTCCTTTGCAAGCTTGCTTGGTTGGCCAAAAAGGGCGTATGCGTTTTTTCCTGAATATATTCAGGAAAAAACGCATACGCCCTTTTTGGCCAAGTGCATCATTGTCGACGTTCTGCCTCTTTTCCTATGCTTTAAATGCACTTCCAGTCTACCTCCTGAAATCGGTTTCCTGTAATTCTGCCCCGCTTTCAAGTCCTCTTGGCAGCCTTACTTCAGTATATTTTTGGACGATAGCTGTCATTTATAACTCTGCAGGTTTGTGAATTACAGTGCCCCTGAGCTCCTTTCTTCAACATGCTTTCTTGTGAGCTGGCCACAATACCACAGGATTGCTTCAGGCCCTAATCTGGTTCCGGCACGGCACGCTGAGCGTTTGGTTAATTCCTCTTCCTGGTGGGAAATGAGAGTTAAATTTGCCCGTCCAGACACCTCCAGCGAGTCTCTCATTGGTTCTCCGTATTCCTGTTCATCTTCCTCAGAAATTGCAAACTGGGCCAAACAGGAGGTTAAAGGCACTGACTCTCCAAGTCGGGAGAGTGTTAGTAAAGCGTCTGGAATGTTGCACCCGAGTACCAGGGGACGAGAACTGAGATATTTGAACACGTCTCCCAATCACACGGTTGATCATACTCTGGGTTCCACATGCATGTTTTAGCTGAAGGAAGAATACCTTAAACATGGAGAGTTGAGACCCGTGGAATGGGTACCATGCAATATGACTTCAAAGGGTCTTCATTTGCTCACCGAACCTCTCCAATCCTATCACTGCTGCGTTTATGCCCCTGTACACACGCTTGATTCTCTTTTGGAGACATAGCAATCCATAGGTTTTAAGATACTAGTCAGGTATATACATAGGCGTTTAATATGGGGTGTTGAGTCCATTTCGTTGAACAAGGAGTAGCTCTTGTCTATTACATATTTGGCTTATAGAACGGTTCTGTGCTCATTTCATTCTCTGGTTTTATGCAGCACCCCTACTCACCTTTCCCCTTAAGCAAGCATAAGTTGGTTTTCTAAATTTGAGAACCTGTTCTGTTTTGTAATTCAGTTCCTGTGTAGCCAAGTTTACATTCCGTGTGTTAGTGATATCTTATGATCTTTCGTTTTCTGTGTGACTTATTTCAGTTAGAATCATCATACCTGAATCCACTCATTATGCTGCTACGTGCCTGATGACATAGATTTCTTTGCTGAGTGATATTGCATTGTACGTAAGTACCACAACTTCTTTATCCATTTTTCACTTTCTGCGATATTGAACTTGTACTGTAAATGAGGTTCTTGTAAACAGAGTCGTCCCAAACTTTGGGGTGGCTGTGTCTTTTTGATTTTAATTTCCCTAAGCTATAGGACCATAAGTGGAAGTGCCCTAGGCTCTGTTGCTGTGTTTTTTAGATGTTTCAGGAAACACCATACACTTCTCCAGAGCTGCTGTTGGCAATTTACATCCTGCCCATCAGCATAACAAGGCTCCCAGTTCTCCATGGCCTGTCCTGCCTTTCTGGATTTTACACTTTTATCAGATGGCCCTTTTGACCGGGGGGAAGTGAGACTTCATTGTAGTGCAGATTTCCTTTGCAAGCTTGCTTGGTTGGCCAAAAAGCGCGTATGCGTTTTTTCCTGAATATATTCAGGAAAAAACGCATACGCCCTTTTTGGCCAAGTGCATTATTGTCGACGTTCTGCCTCTTTTCCTGTGCTTTAAATGCAATTCCAGTCTACCTCCTGAATTCGGTTTCCTGCAATTCTGCCCTGCTTTCAAGTCCTCTTGGCAGCCTTACTTCAGTTTATTTTTGGACGATAGCTGTCATTTATAACTCTGCAGGTTTGTGAATTACAATGTCCCTGAGCTCCTTTCTTCAACTTGCTTTCTTGTGAGCTGGCCGCAACACCGCAGGATGGCTTCAGGCCCTAATCTGGTTCCGGCACGGCACGCTGAGCCTTTGGATAATTCCTCTTCCTGGTGGGAAATGAGAGTTAAATTTGCCCGTCCAGACACCTCCAGCTAGTCTCTCATTGGTTCTCCCTACTCATGTTCATCTTCCACAGAAATTGCAAACTGGGCCAAACAGGAGGTTAAAGGCACCGACTCTCCAAGTCGGGAGAATGTTAGTAAAATGTCTGGAATGTTGCACCCGAGTACCAGGGGACGAGAACTGAGATATTTGAACACGTTTCCCAATCACACGGTTGATCATACTCTGGGTTCCACATGCATGTTTTAGCTGAAGGAAGAATACCTTAAACATGGAGAGTTGAGACCCGTGGAATGGGTACCATGCAATATGACTTCAAAGGGTCTTCATTTGCTCACCGAACCTCTCCAATCCTATCACTGCTGCGTTTATGCCCCTGTACACACACTTGATTCTCTTTCGGAGACATAGCAATCCATAGGTTTTAAGATACTAGTCAGGTATATACATAGGCATTTAATATGGGGTGTTGAGTCCATTTCGTTGAACAAGGAGTAGCTCTTGTCTATTACATATTTGGCTTATAGAACGGTTCTGTGCTCATTTCAATCTCTGGTTTTATGCAGCACCCCAACTCACCTTTCCCCTTAAGCAAGCATAAGTTGGTTTTCTAAATTTGAGACCCTGTTCTGTTTTGTAATTCAGTTCCTGTGTAGCCAAGTTTACATTCCGTGTATTAGTGATATCTTATGATGTTTCTTTTTCTGTGTGACTTATTCCAGTTAGAATCATCGTAACTGAATCCACTCACTATGCTGCTACGTGCCTGATGACATAGATTTCATTGCTGAGTGATATTGCATTTTACGTAAGTACCACAACTTCTTTATCCATTTTTCGCTTTCTGTGACTTTGAACTTGTACCATAAACGAGGTTCTTGTAAACAGAGCCATCCCAAACTTTGGGGTGGCTGTGTCTTTTTGATTTTAATTTCCCTAAGCTATAGGACCATAAGTGGAAGTGCCCTAGGCTCTGTTGCTTTGTTTTTTAGATGTTTCAGGAAACACCATACACTTCTCCCTAGTGGCTGTTGGCAATTTACATCCCGCCCATCAGCATAACAAGGCTCCCAGTTCTCCATGGCCTGTCCTGCCTTTCTGGATTTTGCACTTTTTTCAGATGGCCCTTTTGACAGGGGGCACGTGAGACTTATTGTAGTGCAGATTTCCTTTGCAAGCTTGCTTGGTTGGCCAAAAAGGGCGTATGCGTTTTTTCCTGAATATATTCAGGTAAAAACGCATATGCCGTTTTTGGCCAAGTGCATCATTGTGGACGTTCTGCCTCTTTTCCTATGCTTTAAATGCAATTCCAGTCTACCTCCTGAAATCGGTTTCCTGCAATTCTGCCCCGCTTTCAAGTCCTCTTGGCAGCCTTACTTCAGTATATTTTTTGGATGATAGCTGTCATTTATAACTCTGCAGGTTTGTGAATTACAGTGCCCCTGAGCTCCTTTCTTCAACTCGTTTTCTTGTGAGCTGGCCGCAACACCGCAGGATTGCTTCAGGCCCTAATCTGGTTTCGGCACGGCATGCTGAGAGTTTGGTTAATTCCTCTTCCTGGTGGGAAATGAGACTTAAATTTGCCCGTCCAGACACCTCCAGCTAGTCTCTCATTGGTTCTCCCTATTCCTGTTCATCTTCCGCAGAAATTGCAAACTGGGCCAAACAGGAAGTTAAAGGCACTGACTCTCCAAGTCAGGAGAGTGTTAGTAAAGCGTCTGGAATGTTGCACCCGAGTACCAGGGGACGAAAACTGAGATATATTGGAACACGTCTCCCGAACACACGGTTGATCATACTCTGGGTTCCACATGCATGTTTTAGCTGAAGGAAGAATACCTTAAACCTGGAGAGTTGAGACCCGTGGAATGGGTACCATGCAATATGACTTCAAAGGGTCTGCATTTGCTCACCGAACCTCACCAATCCTATCACTGCTGCGTTTATGCTGCTGTACACACGCTTCATTCTCTTTCAGAGACATATAAATCCATAGGTTTTAAGATTCTTACTAGTCAGGTATATTCTTAGGCATTTAATATGGGGTGTTGAGTCCACTTTGTTGAGCAAGGAGTAGCTCTTGTCTATGACATATTTGGCTTATGGAACGGTATCTGTGCTAATTTCAATCTCTGGTTTTATGCAGCACCCCAACTCACCTTTCCCCTTAAGCAAGCATAAGTTGGTTTTCTACGTTTGAGACCCTGTTCTGATTTGTAATTCAGTTCCTGTGTAGATAAGTTTACATTCCGTGTATTAGTGATATCTTATGATGTTTCTTTTTCTGTGTGACTTATTTCACTTAGAATCATCGTACCGGAATCCACTCATTATTTTGCTACGGGCCTGATGACATAGATTTCAGGGCTGTGTGATATTACATTGTACGTAAGTACCAAAAATTCTTTATCCATTTTTCGCTTTCTGTGATATTGAACTTGTACCGTAAACGAGGTTCTTGTAAACAGAGCCGTCCCAAAATTTGGGGTGGCTGTGTCTTTTTGATTTTAATTTCCCTAAGCTATAGGACCATAAGCGGAAGTGCCCTAGGCTCTGTTGCTTTATATTTTAGATGTTTCAGGAAACACCATACACTTCTCCAGAGTGGCTGTTGGCAATTTACATCCCGCCCATCAGCATAACAAGGCTCCCAGTTCTCCATGGCCTGTCCTGCCTTTCTGGATTTTACACTTTTTTCAGATGGCCCTTTTGACCGGGGGGCAGTGAGACTTCATTGTAGTGCAGATTTCCTTTGCAAGCTTGCTTGTTTGGCCAAAAAGGGCGTATGCGTTTTTTCCTGAATATATTCAGGATAAAAGGCATACGCACTTTTTGGCCAAGTACATCATTGTGGACATTCTGCCTCTTTTCTTATGCTTTACATGCAATTCCAGTCTACCTCCTGAAATCAGTTTCCTGCAATTCTGCCCCACTTTCAAGTCCTCTTGGCAGCCTTACTTCAATGTATTTTTGGATGACAGCTGTCATTTATAACTCTGCAGGTTTGTGTATTACAGTGCCCCTGAGCTCCTTTCTTCAACTCGCTTTCTTGTGAGCTGGCCGCAAAACCACAAGATTGCTTCTGGCCCTAGTGTGGTTCCGACATGGCACGTTGAGCCTTTGGTTAATTCCTCTTCCTGGTGGGAAATGAGAGTTAAATTTACCCGTCCAGACACCTCCAGCTAGTCTCTCATTGGTTCTCCCTATTCCTGTTCATCTTACGTAGAAATTGCAAACTGGGCCAAACAGGAGGTTAAAGGCACTGACTCTCCAAGTGGGGAGAGTGTTAGTAAAGCGTCTGGAATGTTGCACCCGAGTACCAGGGGACAAAAACTGAGACACATTTGAACAAGTTTCCCGATCACACGGTGGATCATACTCTGGGTTCCACATGCATGTTTTAGCTGAAGGAAGAATCCCTTAAACCTGGAGAGTTGAGACCCATGGAATGGGTACCATGCAATATGACTTCAAAGGGTCTGCATTTGCTCACCGAACCTCACCAATCCTAACACTGCTGCGTTTATGCCGCTGTACACACGCTTGATTCTCTTTTGGAGACATATAAATCCATAGGTTTTAAGCTTCTTACTTGTCATGTATATTCTTAGGCGTTTAATATGGGGTGTTGAGTCCACTTCCTTGAGCAAGGAGTAGCTCTTGTCTCTTACATATTTGGCTTATGGAACGGTATCTGTGCTAATTTCAATCTCTGGTTTTATGCAGCACCCCAACTCACCTTTCCCCTTCAGCAAGCATATGTTGGTTTTCTACATTTGAGACACTGTTCTGTTTTGTAATTCAGTTCCTGTGTAGCCAAGTTTACATTCCGTGTAGTAGTGATATCTTATGATGTTTCTTTTTCTGTGTGACTTATTTCACTTAGAATCATCGTACCTGAATCCACTCATTATGCTGCTATGGGCCTGATGACATAGATTTCATTGCTGAGTGATATTGCATTGTACGTAAATACCACAACTTCTTTATCCATTTTTCTCTTTCTGTGATATTGAACTTGTACCGTAAACGAGGTTCTTGTAAACAGAGCTGTCCCAAACTTTGGGGTGGCTGTGTCTTTTTGATTTTAGTTTCCCTAAGCTATAGGACCATAAGTGGAAGTGCCCTAGGTTCTCTTGCTTTGTTTTTTAGATGTTTCAGGAAACACCATACACTTCTCCAGAGTGGCTGTTGGCAATTTACATCCCGCCCATCAGCATAACAAGGCTCCCAGTTCTCCATGGCCTGTCCTGCCTTTCTGGATTTTACACTTTTTTCAGATGGCCCTTTTGACCGGGGGTCAGTGAGACTTCATTGTAGTGCAGATTTCCTTTGCAAGCTTGCTTGGTTGGCCAAAAAGGGCATATGCGTTTTTTCCTGAATATTCAGGAAAAAACGCATACGCCCTTTTTGGCCAAGTGCATCATTGTGGACGTTCTGCCTCTTTTCCTATGCTTTACATGCAATTCCAGTCTACCTCCTGAAATCGGTTTCCTGCAATTCTGCCCCGCTTTCAAGTCCTCTTGGCAGCCTTACTTCAATATATTTTTGGACGATAGCTGTCATTTATAACTCTGCAGGTTTGTGAATTACAGTGCCCCTGAGCTCCTTTCTTCAACTCGCTTTCTTGTGAGCTGGCCGCAACACCGCAGGATTGCTTCAGGCCTTAGTGTGGTTCTGGCACGGCACGCTGAGCCTTTAGTTAATTCCTCTTCCTGGTGGGAAATGAGAGTTAAATTTGCCCGTCCAGACACCTCCAGCTAGTCTCTCATTGGTTCTCCCTATTCCTGTTCATTTTCCGCAGAAATTGCAAACTGGGCCAAACAGGAGGTTAAAGGCACTGACTCTCTAAGTGGGGAGAGTGTCAGTAAAGCGTCTGGAATGTTGCACCCGAGTACCAGGGGAGGAAAACTGAGACACATTTAAACACGTTTCCCGATCACACAGTGTATCATACTCTGGGTTCCACATGCATGTTTTAGCTGAAAGAAGAATCCCTTAAACCTGGAGAGTTGAGACCCATGGAATGAGTATCATGCAATATGACTTCAAAGGGTCTGCATTTGCTCACCGAACCTCACAAATCCTATCACTGCTGCGTTTATGCCACTGTACAGATGCTTGGTTCTCTTTCGGAGACATATAAATCCATAGGTTTTAAGATTCTTACTAGTCAGGTATATTTTTAGGCGTTTAATATGGGGTGTTGAGTCCACTTCGTTGAGCAAGGAGTAGCTCTTGTCTATTACATATTTGGCTTATGGAACGGTATCTGTGCTAATTTCAATCTCTGGTTTTATGCAACACCCCAACTCACCTTTCCACTTAACCAAGCATAAGTTGCTTTTCTACATTTGAGACAATGTTCTGTTTTGTAATTCAGTTCCTGTGTAGCCAAGTTTACATTCCGTGTAGTAGTGATATCTTATGATGTTTCTTTTTCTGTGTGACTTATTTCACTTAGAATCATCGTACCTGAATCCACTCATTATGCTGCTACGGGCCTGATGACATAGATTTCATTGCTGAGTGATATTGCATTGTACGTAAGTACTACAACTTCTTTATCCATTTTTCTCTTTCTGTGATATTGAACTTGTACCGTAAACGAGGTTCTTGTAAACAGAGCCATCCCAAAATTTGGGGTGGCTGTGTCTTTTTGATTTTAATTTCCCTAAGCTATAGGACCATAAGTGGAAGTGCCCTAGGCTCTCTTGCTTTGTTTTTGGATGTTTCAGGAAACACCATACACTTCTCCAGAGTGGCTGTTGGTAATTTACATCCCGCCCATCAGCATAACAATGCTCCCAGTTCTCCATGGCCTGTCCTGCCTTTCTTGATTTTACACTTTTTTCAGATGGCCCTTTTTACCGGGGGTCAGTGAGACTTCATTGTAGTGCAGATTTCCTTTGCAAGCTTGCTTGGTTGGCCAAAAAGGGCGTATGCGTTTTTTCCTGAATATTCAGGAAAAAACGCATACGCCCTTTTTGGCCAAGTGCATCATTGTGGACGTTCTGCCTCTTTTCCTATGCTTTACATGCAATTCCAGTCTACCTCCTGAAATCGGTTTCCTGCAATTCTGCCCCGCTTTCAAGTCCTCTTGGCAGCCTTACTTCAATATATTTTTGGACGATAGCTGTCATTTATAACTCTGCAGGTTTGTGAATGACAGTGCCCCTGAGCTCCTTTCTTCAACTCGCTTTCTTGTGAGCTGGCCGCAACACCACAGGATTGCTTCAGGCCTTAGTGTGGTTCTGGCATGGCACGCTGAGCCTTTAGTTAATTCCTCTTCCTGGTGGGAAATGAGAGTTAAATTTGCCCGTCCAGACACCTCCAGCTAGTCTCTCATTGGTTCTCCCTATTCCTGTTCATTTTCCGAAGAAATTGCAAACTGGGCCAAACAGGAGGTTAAAGGCACTGACTCTCTAAGTGGGGAGAGTGTCAGTAAAGCATCTGGAATGTTGCACCCGAGTACCAGGGGAGGAAAACTGAGACACATTTGAACACGTTTCCCCATCACACGGTGTATCATACTCTGGGTTCCACATGCATGTTTTAGCTGAAGGAAGAATACCTTAAACCTGGAGAGTTGAGACCCGTGGAATGGGTACCATGCAATATGAATTCAAAGGGTCTGCATTTGCTCACCAAACCTCACAAATCCTATCACTGCTGCGTTTATGCCACTGTACAGATGCTTGGTTCTCTTTCAGAGACATATAAATCCATAGGTTTTAAGATTCTTACTAGTCAGGTATATTTTTAGGCGTTTAATATGGGGTGTTGAGTCCACTTCATTGAGCAAGGAGTAGCTCTTGTCTATTACATATTTGGCTTATGGAACGGTATCTGTGCTAATTTCAATCTCTGGTTTTATGCAGCACCCCAACTCACCTTTCCCCTTAAGCAAGCATAAGTTGGTTTTCTACGTTTGGGACCCTGTTCTGTTTTGTAATTCAGTTCCTGTGTAGCCAAGTTTACATTCCGTGTAGTAGTGATATCTTATGATGTTTCTTTTTCTGTGTGACTTATTTCACTTAGAATCATCGTACCTGAATCCACTCATTATGCTGCTACGGGCCTGATGACATAGATTTCATTGCTGAGTGATATTGCATTGTACGTAAGTACCACAACTTCTTTATCCATTTTTCGCTTTCTGTGATATTGAACTTGTACCGTAAACAAGGTTCTTGTAAACAGAGCCGTCCCAAACTTTGGGGTGGCTGTGTCTTTTTGATTTTAATTTCCCTAAGCTATAGGACCATAAGTGGAAGTGCCCTAGGCTCTGTTGCTGTGTTTTTTAGATGTTTCAGGAAACACCATACACTTCTCCAGAGTGGCTGTTGGCAATTTACATCCCGCCCATCAGCATAACAAGGCTCCCAGTTCTCCATGGCCTGTCCTGCCTTTCTGGATTTTACACTTTTTTCAGATGGCCCTTTTGACCGGGGGGCAGTGAGACTTCATTGTAGTGCAGATTTCCTTTGCAAGCTTGCTTGTTTGGCCAAAAAGGGCGTATGTGTTTTTTCCTGAATATATTCAGGATAAAAGGCATACGCACTTTTTGGCCAAGTGCATCATTGTGGACATTCTGCCTCTTTTCTTATGCTTTACATGCAATTCCAGTCTACCTCCTGAAATCAGTTTCCTGCAATTCTGCCCCACATTCAAGTCCTCTTGGCAGCCTTACTTCAATGTATTTTTGGATGACAGCTGTCATTTATAACTCTGCAGGTTTGTGTATTACAGTGCCCCTGAGCTCCTTTCTTCAACTCGCTTTCTTGTGAGCTGGCCGCAACACCACAAGATTGCTTCTGGCCCTAGTGTGGTTCCGACATGGCACGTTGAGCCTTTGGTTAATTCCTCTTCCTGGTGGGAAATGAGAGTTAAATTTACCCGTCCAGACACCTCCAGCTAGTCTCTCATTGGTTCTCCCTATTCCTGTTCATCTTACGTAGAAATTGCAAACTGGGCCAAACAGGAGGTTAAAGGCACTGACTCTCCAAGTGGGGAGAGTGTTAGTAAAGCGTCTGGAATGTTGCACCCGAGTACCAGGGGACAAAAACTGAGACACATTTGAACAAGTTTCCCGATCACACGGTGGATCATACTCTGGGTTCCACATGCATGTTTTAGCTGAAGGAAGAATCCCTTAAACCTGGAGAGTTGAGACCCATGGAATGGGTACCATGCAATATGACTTCAAAGGGTCTGCATTTGCTCACCGAACCTCACCAATCCTAACACTGCTGCGTTTATGCCGCTGTACACACGCTTGATTCTCTTTTGGAGACATATAAATCCATAGGTTTTAAGCTTCTTACTTGTCATGTATATTCTTAGGCGTTTAATATGGGGTGTTGAGTCCACTTCGTTGAGCAAGGAGTAGCTCTTGTCTCTTACATATTTGGCTTATGGAACGGTATCTGTGCTAATTTCAATCTCTGGTTTTATGCAGCACCCCAACTCACCTTTCCCCTTCAGCAAGCATACGTTGGTTTTCTACATTTGAGACACTGTTCTGTTTTGTAATTCAGTTCCTGTGTAGCCAAGTTTACATTCCGTGTAGTAGTGATATCTTATGATGTTTCTTTTTCTGTGTGACTTATTTCACTTAGAATCATCGTACCTGAATCCACTCATTATGCTGCTATGGGCCTGATGACATAGATTTCATTGCTGAGTGATATTGCATTGTACGTAAGTACCACAACTTCTTTATCCATTTTTCTCTTTCTGTGATATTGAACTTGTACCGTAAACAAGGTTCTTGTAAACAGAGCCGTCCCAAACTTTGGGGTGGCTGTGTCTTTTTGATTTTAGTTTCCCTAAGCTATAGGACCATAAGTGGAAGTGCCCTAGGTTCTCTTGCTTTGTTTTTTAGATGTTTCAGGAAACACCATACACTTCTCCAGAGTGGCTGTTGGCAATTTACATCCCGCCCATCAGCATAACAAGGCTCCCAGTTCTCCATGGCCTGTCCTGCCTTTCTGGATTTTACACTTTTTTCAGATGGCCCTTTTGACCGGGGGTCAGTGAGACTTCATTGTAGTGCAGATTTCCTTTGCAAGCTTGCTTGGTTGGCCAAAAAGGGCATATGCGTTTTTTCCTGAATATTCAGGAAAAAACGCATACGCCCTTTTTGGCCAAGTGCATCATTGTGGACGTTCTGCCTCTTTTCCTATGCTTTACATGCAATTCCAGTCTACCTCCTGAAATCGGTTTCCTGCAATTCTGCCCCGCTTTCAAGTCCTCTTGGCAGCCTTACTTCAATATATTTTTGGACGATAGCTGTCATTTATAACTCTGCAGGTTTGTGAATTACAGTGCCCCTGAGCTCCTTTCTTCAACTCGCTTTCTTGTGAGCTGGCCGCAACACCGCAGGATTGCTTCAGGCCTTAGTGTGGTTCTGGCACGGCACGCTGAGCCTTTAGTTAATTCCTCTTCCTGGTGGGAAATGAGAGTTAAATTTGCCCGTCCAGACACCTCCAGCTAGTCTCTCATTGGTTCTCCCTATTCCTGTTCAGTTTCCGAAGAAATTGCAAACTGGGCCAAACAGGAGGTTAAAGGCACTGACTCTCTAAGTGGGGAGAGTGTTAGTAAAGCATCTGGAATGTTGCACCCGAGTACCAGGGGAGGAAAACTGAGACACATTTGAACACGTTTCCCCATCACACGGTGTATCATACTCTGGGTTCCACATGCATGTTTTAGCTGAAGGAAGAATACCTTAAACCTGGAGAGTTGAGACCCGTGGATTGGGTACCATGCAATATGACTTCAAAGGGTCTGCATTTGCTCACCAAACCTCACAAATCCTATCACTGCTGCGTTTATGCCACTGTACAGATGCTTGGTTCTCTTTCGGAGACATATAAATCCATAGGTTTTAAGATTCTTACTAGTCAGGTATATTTTTAGGCGTTTAATATGGGGTGTTGAGTCCACTTCGTTGAGCAAGGAGTAGCTCTTGTCTATTACATATTTGGCTTATGGAACGGTATCTGTGCTAATTTCAATCTCTGGTTTTATGCAGCACCCCAACTCACCTTTCCCCTTAAGCAAGCATACGTTGGTTTTCTACATTTGAGACACTGTTCTGTTTTGTAATTCAGTTCCTGTGTAGCCAAGTTTACATTCCGTGTAGTAGTGATATCTTATGATGTTTCTTTTTCTGTGTGACTTATTTCACTTAGAATCATCGTACCTGAATCCACTCATTATGCTGCTACGGGCCTGATGACATAGATTTCATTGCTGAGTGATATTGCATTGTACGTAAGTACCACAACTTCTTTATCCATTTTTTGCTTTCTGTGATATTGAACTTGTACCGTAAACAAGGTTCTTGTAAACAGAGCCGTCCCAAACTTTGGGGTGGCTGTGTCTTTTTGATTTTAATTTCCCTAAGCTATAGGACCATAAGTGGAAGTGCCCTAGGCTCTGTTGCTGTGTTTTTTAGATGTTTCAGGAAACACCATACACTTCTCCAGAGTGGCTGTTGGCAATTTACATCCCGCCCATCAGCATAACAAGGCTCCCAGTTCTCCATGGCCTGTCCTGCCTTTCTGGATTTTACACTTTTTTCAGATGGCCCTTTTGACCAGGGGTCAGTGAGACTTCATTGTAGTGCAGATTTCCTTTGCAAGCTTGCTTGTTTGGCCAAAAAGGGCGTATGCGTTTTTTCCTGAATATATTCAGGAAAAAACGCATACGCCCTTTTTGGCCAAGTGCATCATTGTGGACGTTCTGCCTCTTTTCCTATGCTTTACATGCAATTCCAGTCTACCTCCTGAAATCGGTTTCCTGCAATTCTGCCCTGCTTTCAAGTCCTCTTGGCAGCCTTACTTCAATATATTTTTGGAAGATAGCTGTCATTTATAACTCTGCAGGTTTGTGAATGACAGTGCCCCTGAGCTCCTTTCTTCAACTCGCTTTCTTGTGAGCTGGCCGCAACACCGCAGGATTGCTTCAGGCCCTAGTGTGGTTCGGGCATGGCACGCTGAGCCTTTGGTTAATTCCTCTTCCTGGTGGGAAAATAGAGTTAAATTTGCCGGTCCAGACACCTCCAGCTAGTCTTTCATGGGTTCTCCCTATTTCTGTTCATTTCCTGCAGAAATTGCAAACTGGGCCAAACAGGAGGTTAAAGGCACTGACTCTCCAAGTGGAGAGAGTGTTAGTAAAGCGTCTGGAATGTTGCACCCGAGTACCAGTGGACGAAAACTGAGACACATTTGAACACGTTTCCCGATCACATGGTGGATCATACTCTGGGTTCCACATGCATGTTTTAGCTGAAGGAAGTATCCCTAAAACCTGGAGAGTTGAGACCCATGGAATGGGTACCATGCAATATGACTTCAAAGGGTCTGCATTTGCTCACCGAACCTCACCAATCCTATCACTGCTGCGTTTATGCCGCTGTACACACGCTTGATTCTTTTTCGGAGACATAGAAATCCATAGGTTTTAAGATTCTTCCTAGTCAGGTATATTCTTAGGCGTTTAATATGGGGTGTTGAGTCCAGTTCGTTGAGCAAGGAGTAGCTCTTTTCTATTACATATTTGGCTTATGGAACGGTATCTGTGCTAATTTCAATCTCTGGTTGTATGCAGCACCCCAACTCACCTTTTCCCTTAAGCAAGCATAAGTTGGTTTTCTACATTTGAGACCTTGTTCTGTTTTGTAATTCAGGTCCTGTGTAGCCAAGTTTACATTCCGTGTAGTAGTGATATCTTATGATGCTTCTTTTTCTGTGTGACTTATTTCACTTAGAATCATCGTACCGGAATCCACTCATTATGCTGCTACGGGCCTGATGACATAGATTTCATTGCTGAGTGATATTGCATTGTATGTAAGTACCACAACTTCTTTATCCATTTTTCGCTTTCTGTGATATTGAACTTGTACCGTAAACG
The DNA here is from genome assembly GCF_937001465.1 of Orcinus orca. Lineage (NCBI taxonomy): Eukaryota > Metazoa > Chordata > Mammalia > Artiodactyla > Delphinidae > Orcinus > Orcinus orca. The sequence goes on along the minus strand of NC_064565.1, from coordinate 2,831,222 downwards.
AGGTTCTTGTAAACAGAGCCGTCCCAAACTTTGGGGTGGCTGTGTCTTTTTGATTTTAATTTCCCTAAGCTATAGGACCATAAGTGGAAGTGCCCTAGGCTCTGTTGCTTTCCTTTTTAGATGTTTCAGGAAACACCATACACTTCTCCAGAGTGGCTGTTGGCAATTTACATCCCGCCCATCAGCATAACAAGGCTCCCAGTTCTCCATGGCCTGTCCTGCCTTTCTGGATTTTACACTTTTTTCAGATGGCCCTTTTGACCGGGGGGCAGTGAGACTTCATTTTAGTGCAGATTTTATTTGCAAGCTTGCTTGGTTGGCCAAAAAGGGCGTATGCGTTTTTTCCTGAATATTCAGGAAAAAACGCATACACCCTTTTTGGCCAAGTGCATCATTGTGGACGTTCTGCCTCTTTTCCTATGCTTTACATGCAATTCCAGTCTACCTCCTGAAATCGGTTTCCTGCAATTCTGCCCCGCTTTCAAGTCCTCTTGGCAGCCTTACTTCAATATATTTTTGGACGATAGCTGTCCTTTCTATCTCAGCAGGTTTGTGAATGACAGTGCCCCTGAGCTCCTTTCTTCAACTCGTTTTCTTGTGAGCTGGCCGCAACACCGCAGGATTGCTTCAGGCCCTAGTGTGGTTCCGGCACGGCACACTGAGCCTTTAGTTAATTCCTCTTCCTGGTGGGAAATGAGAGTTAAATTTGTCCGTCCAGACACCTCCAGCTAGTCTCTCATTGGTTCTCCCTATTCCTGTTCATTTCCCGCAGAAATTGCAAACTGGGCCAAACAGGAGGTTAAAGGCACTGACTCTCCAAGTGGGGAGAGTGTTAGTAAAGCGTCTGGAATGTTGCACCCAAGTACCAGGGGACGAAAACTGAGACACATTTGAACACGTTTCCCAATCACATGGTGGATCATACTCTGGGTTCCACATGCATGTTTTAGCTAAAGGAAGAATCCCTTAAACCTGGAGAGTTGAGACCCATGGAATGGGTACCATGCAATATGACTTCAAAGGGTCTGCATTTGCTCACCGAACCTCACCAATCCTATCACTGCTGCGTTTACGCCGCTGTACACACGCTTGATTCTCTTTCGGAGACATATAAATCCATAGGTTTTAAGATTCTTACGAGTCAGGTATATTCTTAGGCGTTTAATATGGGGTGTTGAGTCCACTTCGTTGAGCAAGGAGTAGCTCTTGTCTATTTCATATTTGGTTTATGGAATGGTATGTGCTAATTTCAATCTCTGCTTTTATGCAACACCCCAACTCACCTTTCCCCTTAAGCAAGCATAAGTTGGTGTTCTACATTTGAGACCCTGTTCTGTTTTGTAATTCAGTTCCTGTGTAGCCAAGTTTACATTCCGTGTAGTAGTGATATCTTATGATGTTTCTTTTTCTGTGTGACTTATTTCTCTTAGAATCAACGTACCTGAATCCACTCATTATGCTTCTACGGGCCTGATGACATAGATTTCATTGCTGAGTGATATTGCATTGTACGTAAGTACCACAACTTCTTTATCCATTTTTCTCTTTCTGTGATATTGAACTTGTACTGTAAACGAGGTTCTTGTAAACAGAGCTGTCCCAAAATTTGGGGTGGCTGTGTCTTTTTTATTTTAATTTCCCTAAGCTATAGGACCATAAGTGGAAGTGCCCTAGGCTCTCTTGCTTTGTTTTTTGGATGTTTCAGGAAACACCATACACTTCTCCAGAGTGGCTGTTGGCAATTTACATCCCGCCCATCAGCATAACAAAGCTCCCAGTTCTCCATGGCCTGTCCTGCCTTTCTGGATTTTACACATTTTTCAGATGGCCCTTTTGACGGGGGTCAGTGAGACTTCATTGTAGTGCAGATTTCCTTTGCAAGCTTGCTTGGTTGGCCAAAAAGGGCGTATGCGTTTTTTCCTGAATATTCAGGAAAAAACGCATACGCCCTTTTTGGCCAAGTGCCTCATTGTGGACGTTCTGCCTCTTTTCCTATGCTTTACATGCAATTCCAGTCTACCTCCTGAAATCGGTTTCCTGCAATTCTGCCCCGCTTTCAAGTCCTCTTGGCAGCCTTACTTCAATATATTTTTGGACGATAGCTGTCATTTATAAGTCTGCAGGTTTGTGAATGACAGTGCCCCTGAGCTCCTTTCTTCAACTCGCTTTCTTATGAGCTGGCCGCAACACCGCAGGATTGCTTCAGGCCTTAGTGTGGTTCTGGCATGGCACGCTGAGCCTTTAGTTAATTCCTCTTCCTGGTGGGAAATGAGAGTTAAATTTGCCCGTCCAGACACCTCCAGCTAGTCTCTCATTGGTTCTCCCTATTCCTGTTCATTTTCCGCAGAAATTGCAAACTGGGCCAAACAGGAGTTTAAAGGCACTGACTCTCTAAGTGGGGAGAGTGTCAGTAAAGCGTCTGGAATGTTGCACCCGAGACCAGGGGAGGAAAACTGAGACACATTTGAACACGTTTCCCGATCACACGTTGTATCATACTCTGGGTTCCACATGCATGTTTTAGCTGAAAGAAGAATCCCTTAAACCTGGAGAGTTGAGACCCATGGAATGAGTACCATGCTATATGACTTCAAAGGGTCTGCATTTGCTCACCGAACCTCACAAATCCTATCACTGCTGCGTTTATGCCACTGTACAGATGCTTGGTTCTCTTTCGGAGACATATAAATCCATAGGTTTTAAGATTCTTACTAGTCAGGTATATTTTTAGGCGTTTAATATGGGGTGTTGAGTCCACTTCGTTGAGCAAGGAGTAGCTCTTGTCTATTACATATTTGGCTTATGGAACGGTATCTGTGCTAATTTCAATCTCTGGTTTTATGCAACACCCCAACTCACCTTTCCACTTAAGCAAGCATAAGTTGGTTTTCTACATTTGAGACCCTGTTCTGTTTTGTAATTCAGTTCCTGTGTAGCCAAGTTTACATTCCGTGTAGTAGTGATATCTTATGATGTTTCTTTTTCTGTGTGACTTATTTCACTTAGAATCATCGTACCTGAATCCACTCATTATGCTGCTACGGTCCTGATGACATAGATTTCATTGCTGAGTGATATTGCATTGTACGTAAGTACCACAACTTCTTTATCCATTTTTCTCTTTCTGTGATATTGAACTTGTACCGTAAACGAGGTTCTTGTAAACAGAGCCGTCCCAAACTTTGGGGTGGCTGTGTCTTTTTGATTTTAATTTCCCTAAGCTATAGGACCATAAGTGGAAGTGCCCTAGGCTCTGTTGCTTTGTTTTTTAGATGTTTCAGGAAACACCATACACTTCTCCAGAGTGGCTGTTGGCAATTTACATCCCACCCATCAGCATAACAAGGCTCCCAGTTCTCCATGGCCTGTCCTGCCTTTCTGGATTTTACACTTATTTCAGATGGCCCTTTTGACCGGGGGTCAGTGGGACTTATTGTAGTGCAGATTTCCTTTGCAAGCTTGCTTGGTTGCCCAAAAAGGGCTTATGCGTTTTCTCCTGAATATATTCAGGAAAAAACACATAAGCCCTTTTTGTCCAAGTGCATCATTGTGGACGTTCTGCCTCTTTTCCTATGCTTTACATGCAATTCCAGTCTACCTCCTGAAATCGGTTTCCTGCAATTCTGCCCTGCTTTCAAGTCCTCTTGGCAGCCTTACTTCAATATATTTTTGGAAGATAGCTGTCATTTATAACTCTGCAGGTTTGTGAATTACAGTGCCCCTGAGCTCCTTTCTTCAACTCTCTTTCTTGTGAGCTGGCCGCAACACCGCAGGATTGCTTCAGGCCCTAGTGTCGTTCCGGCATGGCACGCTGAGCCTTTGGTTAATTCCTCTTCCTGGTGGGAAATGAGAGTTAAATTTGCCCGTCCAGACACCTCCAGCTAGTCTCTCTTTGGTTCTCCCTATTCCTGTTCATTTCCTGCAGAAATTGCAAACTGGGCCAAACAGGAGGTTAAAGGCACTGACTCTCCAAGAGGGGAGAGTGTTAGTAAAGCGTCTGGAATGTTGCACCCGAGTACCAGGGGACGAAAACTGAGACACATTTGAACACGTTTCCCGATCACACGGTGGATCATACTCTGGGTTCCACATGCATGTTTTAGCTGAAGGAAGAATCCCTTAAACCTGGAGAGTTGAGACCCATGGAATGGGTACCATGCAATATGACTTCAAAGGGTCTGCATTTGCTCACCGAACCTCACCAATCCTATCACTGCTGCGTTTATGCCGCTGTACACCCGCTTGATTCTTTTTCGGAGACATAGAAATCCATAGGTTTTAAGATTCTTACTAGTCAGGTATATTCTTAGGCGTTTAATATGGGGTGTTGAGTCCACTTCGTTGAGCAAGGAGTAGCTCTTGTCTATTACATATTTGGCTTATGGAATGGTATGTGCTAATTTCAATCTCTGGTTTTCTGCAACACCCCAACTCACCTTTCCCCTTAAGCAAGCATAAGTTGGTGTTCTACATTTGAGACCCTGTTCTGTTTTGTAATTCAGTTCCTGTGTAGCCAAGTTTACATTCCGTGTAGTAGTGATATCTTATGATGTTTCTTTTTCTGTGTGACTTATTTCTCTTAGAATCAACGTACCTGAATCCACTCATTATGCTTCTACGGGCCTGATGACATAGATTTCATTGCTGAGTGATATTGCATTGTACGTAAGTACCACAACTTCTTTATCCATTTTTCTCTTTCTGTGATATTGAACTTGTACCGTAAACGAGGTTCTTGTAAACAGAGCCGTCCCAAAAATTGGGGTGGCTGTGTCTTTTTGATTTTAATTTCCCTAAGCTATAGGACCATAAGTGGAAGTGCCCTAGGCTCTCTTGCTTTGTTTTTTGGATGTTTCAGGAAACACCATACACTTCTCCAGAGTGGCTGTTGGCAATTTACATCCCGCCCATCAGCATAACAAGGCTCCCAGTTCTCCATGGCCTGTCCTGCCTTTCTGGATTTTACACATTTTTCAGATGGCCCTTTTGACGGGGGTCAGTGAGACTTCATTGTAGTGCAGATTTCCTTTGCAAGCTTGCTTGGTTGGCCAAAAAGGGCGTATGCGTTTTTTCCTGAATATTCAGGAAAAAACGCATACGCCCTTTTTGGCCAAGTGCCTCATTGTGGACGTTCTGCCTCTTTTCCTATGCTTTACATGCAATTCCAGTCTACCTCCTGAAATCGGTTTCCTGCAATTCTGCCCCGCTTTGAAGTCCTCTTGGCAGCCTTACTTCAATATATTTTTGGACGATAGCTGTCATTTATAAGTCTGCAGGTTTGTGAATGACAGTGCCCCTGAGCTCCTTTCTTCAACTCGATTTCTTATGAGCTGGCCGCAACACCGCAGGATTGCTTCAGGCCTTAGTGTGGTTCTGGCACGGCACGCTGAGCCTTTAGTTAATTCCTCTTCCTGGTGGGAAATGAGAGTTAAATTTGCCCGTCCAGACACCTCCAGCTAGTCTCTCATTGGTTCTCCCTATTCCTGTTCATTTTCCGCAGAAATTGCAAACTGGGCCAAACAGGAGTTTAAAGGCACTGACTCTCTAAGTGGGGAGAGTGTCAGTAAAGCGTCTGGAATGTTGCACCCGAGACCAGGGGAGGAAAACTGAGACACATTTGAACACGTTTCCCGATCACACGGTGTATCATACTCTGGGTTCCACATGCATGTTTTAGCTGAAAGAAGAATCCCTTAAACCTGGAGAGTTGAGACCCATGGAATGAGTACCATGCTATATGACTTCAAAGGGTCTGCATTTGCTCACCGAACCTCACAAATCCTATCACTGCTGCGTTTATGCCACTGTACAGATGCTTGGTTCTCTTTCGGAGACATATAAATCCATAGGTTTTAAGATTCTTACTAGTCAGGTATATTTTTAGGCGTTTAATATGGGGTGTTGAGTCCACTTCGTTGAGCAAGGAGTAGCTCTTGTCTATTACATATTTGGCTTATGGAACGGTATCTGTGCTAATTTCAATCTCTGGTTTTATGCAACACCCCAACTCACCTTTCCACTTAAGCAAGCATAAGTTGGTTTTCTACATTTGAGACCCTGTTCTGTTTTGTAATTCAGTTCCTGTGTAGCCAAGTTTACATTCCGTGTAGTAGTGATATCTTATGATGTTTCTTTTTCTGTGTGACTTATTTCACTTAGAATCATCGTACCTGAATCCACTCATTATGCTGCTACGGGCCTGATGACATAGATTTCATTGCTGAGTGATATTGCATTGTACGTAAGTACCACAACTTCTTTATCCATTTTTCTCTTTCTGTGATATTGAACTTGTACCGTAAACGAGGTTCTTGTAAACAGAGCCGTCCCAAACTTTGGGGTGGCTGTGTCTTTTTGATTTTAATTTCCCTAAGCTATAGGACCATAAGTGGAAGTGCCCTAGGCTCTGTTGCTTTGTTTTTTAGATGTTTCAGGAAACACCATACACTTCTCCAGAGTGGCTGTTGGCAATTTACATCCCACCCATCAGCATAACAAGGCTCCCAGTTCTCCATGGCCTGTCCTGCCTTTCTGGATTTTACACTTTTTTCAGATGGCCCTTTTGACCGTGGGTCAGTGGGACTTATTGTAGTGCAGATTTCCTTTGCAAGCTTGCTTGGTTGCCCAAAAAGGGCTTATGCGTTTTCTCCTGAATATATTCAGGAAAAAACACATAAGCCCTTTTTGTCCAAGTGCATCATTGTGGACGTTCTGCCTCTTTTCCTATGCTTTACATGCAATTCCAGTCTACCTCCTGAAATCGGTTTCCTGCAATTCTGCCCTGCTTTCAAGTCCTCTTGGCAGCCTTACTTCAATATATTTTTGGAAGATAGCTGTCATTTATAACTCTGCAGGTTTGTGAATTACAGTGCCCCTGAGCTCCTTTCTTCAACTCGCTTTCTTGTGAGCTGGCCGCAACACCGCAGGATTGCTTCAGGCCCTAGTGTCGTTCCGGCATGGCACGCTGAGCCTTTGGTTAATTCCTCTTCCTGGTGGGAAATGAGAGTTAAATTTGCCCGTCCAGACACCTCCAGCTAGTCTCTCTTTGGTTCTCCCTATTCCTGTTCATTTACTGCAGAAATTGCAAACTGGGCCAAACAGGAGGTTAAAGGCACTGACTCTCCAAGAGGGGAGAGTGTTAGTAAAGCGTCTGGAATGTTGCACCCGAGTACCAGGGGACGAAAACTGAGACACATTTGAACACGTTTCCCGATCACACGGTGGATCATACTCTGGGTTCCACATGCATGTTTTAGCTGAAGGAAGAATCCCTTAAACCTGGAGAGTTGAGACCCATGGAATGGGTACCATGCAATATGACTTCAAAGGGTCTGCATTTGCTCACCGAACCTCACCAATCCTATCACTGCTGCGTTTATGCCGCTGTACACCCGCTTGATTCTTTTTCGGAGACATAGAAATCCATAGGTTTTAAGATTCTTACTAGTCAGGTATATTCTTAGGCGTTTAATATGGGGTGTTGAGTCCACTTCGTTGAGCAAGGAGTAGCTCTTGTCTATTACATATTTGGCTTATGGAATGGTATGTGCTAATTTCAATCTCTGGTTTTCTGCAACACCCCAACTCACCTTTCCCCTTAAGCAAGCATAAGTTGGTGTTCTACATTTGAGACCCTGTTCTGTTTTGTAATTCAGTTCCTGTGTAGCCAAGTTTACATTCCGTGTAGTAGTGATATCTTATGATGTTTCTTTTTCTGTGTGACTTATTTCTCTTAGAATCAACGTACCTGAATCCACTCATTATGCTTCTACGGGCCTGATGACATAGATTTTATTGCTGAGTGATACTGCATTGTACGTAAGTACCACAACTTCTTTATCCATTTTTCTCTTTCTGTGATATTGAACTTGTACCGTAAACGAGGTTCTTGTAAACAGAGCCATCCCAAAATTTGGGGTGGCTGTGTCTTTTTGATTTTAATTTCCCTAAGCTATAGGACCATAAGTGGAAGTGCCCTAGGCTCTCTTGCTTTGTTTTTTGGATGTTTCAGGAAACACCATACACTTCTCTTGAGTGGCTGTTGGCAATTTACATCCCGCCCATCAGCATAACAAGGCTCCCAGTTCTCCATGGCCTGTCCTGCCTTTTTGGATTTTACACTTTTTTCAGATGGCCCTTTTGACGGGGGTCAGTGAGACTTCATTGTAGTGCAGATTTCCTTTGCAAGCTTGCTTGGTTGGCCAAAAAGGGCATATGCGTTTTTTCCTGAATATTCAGGAAAAAACGCATACGCCCTTTTTGGCCAAGTGCCTCATTGTGGACGTTCTGCCTCTTTTCCTATGCTTTACATGCAATTCCAGTCTACCTCCTGAAATCGGTTTCCTGCAATTCTGCCCCGCTTTCAAGTCCTCTTGGCAGCCTTACTTCAATATATTTTTGGACGATAGCTGTCATTTATAACTCTGCAGGTTTGTGAATTACAGTGCCCCTGAGCTCCTTTCTTCAACTCGCTTTCTTGTGAGCTGGCCGCAACACCGCAGGATTGCTTCAGGCCTTAGTGTGGTTCTGGCACGGCACACTGAGCCTTTAGTTAATTCCTCTTCCTGGTGGGAAATGAGAGTTAAATTTGCCCGTCCAGACACCTCCAGCTAGTCTCTCATTGGTTCTCCCTATTCCTGTTCATTTTCCGCAGAAATTGCAAACTGGGCCAAACAGGAGGTTAAAGGCACTGACTCTCTAAGTGGGGAGAGTGTCAGTAAAGTGTCTGGAATGTTGCACCCGAGTACCAGGGGAGGAAAACTGAGACACATTTGAACACGTTTCCCGATCACACGGTGTATCATACTCTGGGTTCCACATGCATGTTTTAGCTGAAAGAAGAATCCCTTAAACCTGGAGAGTTGAGACCCATGGAATGAGTACCATGCAATATGACTTCAAAGGGTCTGCATTTGCTCACCGAACCTCACAAATCCTATCACTGCTGCGTTTATGCCACTGTACAGATGCTTGGTTCTCTTTCGGAGACATATAAATCCATAGGTTTTAAGATTCTTACTAGTCAGGTATATTTTTAGGCGTTTAATATGGGGTGTTGAGTCCACTTCGTTGAGCAAGGAGTAGCTCTTGTCTATTACATATTTGGCTTATGGAACGGTATCTGTGCTAATTTCAATCTCTGGTATTATGCAGCACCCCAACTCACCTTTCCCCTTAAGCAAGCATAAGTTGGTTTTCTACATTTGAGACCCTGTTCTGTTTTGTAATTCAGTTCCTGTGTAGCCAAGTTTACATTCCGTGTAGTAGTGATATCTTATGATGTTTCTTTTTCTGTGTGACTTATTTCACTTAGAATCATCGTACCTGAATCCACTCATTATGCTGCTACGGGCCTGATGACATAGATTTCATTGCTGAGTGATATTGCATTGTACGTAAGTACCACAACTTCTTTATCCATTTTTCGCTTTCTGTGATATTGAACTTGTACCGTAAACGAGGTTCTTGTAAACAGAGCCGTCCCAAACTTTGGGGTGGCTGTGTCTTTTTGATTTTAATTTCCCTAAGCTATAGGACCATAAGTGGAAGTGCCCTAGGCTCTGTTGCTTTGTTTTTTAGATGTTTCAGGAAACACCATACACTTCTCCAGAGTGGCTGTTGGCAATTTACATCCCACCCATCAGCATAACAAGGCTCCCAGTTCTCCATGGCCTGTCCTGCCTTTCTGGATTTTACACTTTTTTCAGATGGCCCTTTTGACCGGGGGTCAGTGGGACTTATTGTAGTGCAGATTTCCTTTGCAAGCTTGCTTGGTTGCCCAAAAAGGGCTTATGCGTTTTCTCCTGAATATATTCAGGAAAAAACACATAAGCCCTTTTTGTCCAAGTGCATCATTGTGGATGTTCTGCCTCTTTTCCTATGCTTTACATGCAATTCCAGTCTACCTCCTGAAATCGGTTTCCTGCAATTCTGCCCTGCTTTCAAGTCCTCTTGGCAGCCTTACTTCAATATATTTTTGGAAGATAGCTGTCATTTATAACTCTGCAGGTTTGTGAATTACAGTGCCCCTGAGCTCCTTTCTTCAACTCGCTTTCTTGTGAGCTGGCCGCAACACCGCAGGATTGCTTCAGGCCCTAGTGTCGTTCCGGCATGGCACGCTGAGCCTTTGGTTAATTCCTCTTCCTGGTGGGAAATGAGAGTTAAATTTGCCCGTCCAGACACCTCCAGCTAGTCTCTCTTTGGTTCTCCCTATTCCTGTTCATTTCCTGCAGAAATTGCAAACTGGGCCAAACAGGAGGTTAAAGGCACTGACTCTCCAAGAGGGGAGAGTGTTAGTAAAGCGTCTGGAATGTTGCACCCGAGTACCAGGGGACGAAAACTGAGACACATTTGAACACGTTTCCCGATCACACGGTGGATCATACTCTGGGTTCCACATGCATGTTTTAGCTGAAGGAAGAATCCCTTAAACCTGGAGAGTTGAGACCCATGGAATGGGTACCATGCAATATGACTTCAAAGGGTCTGCATTTGCTCACCGAACCTCACCAATCCTATCACTGCTGCGTTTATGCCGCTGTACACCCGCTTGATTCTTTTTCGGAGACATAGAAATCCATAGGTTTTAAGATTCTTACTAGTCAGGTATATTCTTAGGCGTTTAATATGGGGTGTTGAGTCCACTTCGTTGAGCAAGGAGTAGCTCTTGTCTATTACATATTTGGCTTATGGAATGGTATGTGCTAATTTCAATCTCTGGTTTTCTGCAACACCCCAACTCACCTTTCCCCTTAAGCAAGCATAAGTTGGTGTTCTACATTTGAGACCCTGTTCTGTTTTGTAATTCAGTTCCTGTGTAGCCAAGTTTACATTCCGTGTAGTAGTGATATCTTATGATGTTTCTTTTTCTGTGTGACTTATTTCTCTTAGAATCAACGTACCTGAATCCACTCATTATGCTTCTACGGGCCTGATGACATAGATTTTATTGCTGAGTGATACTGCATTGTACGTAAGTACCACAACTTCTTTATCCATTTTTCTCTTTCTGTGATATTGAACTTGTACCGTAAACGAGGTTCTTGTAAACAGAGCCATCCCAAAATTTGGGGTGGCTGTGTCTTTTTGATTTTAATTTCCCTAAGCTATAGGACCATAAGTGGAAGTGCCCTAGGCTCTCTTGCTTTGTTTTTTGGATGTTTCAGGAAACACCATACACTTCTCTTGAGTGGCTGTTGGCAATTTACATCCCGCCCATCAGCATAACAAGGCTCCCAGTTCTCCATGGCCTGTCCTGCCTTTCTGGATTTTACACTTTTTTCAGATGGCCCTTTTGACGGGGGTCAGTGAGACTTCATTGTAGTGCAGATTTCCTTTGCAAGCTTGCTTGGTTGGCCAAAAAGGGCATATGCGTTTTTTCCTGAATATTCAGGAAAAAACGCATACGCCCTTTTTGGCCAAGTGCATCATTGTGGACGTTCTGCCTCTTTTCCTATGCTTTACATGCAATTCCAGTCTACCTCCTGAAATCGGTTTCCTGCAATTCTGCCCCGCTTTCAAGTCCTCTTGGCAGCCTTACTTCAATATATTTTTGGACGATAGCTGTCATTTATAACTCTGCAGGTTTGTGAATTACAGTGCCCCTGAGCTCCTTTCTTCAACTCGCTTTCTTGTGAGCTGGCCGCAACACCGCAGGATTGCTTCAGGCCTTAGTGTGGTTCTGGCACAGCACACTGAGCCTTTAGTTAATTCCTCTTCCTGGTGGGAAATGAGAGTTAAATTTGCCCGTCCAGACACCTCCAGCTAGTCTCTCATTGGTTCTCCCTATTCCTGTTCATTTTCCGCAGAAATTGCAAACTGGGCCAAACAGGAGGTTAAAGGCACTGACTCTCTAAGTGGGGAGAGTGTCAGTAAAGCGTCTGGAATGTTGCACCCGAGTACCAGGGGAGGAAAACTGAGACACATTTGAACACGTTTCCCGATCACACGGTGTATCATACTCTGGGTTCCACATGCATGTTTTAGCTGAAAGAAGAATCCCTTAAACCTGGAGAGTTGAGACCCATGGAATGAGTACCATGCAATATGACTTCAAAGGGTCTGCATTTGCTCACCGAACCTCACAAATCCTATCACTGCTGCGTTTATGCCACTGTACAGATGCTTGGTTCTCTTTCGGAGACATATAAATCCATAGGTTTTAAGATTCTTACTAGTCAGGTATATTTTTAGGCGTTTAATATGGGGTGTTGAGTCCACTTCGTTGAGCAAGGAGTAGCTCTTGTCTATTACATATTTGGCTTATGGAACGGTATCTGTGCTAATTTCAATCTCTGGTATTATGCAGCACCCCAACTCACCTTTCCCCTTAAGCAAGCATAAGTTGGTTTTCTACATTTGAGACCCTGTTCTGTTTTGTAATTCTGTTCCTGTGTAGCCAAGTTTACATTCCGTGTAGTAGTGATATCTTATGATGTTTCTTTTTCTGTGTGACTTATTTCACTTAGAATCATCGTACCTGAATCCACTCATTATGCTGCTACGGGCCTGATGACATAGATTTCATTGCTGAGTGATATTGCATTGTACGTAAGTACCACAACTTCTTTATCCATTTTTCGCTTTCTGTGATATTGAACTTGTACCGTAAACGAGGTTCTTGTAAACAGAGCCGTCCCAAACTTTGGGGTGGCTGTGTCTTTTTGATTTTAATTTCCCTAAGCTATAGGACCATAAGTGGAAGTGCCCTAGGCTCTGTTGCTTTGTTTTTTAGATGTTTCAGGAAACACCATACACTTCTCCAGAGTGGCTGTTGGCAATTTACATCCCACCCATCAGCATAACAAGGCTCCCAGTTCTCCATGGCCTGTCCTGCCTTTCTGGATTTTACACTTTTTTCAGATGGCCCTTTTGACCGGGGGTCAGTGGGACTTATTGTAGTGCAGATTTCCTTTGCAAGCTTGCTTGGTTGCCCAAAAAGGGCTTATGCGTTTTCTCCTGAATATATTCAGGAAAAAACACATAAGCCCTTTTTGTCCAAGTGCATCATTGTGGACGTTCTGCCTCTTTTCCTATGCTTTACATGCAATTCCAGTCTACCTCCTGAAATCGGTTTCCTGCAATTCTGCCCTGCTTTCAAGTCCTCTTGGCAGCCTTACTTCAATATATTTTTGGAAGATAGCTGTCATTTATAACTCTGCAGGTTTGTGAATTACAGTGCCCCTGAGCTCCTTTCTTCAACTCGCTTTCTTGTGAGCTGGCCGCAACACCGCAGGATTGCTTCAGGCCCTAGTGTCGTTCCGGCATGGCACGCTGAGCCTTTGGTTAATTCCTCTTCCTGGTGGGAAATGAGAGTTAAATTTGCCCGTCCAGACACCTCCAGCTAGTCTCTCTTTGGTTCTCCCTATTCCTGTTCATTTCCTGCAGAAATTGCAAACTGGGCCAAACAGGAGGTTAAAGGCACTGACTCTCCAAGAGGGGAGAGTGTTAGTAAAGCGTCTGGAATGTTGCACCCGAGTACCAGGGGACGAAAACTGAGACACATTTGAACACGTTTCCCGATCACACGGTGGATCATACTCTGGGTTCCACATGCATGTTTTAGCTGAAGGAAGAATCCCTTAAACCTGGAGAGTTGAGACCCATGGAATGGGTACCATGCAATATGACTTCAAAGGGTCTGCATTTGCTCACCGAACCTCACCAATCCTATCACTGCTGCGTTTATGCCGCTGTACACCCGCTTGATTCTTTTTCGGAGACATAGAAATCCATAGGTTTTAAGATTCTTACTAGTCAGGTATATTCTTAGGCGTTTAATATGGGGTGTTGAGTCCACTTCGTTGAGCAAGGAGTAGCTCTTGTCTATTACATATTTGGCTTATGGAATGGTATGTGCTAATTTCAATCTCTGGTTTTCTGCAACACCCCAACTCACCTTTCCCCTTAAGCAAGCATAAGTTGGTGTTCTACATTTGAGACCCTGTTCTGTTTTGTAATTCAGTTCCTGTGTAGCCAAGTTTACATTCCGTGTAGTAGTGATATCTTATGATGTTTCTTTTTCTGTGTGACTTATTTCTCTTAGAATCAACGTACCTGAATCCACTCATTATGCTTCTACGGGCCTGATGACATAGATTTTATTGCTGAGTGATACTGCATTGTACGTAAGTACCACAACTTCTTTATCCATTTTTCTCTTTCTGTGATATTGAACTTGTACCGTAAACGAGGTTCTTGTAAACAGAGCCATCCCAAAATTTGGGGTGGCTGTGTCTTTTTGATTTTAATTTCCCTAAGCTATAGGACCATAAGTGGAAGTGCCCTAGGCTCTCTTGCTTTGTTTTTTGGATGTTTCAGGAAACACCATACACTTCTCTTGAGTGGCTGTTGGCAATTTACATCCCGCCCATCAGCATAACAAGGCTCCCAGTTCTCCATGGCCTGTCCTGCCTTTCTGGATTTTACACTTTTTTCAGATGGCCCTTTTGACGGGGGTCAGTGAGACTTCATTGTAGTGCAGATTTCCTTTGCAAGCTTGCTTGGTTGGCCGAAAAGGGCATATGCGTTTTTTCCTGAATATTCAGGAAAAAACGCATACGCCCTTTTTGGCCAAGTGCATCATTGTGGACGTTCTGCCTCTTTTCCTATGCTTTACATGCAATTCCAGTCTACCTCCTGAAATCGGTTTCCTGCAATTCTGCCCCGCTTTCAAGTCCTCTTGGCAGCCTTACTTCAATATATTTTTGGACGATAGCTGTCATTTATAACTCTGCAGGTTTGTGAATTACAGTGCCCCTGAGCTCCTTTCTTCAACTCGCTTTCTTGTGAGCTGGCCGCAACACCGCAGGATTGCTTCAGGCCTTAGTGTGGTTCTGGCACAGCACACTGAGCCTTTAGTTAATTCCTCTTCCTGGTGGGAAATGAGAGTTAAATCTGCCCGTCCAGACACCTCCAGCTAGTCTCTCATTGGTTCTCCCTATTCCTGTTCATTTTCCGCAGAAATTGCAAACTGGGCCAAACAGGAGGTTAAAGGCACTGACTCTCTAAGTGGGGAGAGTGTCAGTAAAGCGTCTGGAATGTTGCACCCGAGTACC
The DNA here is from genome assembly GCF_937001465.1 of Orcinus orca. Classification (NCBI taxonomy): domain Eukaryota; kingdom Metazoa; phylum Chordata; class Mammalia; order Artiodactyla; family Delphinidae; genus Orcinus; species Orcinus orca. Next base: position 2,816,166 of record NC_064565.1, on the reverse strand, counting down.
AGGGGAGGAAAACTGAGACACATTTGAACACGTTTCCCGATCACACGGTGTATCATACTCTGGGTTCCACATGCATGTTTTAGCTGAAAGAAGAATCCCTTAAACCTGGAGAGTTGAGACCCATGGAATGAGTACCATGCAATATGACTTCAAAGGGTCTGCATTTGCTCACCGAACCTCACAAATCCTATCACTGCTGCGTTTATGCCACTGTACAGATGCTTGGTTCTCTTTCGGAGACATATAAATCCATAGGTTTTAAGATTCTTACTAGTCAGGTATATTTTTAGGCGTTTAATATGGGGTGTTGAGTCCACTTCGTTGAGCAAGGAGTAGCTCTTGTCTATTACATATTTGGCTTATGGAACGGTATCTGTGCTAATTTCAATCTCTGGTATTATGCAGCACCCCAACTCACCTTTCCCCTTAAGCAAGCATAAGTTGGTTTTCTACATTTGAGACCCTGTTCTGTTTTGTAATTCAGTTCCTGTGTAGCCAAGTTTACATTCCGTGTAGTAGTGATATCTTATGATGTTTCTTTTTCTGTGTGACTTATTTCACTTAGAATCATCGTACCTGAATCCACTCATTATGCTGCTACGGGCCTGATGACATAGATTTCATTGCTGAGTGATATTGCATTGTACGTAAGTACCACAACTTCTTTATCCATTTTTCGCTTTCTGTGATATTGAACTTGTACCGTAAACGAGGTTCTTGTAAACAGAGCCGTCCCAAACTTTGGGGTGGCTGTGTCTTTTTGATTTTAATTTCCCTAAGCTATAGGACCATAAGTGGAAGTGCCCTAGGCTCTGTTGCTTTGTTTTTTAGATGTTTCAGGAAACACCATACACTTCTCCAGAGTGGCTGTTGGCAATTTACATCCCACCCATCAGCATAACAAGGCTCCCAGTTCTCCATGGCCTGTCCTGCCTTTCTGGATTTTACACTTTTTTCAGATGGCCCTTTTGACCGGGGGTCAGTGGGACTTATTGTAGTGCAGATTTCCTTTGCAAGCTTGCTTGGTTGCCCAAAAAGGGCTTATGCGTTTTCTCCTGAATATATTCAGGAAAAAACACATAAGCCCTTTTTGTCCAAGTGCATCATTGTGGATGTTCTGCCTCTTTTCCTATGCTTTACATGCAATTCCAGTCTACCTCCTGAAATCGGTTTCCTGCAATTCTGCCCTGCTTTCAAGTCCTCTTGGCAGCCTTACTTCAATATATTTTTGGAAGATAGCTGTCATTTATAACTCTGCAGGTTTGTGAATTACAGTGCCCCTGAGCTCCTTTCTTCAACTCGCTTTCTTGTGAGCTGGCCGCAACACCGCAGGATTGCTTCAGGCCCTAGTGTCGTTCCGGCATGGCACGCTGAGCCTTTGGTTAATTCCTCTTCCTGGTGGGAAATGAGAGTTAAATTTGCCCGTCCAGACACCTCCAGCTAGTCTCTCTTTGGTTCTCCCTATTCCTGTTCATTTCCTGCAGAAATTGCAAACTGGGCCAAACAGGAGGTTAAAGGCACTGACTCTCCAAGAGGGGAGAGTGTTAGTAAAGCGTCTGGAATGTTGCACCCGAGTACCAGGGGACGAAAACTGAGACACATTTGAACACGTTTCCCGATCACACGGTGGATCATACTCTGGGTTCCACATGCATGTTTTAGCTGAAGGAAGAATCCCTTAAACCTGGAGAGTTGAGACCCATGGAATGGGTACCATGCAATATGACTTCAAAGGGTCTGCATTTGCTCACCGAACCTCACCAATCCTATCACTGCTGCGTTTATGCCGCTGTACACCCGCTTGATTCTTTTTCGGAGACATAGAAATCCATAGGTTTTAAGATTCTTACTAGTCAGGTATATTCTTAGGCGTTTAATATGGGGTGTTGAGTCCACTTCGTTGAGCAAGGAGTAGCTCTTGTCTATTACATATTTGGCTTATGGAATGGTATGTGCTAATTTCAATCTCTGGTTTTCTGCAACACCCCAACTCACCTTTCCCCTTAAGCAAGCATAAGTTGGTGTTCTACATTTGAGACCCTGTTCTGTTTTGTAATTCAGTTCCTGTGTAGCCAAGTTTACATTCCGTGTAGTAGTGATATCTTATGATGTTTCTTTTTCTGTGTGACTTATTTCTCTTAGAATCAACGTACCTGAATCCACTCATTATGCTTCTACGGGCCTGATGACATAGATTTTATTGCTGAGTGATACTGCATTGTACGTAAGTACCACAACTTCTTTATCCATTTTTCTCTTTCTGTGATATTGAACTTGTACCGTAAACGAGGTTCTTGTAAACAGAGCCATCCCAAACTTTGGGGTGGCTGTGTCTTTTTGATTTTAATTTCCCTAAGCTATAGGACCATAAGTGGAAGTGCCCTAGGCTCTCTTGCTTTGTTTTTTGGATGTTTCAGGAAACACCATACACTTCTCTTGAGTGGCTGTTGGCAATTTACATCCCGCCCATCAGCATAACAAGGCTCCCAGTTCTCCATGGCCTGTCCTGCCTTTCTGGATTTTACACTTTTTTCAGATGGCCCTTTTGAGGGGGGTCAGTGAGACTTCATTGTAGTGCAGATTTCCTTTGCAAGCTTGCTTGGTTGGCCAAAAAGGGCATATGCGTTTTTTCCTGAATATTCAGGAAAAAACGCATACGCCCTTTTTGGCCAAGTGCATCATTGTGGACGTTCTGCCTCTTTTCCTATGCTTTACATGCAATTCCAGTCTACCTCCTGAAATCGGTTTCCTGCAATTCTGCCCCGCTTTCAAGTCCTCTTGGCAGCCTTACTTCAATATATTTTTGGACGATAGCTGTCATTTATAACTCTGCAGGTTTGTGAATTACAGTGCCCCTGAGCTCCTTTCTTCAACTCGCTTTCTTGTGAGCTGGCCGCAACACCGCAGGATTGCTTCAGGCCTTAGTGTGGTTCTGGCACAGCACACTGAGCCTTTAGTTAATTCCTCTTCCTGGTGGGAAATGAGAGTTAAATTTGCCCGTCCAGACACCTCCAGCTAGTCTCTCATTGGTTCTCCCTATTCCTGTTAATTTTCCGCAGAAATTGCAAACTGGGCCAAACAGGAGGTTAAAGGCACTGACTCTCTAAGTGGGGAGAGTGTCAGTAAAGCGTCTGGAATGTTGCACCCGAGTACCAGGGGAGGAAAACTGAGACACATTTGAACACGTTTCCCGATCACACGGTGTATCATACTCTGGGTTCCACATGCATGTTTTAGCTGAAAGAAGAATCCCTTAAACCTGGAGAGTTGAGACCCATGGAATGAGTACCATGCAATATGACTTCAAAGGGTCTGCATTTGCTCACCGAACCTCACAAATCCTATCACTGCTGCGTTTATGCCACTGTACAGATGCTTGGTTCTCTTTCGGAGACATATAAATCCATAGGTTTTAAGATTCTTACTAGTCAGGTATATTTTTAGGCGTTTAATATGGGGTGTTGAGTCCACTTCGTTGAGCAAGGAGTAGCTCTTGTCTATTACATATTTGGCTTATGGAACGGTATCTGTGCTAATTTCAATCTCTGGTATTATGCAGCACCCCAACTCACCTTTCCCCTTAAGCAAGCATAAGTTGGTTTTCTACATTTGAGACCCTGTTCTGTTTTGTAATTCAGTTCCTGTGTAGCCAAGTTTACATTCCGTGTAGTAGTGATATCTTATGATGTTTCTTTTTCTGTGTGACTTATTTCACTTAGAATCATCGTACCTGAATCCACTCATTATGCTGCTACGGGCCTGATGACATAGATTTCATTGCTGAGTGATATTGCATTGTACGTAAGTACCACAACTTCTTTATCCATTTTTCGCTTTCTGTGATATTGAACTTGTACCGTAAGCGAGGTTCTTGTAAACAGAGCCGTCCCAAACTTTGGGGTGGCTGTGTCTTTTTGATTTTAATTTCCCTAAGCTATAGGACCATAAGTGGAAGTGCCCTAGGCTCTGTTGCTGTGTTTTTTAGATGTTTCAGGAAACACCATACACTTCTCCAGAGTGGCTGTTGGCAATTTACATCCCGCCCATCAGCATAACAAGGCTCCCAGTTCTCAATGGCCTCTCCTGCCTTTCTGGATTTTACACTTTTTTCAGATGGCTCTTTTGACCGGGAGGCAGTGAGACTTCATTGTAGTGCAGATTTCCTTTGCAAGTTTGCTTGGTTGGCCAAAAAGGGCTTATGCGTTTTCTCCTGAATATATTCAGGAAAAAACGCATACGCCCTTTTTGGCCAAGTGCATCATTGTGGACGTTCTGCCTCTTTTCCTATGCTTTACATGCAATTCCAGTCTACCTCCTGAAATCGGTTTCCTGCAATTCTGCCCCGATTTCAAGTCCTCTTGGCAGCCTTACTTCAATATATTTTTGGAAGATAGCTGTCATTTATAACTCTGCAGGTTTGTGAATTACAGTGCCCCTGAGCTCCTTTCTTCAACTCGCTTTCTTGTGAGCTGGCCGCAACACCGCAGGATTGCTTCAGGCCCTAGTGTCGTTCTGGCATGGCACGCTGAGCCTTTGGTTAATTCCTCTTCCTGGTGGGAAATGAGAGTTAAATTTGCCCGTCCAGACACCTCCAGCTAGTCTCTCTTTGGTTCTCCCTATTCCTGTTCATTTCCTGCAGAAATTGCAAACTGGGCCAAACAGGAGGTTAAAGGCACTGACTCTCCAAGAGGGGAGAGTGTTAGTAAAGCGTCTGGAATGTTGCACCCGAGTACCAGGGGACGAAAACTGAGACACATTTGAACACGTTTCCCGATCACACGGTGGATCATACTCTGGGTTCCACATGCATGTTTTAGCTGAAGGAAGAATCCCTTAAACCTGGAGAGTTGAGACCCATGGAATGGGTACCACGCAATATGACTTCAAAGGGTCTGCATTTGCTCACCAAGCCTCAACAATCCTATCACTGCTGCGTTTATGCCGCTGTACACACGCTTGATTCTCTTTCGGAGACATAGAAATCCATAGGTTTTAAGATTCTTACTAGTCAGGTATATTCTTAGGCGTTTAATATGGGGTGTTGAGTCCACTTCGTTGAGCAAGGAGTAGCTATTTTCTATTACATATTTGGCTTATGGAACGGTATCTGTGCTAATTTCAATCTCTGGTTGTATGCAGCACCCCAACTCACCTTTTCCCTTAAGCAAGCATAAGTTGGTTTTCTACATTTGAGACCTTGTTCTGTTTTGTAATTCAGGTCCTGTGTAGCCAAGTTTACATTCCGTGTATTATTGATATCTTATGATGCTTCTTTTTCTGTGTGACTTATTTCACTTAGAATCATCGTACCGGAATCCACTCATTATGCTTCTACGGGCCTGATGACATAGATTTCATTGCTGAGTGATATTGCCTTGTATGTAAGTACCACAAATTCTTTATCCATTTTTCGCTTTCTGTGATATTGAACTTGTACCGTAAGCGAGGTTCTTGTAAACAGAGCCGTCCCAAACTTTGGGGTGGCTGTGTCTTTTTGATTTTAATTTCCCTAAGCTATAGGACCATAAGTGGAAGTGCCCTAGGCTCTGTTGCTTTGTTTTTTAGATGTTTCAGGAAACACCATACACTTCTCCAGAGTGGCTGTTAGCAATTTACATCCCGCCCATCAGCATAACAAGGCTCCCAGTTCTCCATGGCCTGTCCTGCCTTTCTGGATTTTACACTTTTTTCAGATGGCCCTTTTGACCGGGGGGCAGTGAGACTTCATTTTAGTGCAGATTTCCTTTGCAAGCTTGCTTGGTTGGCCAAAAAGTGCGTATGCGTTTTTTCCTGAATATTCAGGAAAAAACGCATACGCCCTTTTTGGCCAAGTGCATCATTGTGGAAGTTCTGCCTCTTTTCCTATGCTTTACATGCAATTCCAGTCTACCTCCTGAAATTGGTTTCCTGCAATTCTGCCCCGCTTTCAAGTCCTCTTGGCAGCCTTACTTCAATATATTTTTGGACGATAGCTGTCCTTTCTATCTCAGCAGGTTTGTGAATGACAGTGCCCCTGAGCTCCTTTCTTCAACTCGCTTTCTTGTGAGCTGGCCGCAACATCACAGGATTGCTTTAGGCCATAGTGTGGTTCCGGCACGGCACGCTGAGCCTTGGTTAATTCCTCTTCCTGGTGGGAAATGAGAGTTAAATTTGCCCATCTAGACACCTCCAGCTAGTCTCTCATTGGTTCTCCCTATTCCTGTACATTTTCTGCAGAAATTGCAAACTGGGCCAAACAGGTGGTTAAAGGCACTGACTCTCCAAGTGCGGAGAGTGTTAGTAAAGTGTCTGGTATGTTGCACCCGAGTACAAGGGGACGAACTGAGACACATTTGAACACATTTCCCGATCACACGGTGGATCATACTCTGGGTTCCACATGCATGTTTCAACTAAAGGAAGAATCCCTTAAACCTGGAGAGTTGAGACCCATGGAATGAGTACCATGCAATATGACTTCAAAGGGTCTGCATTTGCTCACCGAACCTCACCAATCCTATCACTGCTGCGTTTATTCCGCTGTACACACACTTGATTCTCTTTCGGAGACATATAAATCCATAGGTTTTAAGATTCTTACTAGTCAGGTATATTCTTAGGCGTTTAATATGGGGTGTTGAGTCCACTTCGTTGAGCAAGGAGTAGCTCTTGTCTATTACATATTTGGCTTATGGAACGGTATCTGTGCTAATTTCAATCTCTGGTTTTATGCAACACCCCAACTCACCTTTCCACTTAAGCAAGCATAAGTTGGTTTTCTACATTTGAGACCCTGTTCTGTTTTGTAATTCAGTTCCTGTGTAGCCAAGTTTACATTCCGTGTAGTAGTGATATCTTATGATGTTTCTTTTTCTGTGTGACTTATTTCACTTAGAATCATCGTACCTGAATCCACTCATTATGCTGCTACGGGCCTGATGACATAGATTTCATTGCTGAGTGATATTGCATTGTACGTAAGTACCACAACTTCTTTATCCATTTTTCTCTTTCTGTGATATTGAACTTGTACCGTAAAGGAGGTTCTTGTAAACAGAGCCGTCCCAAACTTTGGGGTGGCTGTGTCTTTTTGATTTTAATTTCCCTAAGCTATAGGACCATAAGTGGAAGTGCCCTAGGCTCTGTTGCTTTGTTTTTTAGATGTTTCAGGAAACACCATACACTTCTCCAGAGTGGCTGTTGGCAATTTACATCCCGCCCATCAGCATAACAAGGCTCCCAGTTCTCCATGGCCTGTCCTGCCTTTCTGGATTTTACACTTTTTTCAGATGGCCCTTTTGACCGGGGGGCAGTGAGACTTCATTGTAGTGCAGATTTCCTTTGCAAGCTTGCTTGGTTGGCCAAAAAGGGCGTATGCGTTTTTTCCTGAATATATTCAGGAAAAAACGCATACGCCCTTTTTGGCCAAGTGCATCATTGTGGACGTTCTGCCTCTTTTCCTATGCTTTACATGCAATTCCAGTCTACCTCCTGAAATCGGTTTCCTGCAATTCTGCCCCGCTTTAAAGTCCTCTTGGCAGCCTTACTTCAATATATTTTTGGACGATATCTGTCCTTTCTATCTCAGCAGCTTTGTGAATGACAGTGCCCCTGAGCTCCTTTCTTCAACTCGCTTTCTTGTGAGCTGGCCGCAACACCGCAGGATTGCTTCAGGCCCTACTGTGGTTCCGGCACGGCACGCTGAGCCTTTAGTTAATTCCTCTTCCTGGTGGGAAATGAGAGTTAAATTTGCCCGTCCAGACACCTCCAGCTAGTCTCTCTTTGGTTCTCCCTATTCCTGTTCATTTTCCGCAGAAATTGCAAACTGGGCCAAACAGGAGGTTAAAGGCACTGACTCTCCAAGTGGGGAGAGTGTTAGTAAAGCGTCTGGAATGTTGCACCCGAGTACCAGGGAACGAAAACTGAGACACATTTGAACACGTTTCCCAATCACACGGTGGACCATACTCTGGGTTCCACATGCATGTTTTAGCTAAAGGAAGAATCCCTTAAACCTGGAGAGTTGAGACCCATGGAATGGGTACCATGCAATATGACTTCAAAGGGTCTGCATTTGCTCACCAAACCTCACCAGTCCTATCACTGCTGCGTTTTTGCCGCTGTACACCCGCTTGATTCTTTTTCGGAGACATAGAAATCCATAGGTTTTAAGATTCTTACTAGTCAGGTATATTCTTAGGCGTTTAATATGGGGTGTTGAGTCCACTTCGTTGAGCAAGGAGTATCTCTTGTCTATTACATATTTGGCTTATGGAACGGTATCTGTGCTAATTTCAATCTCTGGTTTTATGCAGCACCCCAACTCACCTTTCCCCTTAAGCAAGCATAAGTTGGTTTTCTACATTTGAGACCCTGTTCTGTTTTGTAATTCAGTTCCTGTGTAGCCAAGTTTACATTCCTTGTAGTAGTGATATCTTATGATGTTTCTTTTTCTGTGTGACTTATTTCACTTAGAATCATCGTACCTGAATCCACTCATTATGCTGCTACGGGCCTGATGACATAGATTTCATTGCTGAGTGATATTGCATTGTACGTAAGTACCACAACTTCTTTATCCATTTTTCGCTTTCTGTGATATTGAACTTGTACCGTAAACAAAGTTCTTGTAAACAGAGCCGTCCCAAACTTTGGGGTGGCTGTGTCTTTTTGATTTTAATTTCCCTAAGCTATAGGACCATAAGTGGAAGTGCCCTAGGCTCTGTTGCTTTGTTTTTTAGATGTTTCAGGAAACACCATACACTTCTCCAGAGTGGCTGTTGGCAATTTACATCCCGCCCATCAGCATAACAAGGCTCCCAGTTCTCAATGGCCTCTCCTGCCTTTCTGGATTTTACACTTTTTTCAGATGGCTCTTTTGACCGGGAGGCAGTGAGACTTCATTGTAGTGCAGATTTCCTTTGCAAGCTTGCTTGGTTGGCCAAAAAGGGCGTATGCGTTTTTTCCTGAATATATTCAGGAAAAAACGCATACGCCCTTTTTGGCCAAGTGCATCATTGTGGACGTTCTGCCTCTTTTCCTATGCTTTACATGCACTTCCAGTCTACCTCCTGAAATCGGTTTCCTGCAATTCTGCCCTGCTTTCAAGTCCTCTTGGCAGCTTTACTTCAATATATTTTTGGAAGATAGCTGTCATTTATAACTCTGCAGGTTTGTGAATTACAGTGCCCCTGAGCTCCTTTCTTCAACTCGCTTTCTTGTGAGCTGGCCGCAACACCGCAGGATTGCTTCAGGCCCTAGTGTCGTTCCGGCATGGCCCGCTGAGCCTTTGGTTAATTCCTCTTCCTGGTGGGAAATGAGAGTTAAATTTGCCCGTCCAGACACCTCCAGCTAGTCTCTCTTTGGTTCTCCCTATTCCTGTTCATTTCCTGCAGAAATTGCAAACTGGGCCAAACAGGAGGTTAAAGGCACTGACTCTCCAAGAGGGGAGAGTGTTAGTAAAGCGTCTGGAATGTTGCACCCGAGTACCAGGGGACGAAATCTGAGACACATTTGAACACGTTTCCCGATCACACGGTGGATCATACTCTGGGCTCCACATGAATGTTTTAGCTGAAGGAAGAATCCCTTAAACCTGGAGAGTTGAGACCCATGGAATGGGTACCATGCAATATGACTTCAAAGTGTCTGCATTTGCTCACCGAACCTCACCAATCCTATCACTGCTGCGTTTATGCCGCTGTACACCCGCTTGATTCTTTTTCGGAGACATAGAAATCCATAGGTTTTAAGATTCTTACTAGTCAGGTATATTCTTAGGCGTTTAATATGGGGTGTTGAGTCCACTTCGTTGAGCAAGGAGTAGCTCTTGTCTATTACATATTTGGCTTATGGAATGGTATGTGCTAATTTCAATCTCTGGTTTTCTGCAACACCCCAACTCACCTTTCCCCTTAAGCAAGCATAAGTTGGTGTTCTACATTTGAGACCCTGTTCTGTTTTGTAATTCAGTTCCTGTGTAGCCAAGTTTACATTCCGTGTAGTAGTGATATCTTATGATGTTTCTTTTTCTGTGTGACTTATTTCTCTTAGAATCAACGTACCTGAATCCACTCATTATGCTTCTACGGGCCTGATGACATAGATTTTATTGCTGAGTGATACTGCATTGTACATAAGTACCACAACTTCTTTATCCATTTTTCTCTTTCTGTGACATTGAACTTGTACCGTAAACGAGGTTCTTGTAAACAGAGCCATCCCAAAATTTGGGGTGGCTGTGTCTTTTTGATTTTAATTTCCCTAAGCTATAGGACCATAAGTGGAAGTGCCCTAGGCTCTCTTGCTTTGTTTTTTGGATGTTTCAGGAAACACCATACACTTCTCTTGAATGGCTGTTGGCAATTTACATCCCGCCCATCAGCATAACAAGGCTCCCAGTTCTCCATGGCCTGTCCTGCCTTTCTGGATTTTACACTTTTTTCAGATGGCCCTTTTGACCGGGAGGCAGTGAGACTTCATTGTAGTGCAGATTTCCTTTGCAAGCTTGCTTGGTTGGCCAAAAAGGGCATATGCGTTTTTTCCTGAATATTCAGGAAAAAACGCATACGCCCTTTTTGGCCAAGTGCATCATTGTGGACGTTCTGCCTCTTTTCCTATGCTTTACATGCAATTCCAGTCTACCTCCTGAAATCGGTTTCCTGCAATTCTGCCCCGCTTTCAAGTCCTCTTGGCAGCCTTACTTCAATATATTTTTGGACGATAGCTGTCATTTATAACTCTGCAGCTTTGTGAATGACAGTGCCCCTGAGCTCCTTTCTTCAACTCACTTTCTTGTGAGCTGGCCGCAACACCGCAGGATTGCTTCAGGCCCTAGTGTCGTTCTGGCATGGCACGCTGAGCCTTTGGTTAATTCCTCTTCCTGCTGGGAAAGTATAGTTAAATTTGCCGGTCCAGACACCTCCAGCTAGTCTCTCATTGGTTCTCCCTATTCCTGTTCATTTTCCGCAGAAATTGCAAACTGGGCCAAACAGGAGGTTAAAGGCACTGACTCTCCAAGTGGGGAGAGTGTTAGTAAAGCGTCTGGAATGTTGCACCCGAGTACCAGGGGACGAAAACTGAGACACATTTGAACACGTTTCCCGATCACATGGTGGATCATACTCTGGGTTCCACATGCATGTTTTAGCTGAAGGAAGAATCCCTTAAACCTGGAGATTTGAGACCCATGGAATGGGTACCATGCAATATGACTTCAAAGGGTCTGCATTTGCTCACCAAACCTCACCAATCCTATCACTGCTGCGTCTATGCCGCTGTAAACATGCTTGATTCTCTTTCGGAGACATATAAATCCATAGGTTTTAAGATTCTTACTAGTCAGGTATAGTCTTAGGCATTTAATATGGGGTGTGGAGTCCACTTCATTGAGCAAGGAGTAGCTCTTGTCTATTACATATTTGGCTTATGGAACGGTATCTGTGCTAGTTTCAATCTCTTGTTTTATGCAACACCCCAACTCAACTTTCCACTTAAGCAAGCATAAGTTGGTTTTCTACATTTGAGACCCTGTTCTGCTTTGTAATTCAGTTCCTGTGTAGCCAAGTTTACATTCCGTGTAGTAGTGATATCTTATGATGTTTCTTTTTCTGTGTGACTTATTTCACTTAGAATCATCGTACCTGAATCCACTCATTATGCTTCTACGGGCCTGATGACATAGATTTTATTGCTGAGTGATACTGCATTGTACGTAAGTACCACAACTTCTTTATCCATTTTTCTCTTTCTGTGATATTGAACTTGTACCGTAAACGAGGTTCTTGTAAACAGAGCAGTCCCAAACTTTGGGGTGGCTGTGTCTTTTTGATTTTAATTTCCCTAAGCTATAGGACCATAAGTGGAAGTGCCCTAGGCTCTCTTGCTTTGTTTTTTGGATGTTTCAGGAAACACCATACACTTCTCTTGAGTGGCTGTTGGCAATTTACATCCCGCCCATCAGCATAACAAGGCTCCCAGTTCTCCATGGCCTGTCCTGCCTTTCTGGATTTTACACTTTTTTCAGATGGCCCTTTTGACGGGGGTCAGTGAGACTTCATTGTAGTGCAGATTTCCTTTGCAAGCTTGCTTGGTTGGCCAAAAAGGGCATATGCGTTTTTTCCTGAATATTCAGGAAAAAACGCATACGCCCTTTTTGGCCAAGTGCATCATTGTGGACGTTCTGCCTCTTTTCCTATGCTTTACATGCAATTCCAGTCTACCTCCTGAAATCGGTTTCCTGCAATTCTGCCCCGCTTTCAAGTCCTCTTGGCAGCCTTACTTCAATATATTTTTGGACGATAGCTGTCATTTATAACTCTGCAGGTTTGTGAATGACAGTGCCCCTGAGCTCCTTTCTTCAACTCGCTTTCTTGTGAGCTGGCCGCAACACCGCAGGATTGCTTCAGGCCTTAGTGTGGTTCTGGCACGGCATGCTGAGCCTTTAGTTAATTCCTCTTCCTAGTGGGAAATGAGAGTTAAATTTGCCCGTCCAGACACCTCCAGCTAGTCTCTCATTGGTTCTCCCTATTCCTGTTCATTTTCCGCAGAAATTGCAAACTGGGCCAAACAGGAGGTTAAAGGCACTGACTCTCTAAGTGGGGAGAGTGTCAGTAAAGCGTCTGGAATGTTGCACCCGAGTACCAGGGGAGGAAAACTGAGACACATTTGAACACGTTTCCCGATCACACGGTGTATCATACTCTGGGTTCCACATGCATGTTTTAGCTGAAAGAAGAATCCCTTAAACCTGGAGAGTTGAGACCCATGGAATGAGTACCATGCAATATGACTTCAAAGGGTCTGCATTTGCTCACCGAACCTCACAAATCCTATCACTGCTGCGTTTATGCCACTGTACAGATGCTTGGTTCTCTTTCGGAGACATAAATCCATAGGTTTTAAGATTCTTACTAGTCAGGTATATTTTTAGGCGTTTAATATGGGGTGTTGAGTCCACTTCGTTGAGCAAGGAGTAGCTCTTGTCTATTACATATTTGGCTTATGGAACGGTATCTGTTCTAATTTCAATCTCTGGTTTTATGCAGCACCCCAACTCACCTTTCCCCTTAAGCAAGCATAAGTTGGTTTTCTACATTTGAGACCCTGTTCTGTTTTGTAATTCAGTTCCTGTGTAGCCAAGTTTACATTCCGTGTAGTAGTGATATCTTATGATGTTTCTTTTTCTGTGTGACTTATTTCACTTAGAATCATTGTACTTGAATCCACTCATTATGCTGCTACGGGCCTGATGACATAGATTTCATTGCTGAGTGATATTGCATTGTACGTAAGTACCACAACTTCTTTATCCATTTTTCGCTTTCTGTGATATTGAACTTGTACCGTAAACAAAGTTCTTGTAAACAGAGCCGTCCCAAACTTTGGGGTGGCTGTGTCTTTTTGATTTTAATTTCCCTAAGCTATAGGACCATAAGTGGAAGTGCCCTAGGCTCTGTTGCTGTTTTTTAGATGTTTCAGGAAACACCATACACTTCTCCAGAGTGGCTGTTGGCAATTTACATCCCGCCCATCAGCATAACAAGGCTCCCAGTTCTCAATGGCCTCTCCTGCCTTTGTGGATTTTACACTTTTTTCAGATGGCTCTTTTGACCGGGAGGCAGTGAGACTTCATTGTAGTGCAGATTTCCTTTGCAAGGTTGCTTGGTTGGCCAAAAAGGGCTTATGCGTTTTCTCCTGAATATATTCAGGAAAAAACGCATACGCCCTTTTTGGCCAAGTGCATCATTGTGGACGTTCTGCCTCTTTTCCTATGCTTTACATGCAATTCCAGTCTACCTCCTGAAATCGGTTTCCTGCAATTCTGCCCCGATTTCAAGTCCTCTTGGCAGCCTTACTTCAATATATTTTTGGAAGATAGCTGTCATTTATAACTCTGCAGGTTTGTGAATTACAGTGCCCCTGAGCTCCTTTCTTCAACTCGCTTTCTTGTGAGCTGGCCGCAACACCGCAGGATTGCTTCAGGCCCTAGTGTCGTTCCGGCATGGCACGCTGAGCCTTTGGTTAATTCCTCTTCCTGGTGGGAAATGAGAGTTAAATTTGCCCGTCCAGACACCTCCAGCTAGTCTCTCTTTGGTTCTCCCTATTCCTGTTCATTTCCTGCAGAAATTGCAAACTGGGCCAAACAGGAGGTTAAAGGCTCTGACTCTCCAAGAGGGGAGAGTTTTAGTAAAGCGTCTGGAATGTTGCACCCGAGTACCAGGTGACGAAAACTGAGACACATTTGAACACGTTTCCCGATCACACGGTGGATCATACTCTGGGTTCCACATGCATGTTTTAGCTGAAGGAAGAATCCCTTAAACCTGGAGAGTTGAGACCCATGGAATGGGTACCATGCAATATGACTTCAAAGGGTCTGCATTTGCTCTCCGAACCTCACCAATCCTATCACTGCTGCGTTTATGCCGCTGTACACCCGCTTGATTCTTTTTCGGAGACATAGAAATCCATAGGTTTTAAGATTCTTACTAGTCAGGTATATTCTTAGGCGTTTAATATGGGGTGTTGAGTCCACTTCGTTGAGCAAGGAGTAGCTCTTGTCTATTACATATTTGGCTTATGGAATGGTATGTGCTCATTTCAATCTCTGGTTTTCTGCAACACCCCAACTCACCTTTCCCCTTAAGCAAGCATAAGTTGGTGTTCTACATTTGAGACCCTGTTCTGTTTTGTAATTCAGTTCCTGTGTAGCCAAGTTTACATTCCGTGTAGTAGTGATATCTTATGATGTTTCTTTTTCTGTGTGACTTATTTCTCTTAGAATCAACGTACCTGAATCCACTCATTATGCTTCTACGGGCCTGATGACATAGATTTCATTGCTGAGTGATACTGCATTGTACGTAAGTACCACAACTTCTTTATCCATTTTTCTCTTTCTGTGATATTGAACTTGTACCGTAAACGAGGTTCTTGTAAACAGAGCCATCCCAAAATTTGGGGTGGCTGTGTCTTTTTGATTTTAATTTCCCTAAGCTATAGGACCATAAGTGGAAGTGCCCTAGGCTCTCTTGCTTTGTTTTTTGGATGTTTCAGGAAACACCATACACTTCTCTTGAGTGGCTGTTGGCAATTTACATCCCGCCCATCAGCATAACAAGGCTCCCAGTTCTCCATGGCCTGTCCTGCCTTTCTGGATTTTACACTTTTTTCAGATGGCCCTTTTGACGGGGGTCAGTGAGACTTCATTGTAGTGCAGATTTCCTTTGCAAGCTTGCTTGGTTGGCCAAAAAGGGCATATGCGTTTTTTCCTGAATATTCAGGAAAAAACGCATACGCCCTTTTTGGCCAAGTGCCTCATTGTGGACGTTCTGCCTCTTTTCCTATGCTTTACATGCAATTCCAGTCTACCTCCTGAAATCGGTTTCCTGCAATTCTGCCCCGCTTTCAAGTCCTCTTGGCAGCCTTACTTCAATATATTTTTGGACGATAGCTGTCATTTATAACTCTGCAGGTTTGTGAATTACAGTGCCCCTGAGCTCCTTTCTTCAACTCGCTTTCTTGTGAGCTGGCCGCAACACCGCAGGATTGCTTCAGGCCTTAGTGTGGTTCTGGCACGGCACGCTGAGCCTTTAGTTAATTCCTCTTCCTGGTGGGAAATGAGAGTTAAATTTGCCCGTCCAGACACCTCCAGCTAGTCTCTCATTGGTTCTCCCTATTCCTGTTCATTTTCCGCAGAAATTGCAAACTGGGCCAAACAGGAGGTTAAAGGCACTGACTCTCTAAGTGGGGAGAGTGTCAGTAAAGCGTCTGGAATGTTGCACCCGAGTACCAGGGGAGGAAAACTGAGACACATTTGAACACGTTTCCCGATCACACGGTGTATCATACTCTGGGTTCCACATGCATGTTTTAGCTGAAAGAAGAATCCCTTAAACCTGGAGAGTTGAGACCCATGGAATGAGTACCATGCAATATGACTTCAAAGGGTCTGCATTTGCTCACCGAACCTCACAAATCCTATCACTGCTGCGTTTATGCCACTGTACAGATGCTTGGTTCTCTTTCGGAGACATAGAAATCCATAGGTTTTAAGATTCTTACTAGTCAGGTATATTCTTAGGCGTTTAATATGGGGTGTTGAGTCCACTTCGTTGAGCAAGGAGTAGCTCTTGTCTATTACATATTTGGCTTATGGAATGGTATGTGCTAATTTCAATCTCTGGTTTTCTGCAACACCCCAACTCACCTTTCCCCTTAAGCAAGCATAAGTTGGTGTTCTACATTTGAGACCCTGTTCTGTTTTGTAATTCAGTTCCTGTGTAGCCAAGTTTACATTCCGTGTAGTAGTGATATCTTATGATGTTTCTTTTTCTGTGTGACTTATTTCTCTTAGAATCAACGTACCTGAATCCACTCATTATGCTTCTACGGGCCTGATGACATAGATTTTATTGCTGAGTGATACTGCATTGTACATAAGTACCACAACTTCTTTATCCATTTTTCTCTTTCTGTGACATTGAACTTGTACCGTAAACGAGGTTCTTGTAAACAGAGCCATCCCAAAATTTGGGGTGGCTGTGTCTTTTTGATTTTAATTTCCCTAAGCTATAGGACCATAAGTGGAAGTGCCCTAGGCTCTCTTGCTTTGTTTTTTGGATGTTTCAGGAAACACCATACACTTCTCTTGAATGGCTGTTGGCAATTTACATCCCGCCCATCAGCATAACAAGGCTCCCAGTTCTCCATGGCCTGTCCTGCCTTTCTGGATTTTACACTTTTTTCAGATGGCCCTTTTGACCGGGAGGCAGTGAGACTTCATTGTAGTGCAGATTTCCTTTGCAAGCTTGCTTGGTTGGCCAAAAAGGGCATATGCGTTTTTTCCTGAATATTCAGGAAAAAACGCATACGCCCTTTTTGGCCAAGTGCATCATTGTGGACGTTCTGCCTCTTTTCCTATGCTTTACATGCAATTCCAGTCTACCTCCTGAAATCGGTTTCCTGCAATTCTGCCCCGCTTTCAAGTCCTCTTGGCAGCCTTACTTCAATATATTTTTGGACGATAGCTGTCATTTATAACTCTGCAGCTTTGTGAATGACAGTGCCCCTGAGCTCCTTTCTTCAACTCACTTTCTTGTGAGCTGGCCGCAACACCGCAGGATTGCTTCAGGCCCTAGTGTCGTTCTGGCATGGCACGCTGAGCCTTTGGTTAATTCCTCTTCCTGCTGGGAAAGTATAGTTAAATTTGCCGGTCCAGACACCTCCAGCTAGTCTCTCATTGGTTCTCCCTATTCCTGTTCATTTTCCGCAGAAATTGCAAACTGGGCCAAACAGGAGGTTAAAGGCACTGACTCTCCAAGTGGGGAGAGTGTTAGTAAAGCGTCTGGAATGTTGCACCCGAGTACCAGGGGACGAAAACTGAGACACATTTGAACACGTTTCCCGATCACATGGTGGATCATACTCTGGGTTCCACATGCATGTTTTAGCTGAAGGAAGAATCCCTTAAACCTGGAGATTTGAGACCCATGGAATGGGTACCATGCAATATGACTTCAAAGGGTCTGCATTTGCTCACCAAACCTCACCAATCCTATCACTGCTGCGTCTATGCCGCTGTAAACATGCTTGATTCTCTTTCGGAGACATATAAATCCATAGGTTTTAAGATTCTTACTAGTCAGGTATAGTCTTAGGCATTTAATATGGGGTGTGGAGTCCACTTCATTGAGCAAGGAGTAGCTCTTGTCTATTACATATTTGGCTTATGGAACGGTATCTGTGCTAGTTTCAATCTCTTGTTTTATGCAACACCCCAACTCAACTTTCCACTTAAGCAAGCATAAGTTGGTTTTCTACATTTGAGACCCTGTTCTGCTTTGTAATTCAGTTCCTGTGTAGCCAAGTTTACATTCCGTGTAGTAGTGATATCTTATGATGTTTCTTTTTCTGTGTGACTTATTTCACTTAGAATCATCGTACCTAAATCCACTCATTATGCTGCTACGGGCCTGATGACATAGATTTCATTGCTGAGTGATATTGCATTGTACGTAAGTACCACAACTTCTTTATCCATTTTTCGCTTTCTGTGATATTGAACTTGTACCGTAAACGAGGTTCTTGTAAACAGAGCAGTCCCAAACTTTGGGGTGGCTGTGTCTTTTTGATTTTAATTTCCCTAAGCTATAGGACCATAAGTGGAAGTGCCCTAGGCTCTGTTGCTTTGTTTTTTAGATGTTTCAGGAAACACCATACACTTCTCCAGAGTGGCTGTTGGCAATTTACATCCCGCCCATCAGCATAACAAGGCTCTCAGTTCTCCATGGCCTGTCCTGCCTTTCTGGATTTTACACTTTTTTCAGATGGCTCTTTTGACCAGGAGGCAGTGAGACTTCATTGTAGTGCAGATTTCCTTTGCAAGCTTGCTTGGTTGGCCAAAAAGGGCTTATGCGTTTTCTCCTGAATATATTCAGGAAAAAACACATAAGCCCTTTTTGTCCAAGTGCATCATTGTGGACGTTCTGCCTCTTTTCCTATGCTTTACATGCAATTCCAGTCTACCTCCTGAAATCGGTTTCCTGCAATTCTGCCCTGCTTTCAAGTCCTCTTGGCAGCCTTACTTCAATATATTTTTGGAAGATAGCTGTCATTTATAACTCTGCAGGTTTGTGAATTACAGTGCCCCTGAGCTCCTTTCTTCAACTCGCTTTCTTGTGATCTGGCCGCAACACCGCAGGATTGCTTCAGGCCCTAGTGTCGTTCCGGCATGGCACGCTGAGCCTTTGGTTAATTCCTCTTCCTGGTGGGAAATGAGAGTTAAATTTGCCCGTCCAGACACCTCCAGCTAGTCTCTCATTGCTTCTCCCTATTCCTGTTCATCTTACGTAGAAATTGCAAACTGGGCCAAACAGGAGGTTAAAGGCACTGACTCTCCAAGAGGGGAGAGTGTTAGTAAAGCGTCTGGAATGTTGCACCCGAGTACCAGGGGACGAAAACTGAGACACATTTGAACACGTTTCCCGATCACACGGTGGATCATACTCTGGGTTCCACATGCATGTTTTAGCTGAAGGAAGAATCCCTTAAACCTGGAGAGTTGAGACCCATGGAATGGGTACCATGCAATATGACTTCAAAGTGTCTGCATTTGCTAACCGAACCTCACCAATCCTATCACTGCTGCGTTTATGCCGCTGTACACCCGCTTGATTCTTTTTCGGAGACATAGAAATCCATAGGTTTTAAGATTCTTACTAGTCAGGTATAGTCTTAGGCGTTTAATATGGGGTGTTGAGTCCACTTCGTTGAGCAAGGAGTAGCTCTTGTCTATTACATATTTGGCTTATGGAATGGTATGTGTTAATTTCAATCTCTGGTTTTCTGCAACACCCCAACTCACCTTTCCCCTTAAGCAAGCATAAGTTGGTGTTCTACATTTGAGACCCTGTTCTGTTTTGTAATTCAGTTCCTGTGTAGCCAAGTTTACATTCCGTGTAGTAGTGATATCTTATGATGTTTCTTTTTCTGTGTGACTTATTTCTCTTAGAATCAACGTACCTGAATCCACTCATTATGCTTCTACGGGCCTGATGACATAGATTTTATTGCTGAGTGATACTGCATTGTACGTAAGTACCACAACTTCTTTATCCATTTTTCTCTTTCTGTGATATTGAACTTGTACCGTAAACGAGGTTCTTGTAAACAGAGCCATCCCAAAATTTGGGGTGGCTGTGTCTTTTTGATTTTAATTTCCCTAAGCTATAGGACCATAAGTGGAAGTGCCCTAGGCTCTCTTGCTTTGTTTTTTGGATGTTTCAGGAAACACCATACACTTCTCTTGAGTGGCTGTTGGCAATTTACATCCCGCCCATCAGCATAACAAGGCTCCCAGTTCTCCATGGCCTGTCCTGCCTTTCTGGATTTTACACTTTTTTCAGATGGCCCTTTTGACGGGGGTCAGTGAGACTTCATTGTAGTGCAGATTTCCTTTGCAAGCTTGCTTGGTTGGCCAAAAAGGGCATATGCGTTTTTTCCTGAATATTCAGGAAAAAACGCATACGCCCTTTTTGGCCAAGTGCATCATTGTGGACGTTCTGCCTCTTTTCCTATGCTTTACATGCAATTCCAGTCTACCTCCTGAAATCGGTTTCCTGCAATTCTGCCCCGCTTTCAAGTCCTCTTGGCAGCCTTACTTCAATATATTTTTGGACGATAGCTGTCATTTATAACTCTGCAGGTTTGTGAATTACAGTGCCCCTGAGCTCCTTTCTTCAACTCGCTTTCTTGTGAGCTGGCCGCAACACCGCAGGATTGCTTCAGGCCTTAGTGTGGTTCTGGCACGGCATGCTGAGCCTTTAGTTAATTCCTCTTCCTGGTGGGAAATGAGAGTTAAATTTGCCCGTCCAGACACCTCCAGCTAGTCTCTCATTGGTTCTCCCTATTCCTGTTCATTTTCCGCAGAAATTGCAAACTGGGCCAAACAGGAGGTTAAAGGCACTGACTCTCTAAGTGGGGAGAGTGTCAGTAAAGCGTCTGGAATGTTGCACCCGAGTACCAGGGGAGGAAAACTGAGACACATTTGAACACGTTTCCCGATCACACGGTGTATCATACTCTGGGTTCCACATGCATGTTTTAGCTGAAAGAAGAATCCCTTAAACCTGGAGAGTTGAGACCCATGGAATGAGTACCATGCAATATGACTTCAAAGGGTCTGCATTTGCTCACCGAACCTCACAAATCCTATCACTGCTGCGTTTATGCCACTGTACAGATGCTTGGTTCTCTTTCGGAGACATATAAATCCATAGGTTTTAAGATTCTTACTAGTCAGGTATATTTTTAGGCGTTTAATATGGGGTGTTGAGTCCACTTCGTTGAGCAAGGAGTAGCTCTTGTCTATTACATATTTGGCTTATGGAACGGTATCTGTTCTAATTTCAATCTCTGGTTTTATGCAGCACCCCAACTCACCTTTCCCCTTAAGCAAGCATAAGTTGGTTTTCTACATTTGAGACCCTGTTCTGTTTTGTAATTCAGTTCCTGTGTAGCCAAGTTTACATTCCGTGTAGTAGTGATATCTTATGATGTTTCTTTTTCTGTGTGACTTATTTCACTTAGAATCATTGTACTTGAATCCACTCATTATGCTGCTACGGGCCTGATGACATAGATTTCATTGCTGAGTGATATTGCATTGTACGTAAGTACCACAACTTCTTTATCCATTTTTCGCTTTCTGTGATATTGAACTTGTACCGTAAACAAAGTTCTTGTAAACAGAGCCGTCCCAAACTTTGGGGTGGCTGTGTCTTTTTGATTTTAATTTCCCTAAGCTATAGGACCATAAGTGGAAGTGCCCTAGGCTCTGTTGCTGTGTTTTTTAGATGTTTCAGGAAACACCATACACTTCTCCAGAGTGGCTGTTGGCAATTTACATCCCGCCCATCAGCATAACAAGGCTCCCAGTTCTCAATGGCCTCTCCTGCCTTTGTGGATTTTACACTTTTTTCAGATGGCTCTTTTGACCGGGAGGCAGTGAGACTTCATTGTAGTGCAGATTTCCTTTGCAAGGTTGCTTGGTTGGCCAAAAAGGGCTTATGCGTTTTCTCCTGAATATATTCAGGAAAAAACGCATACGCCCTTTTTGGCCAAGTGCATCATTGTGGACGTTCTGCCTCTTTTCCTATGCTTTACATGCAATTCCAGTCTACCTCCTGAAATCGGTTTCCTGCAATTCTGCCCCGATTTCAAGTCCTCTTGGCAGCCTTACTTCAATATATTTTTGGAAGATAGCTGTCATTTATAACTCTGCAGGTTTGTGAATTACAGTGCCCCTGAGCTCCTTTCTTCAACTCGCTTTCTTGTGAGCTGGCCGCAACACCGCAGGATTGCTTCAGGCCCTAGTGTCGTTCCGGCATGGCACGCTGAGCCTTTGGTTAATTCCTCTTCCTGGTGGGAAATGAGAGTTAAATTTGCCCGTCCAGACACCTCCAGCTAGTCTCTCTTTGGTTCTCCCTATTCCTGTTCATTTCCTGCAGAAATTGCAAACTGGGCCAAACAGGAGGTTAAAGGCTCTGACTCTCCAAGAGGGGAGAGTTTTAGTAAAGCGTCTGGAATGTTGCACCCGAGTACCAGGTGACGAAAACTGAGACACATTTGAACACGTTTCCCGATCACACGGTGGATCATACTCTGGGTTCCACATGCATGTTTTAGCTGAAGGAAGAATCCCTTAAACCTGGAGAGTTGAGACCCATGGAATGGGTACCATGCAATATGACTTCAAAGGGTCTGCATTTGCTCTCCGAACCTCACCAATCCTATCACTGCTGCGTTTATGCCGCTGTACACCCGCTTGATTCTTTTTCGGAGACATAGAAATCCATAGGTTTTAAGATTCTTACTAGTCAGGTATATTCTTAGGCGTTTAATATGGGGTGTTGAGTCCACTTCGTTGAGCAAGGAGTAGCTCTTGTCTATTACATATTTGGCTTATGGAATGGTATGTGCTAATTTCAATCTCTGGTTTTCTGCAACACCCCAACTCACCTTTCCCCTTAAGCAAGCATAAGTTGGTGTTCTACATTTGAGACCCTGTTCTGTTTTGTAATTCAGTTCCTGTGTAGCCAAGTTTACATTCCGTGTAGTAGTGATATCTTATGATGTTTCTTTTTCTGTGTGACTTATTTCTCTTAGAATCAACGTACCTGAATCCACTCATTATGCTTCTACGGGCCTGATGACATAGATTTCATTGCTGAGTGATACTGCATTGTACGTAAGTACCACAACTTCTTTATCCATTTTTCTCTTTCTGTGATATTGAACTTGTACCGTAAACGAGGTTCTTGTAAACAGAGCCATCCCAAAATTTGGGGTGGCTGTGTCTTTTTGATTTTAATTTCCCTAAGCTATAGGACCATAAGTGGAAGTGCCCTAGGCTCTCTTGCTTTGTTTTTTGGATGTTTCAGGAAACACCATACACTTCTCTTGAGTGGCTGTTGGCAATTTACATCCCGCCCATCAGCATAACAAGGCTCCCAGTTCTCCATGGCCTGTCCTGCCTTTCTGGATTTTACACTTTTTTCAGATGGCCCTTTTGACCGGGAGGCAGTGAGACTTCATTGTAGTGCAGATTTCCTTTGCAAGCTTGCTTGGTTGGCCAAAAAGGGCATATGCGTTTTTTCCTGAATATTCAGGAAAAAACGCATACGCCCTTTTTGGCCAAGTGCATCATTGTGGACGTTCTGCCTCTTTTCCTATGCTTTACATGCAATTCCAGTCTACCTCCTGAAATCGGTTTCCTGCAATTCTGCCCCGCTTTCAAGTCCTCTTGGCAGCCTTACTTCAATATATTTTTGGACGATAGCTGTCATTTATAACTCTGCAGGTTTGTGAATTACAGTGCCCCTGAGCTCCTTTCTTCAACTCGCTTTCTTGTGAGCTGGCCGCAACACCGCAGGATTGCTTCAGGCCTTAGTGTGGTTCTGGCACGGCACGCTGAGCCTTTAGTTAATTCCTCTTCCTGGTGGGAAATGAGAGTTAAATTTGCCCGTCCAGACACCTCCAGCTAGTCTCTCATTGGTTCTCCCTATTCCTGTTCATTTTCCGCAGAAATTGCAAACTGGGCCAAACAGGAGGTTAAAGGCACTGACTCTCTAAGTGGGGAGAGTGTCAGTAAAGCGTCTGGAATGTTGCACCCGAGTACCAGGGGAGGAAAACTGAGACACATTTGAACACGTTTCCCGATCACACGGTGTATCATACTCTGGGTTCCACATGCATGTTTTAGCTGAAAGAAGAATCCCTTAAACCTGGAGAGTTGAGACCCATGGAATGAGTACCATGCAATATGACTTCAAAGGGTCTGCATTTGCTCACCGAACCTCACAAATCCTATCACTGCTGCGTTTATGCCACTGTACAGATGCTTGGTTCTCTTTCGGAGACATATAAATCCATAGGTTTTAAGATTCTTACTAGTCAGGTATATTTTTAGGCGTTTAATATGGGGTGTTGAGTCCACTTCGTTGAGCAAGGAGTAGCTCTTGTCTATTACATATTTGGCTTATGGAACGGTATCTGTGCTAATTTCAATCTCTGGTTTTATGCAGCACCCCAACTCACCTTTCCCCTTAAGCAAGCATAAGTTGGTTTTCTACATTTGAGACCCTGTTCTGTTTTGTAATTCAGTTCCTGTATAGCCAAGTTTACATTCCGTGTAGTAGTGATATCTTATGATGTTTCTTTTTCTGTGTGACTTATTTCACTTAGAATCATCGTACCTGAATCCACTCATTATGCTGCTACGGGCCTGATGACATAGATTTCATTGCTGAGTGATATTGCATTGTACGTAAGTACCACAACTTCTTTATCCATTTTTCGCTTTCTGTGATATTGAACTTGTACCGTAAGCGAGGTTCTTGTAAACAGAGCCGTCCCAAACTTTGGGGTGGCTGTGTCTTTTTGATTTTAATTTCCCTAAGCTATAGGACCATAAGTGGAAGTGCCCTAGGCTCTGTTGCTGTGTTTTTTAGATGTTTCAGGAAACACCATACACTTCTCCAGAGTGGCTGTTGGCAATTTACATCCCGCCCATCAGCATAACAAGGCTCCCAGTTCTCAATGGCCTCTCCTGCCTTTGTGGATTTTACACTTTTTTCAGATGGCTCTTTTGACCGGGAGGCAGTGAGACTTCATTGTAGTGCAGATTTCCTTTGCAAGCTTGCTTGGTTGGCCAAAAAGGGCTTATGCGTTTTCTCCTGAATATATTCAGGAAAAAACGCATACGCCCTTTTTGGCCAAGTGCATCATTGTGGACGTTCTGCCTCTTTTCCTATGCTTTACATGCAATTCCAGTCTACCTCCTGAAATCGGTTTCCTGCAATTCTGCCCCGATTTCAAGTCCTCTTGGCAGCCTTACTTCAATATATTTTTGGAAGATAGCTGTCATTTATAACTCTGCAGGTTTGTGAATTACAGTGCCCCTGAGCTCCTTTCTTCAACTCGCTTTCTTGTGAGCTGGCCGCAACACCGCAGGATTGCTTCAGGCCCTAGTGTCGTTCCGGCATGGCACGCTGAGCCTTTGGTTAATTCCTCTTCCTGGTGGGAAATGAGAGTTAAATTTGCCCGTCCAGACACCTCCAGCTAGTCTCTCTTTGGTTCTCCCTATTCCTGTTCATTTCCTGCAGAAATTGCAAACTGGGCCAAACAGGAGGTTAAAGGCTCTGACTCTCCAAGAGGGGAGAGTTTTAGTAAAGCGTCTGGAATGTTGCACCCGAGTACCAGGGGACGAAAACTGAGACACATTTGAACACGTTTCCCGATCACACGGTGGATCATACTCTGGGTTCCACATGCATGTTTTAGCTGAAGGAAGAATCCCTTAAACCTGGAGAGTTGAGACCCATGGAATGGGTACCATGCAATATGACTTCAAAGGGTCTGCATTTGCTCACCGAACCTCACCAATCCTATCACTGCTGCGTTTATGCCGCTGTACACCCGCTTGATTCTTTTTCGGAGACATAGAAATCCATAGGTTTTAAGATTCTTACTAGTCAGGTATATTCTTAGGCGTTTAATATGGGGTGTTGAGTCCACTTCGTTGAGCAAGGAGTAGCTCTTGTCTATTACATATTTGGCTTACGGAATGGTATGTGCTCATTTCAAACTCTGGTTTTCTGCAACACCCCAACTCACCTTTCCCCTTAAGCAAGCATAAGTTGGTGTTCTACATTTGAGACCCTGTTCTGTTTTGTAATTCAGTTCCTGTGTAGCCAAGTTTACATTCCGTGTAGTAGTGATATCTTATGATGTTTCTTTTTCTGTGTGACTTATTTCTCTTAGAATCAACGTACCTGAATCCACTCATTATGCTTCTACGGGCCTGATGACATAGATTTCATTGCTGAGTGATACTGCATTGTACGTAAGTACCACAACTTCTTTATCCATTTTTCTCTTTCTGTGATATTGAACTTGTACCGTAAACGAGGTTCTTGTAAACAGAGCCATCCCAAAATTTGGGGTGGCTGTGTCTTTTTGATTTTAATTTCCCTAAGCTATAGGACCATAAGTGGAAGTGCCCTAGGCTCTCTTGCTTTGTTTTTTGGATGTTTCAGGAAACACCATACACTTCTCTTGAGTGGCTGTTGGCAATTTACATCCCGCCCATCAGCATAACAAGGCTCCCAGTTCTCCATGGCCTGTCCTGCCTTTCTGGATTTTACACTTTTTTCAGATGGCCCTTTTGACGGGGGTCAGTGAGACTTCATTGTAGTGCAGATTTCCTTTGCAAGCTTGCTTGGTTGGCCAAAAAGGGCATATGCGTTTTTTCCTGAATATTCAGGAAAAAACGCATACGCCCTTTTTGGCCAAGTGCATCATTGTGGACGTTCTGCCTCTTTTCCTATGCTTTACATGCAATTCCAGTCTACCTCCTGAAATCGGTTTCCTGCAATTCTGCCCCGCTTTCAAGTCCTCTTGGCAGCCTTACTTCAATATATTTTTGGACGATAGCTGTCATTTATAACTCTGCAGGTTTGTGAATTACAGTGCCCCTGAGCTCCTTTCTTCAACTCGCTTTCTTGTGAGTTGGCCGCAACACCGCAGGATTGCTTCAGGCCTTAGTGTGGTTCTGGCACGGCACACTGAGCCTTTAGTTAATTCCTCTTCCTGGTGGGAAATGAGAGTTAAATTTGCCCGTCCAGACACCTCCAGCTAGTCTCTCATTGGTTCTCCCTATTCCTGTTCATTTTCCGCAGAAATTGCAAACTGGGCCAAACAGGAGGTTAAAGGCACTGACTCTCTAAGTCGGGAGAGTGTCAGTAAAGCGTCTGGAATGTTGCACCCGAGTACCAGGGGAGGAAAACTGAGACACATTTGAACACGTTTCCCGATCACACGGTGTATCATACTCTGGGTTCCACATGCATGTTTTAGCTGAAAGAAGAATCCCTTAAACCTGGAGAGTTGAGACCCATGGAATGAGTACCATGCAATATGACTTCAAAGGGTCTGCATTTGCTCACCGAACCTCACAAATCCTATCACTGCTGCGTTTATGCCACTGTACAGATGCTTGGTTCTCTTTCGGAGACATATAAATCCATAGGTTTTAAGATTCTTACTAGTCAGGTATATTTTTAGGCGTTTAATATGGGGTCTTGAGTCCACTTCGTTGAGCAAGGAGTAGCTCTTGTCTATTACATATTTGGCTTATGGAACGGTATCTGTGCTAATTTCAATCTCTGGTATTATGCAGCACCCCAACTCACCTTTCCCCTTAAGCAAGCATAAGTTGGTTTTCTACATTTGAGACCCTGTTCTGTTTTGTAATTCAGTTCCTGTGTAGCCAAGTTTACATTCCGTGTAGTAGTGATATCTTATGATGTTTCTTTTTCTGTGTGACTTATTTCACTTAGAATCATCGTACCTGAATCCACTCATTATGCTGCTACGGGCCTGATGACATAGATTTCATTGCTGAGTGATATTGCATTGTACGTAAGTACCACAACTTCTTTATCCATTTTTCGCTTTCTATGATATTGAACTTGTACCGTAAACGAGGTTCTTGTAAACAGAGCCGTCCCAAACTTTGGGGTGGCTGTGTCTTTTTGATTTTAATTTCCCTAAGCTATAGGACCATAAGTGGAAGTGCCCTAGGCTCTGTTGCTTTGTTTTTTAGATGTTTCAGGAAACACCATACACTTCTCCAGAGTGGCTGTTGGCAATTTACATCCCACCCATCAGCATAACAAGGCTCCCAGTTCTCCATGGCCTGTCCTGCCTTTCTGGATTTTACACTTTTTTCAGATGGCCCTTTTGACCGGGGGTCAGTGGGACTTATTGTAGTGCAGATTTCCTTTGCAAGCTTGCTTGGTTGCCCAAAAAGGGCTTATGCGTTTTCTCCTGAATATATTCAGGAAAAAACGCATACGCCCTTTTTGGCCAAGTGCATCATTGTGGACGTTCTGCCTCTTTTCCTATGCTTTACATGCAATTCCAGTCTACCTCCTGAAATCGGTTTCCTGCAATTCTGCCCTGCTTTCAAGTCCTCTTGGCAGCCTTACTTCAATATATTTTTGGAAGATAGCTGTCATTTATAACTCTGCAGGTTTGTGAATTACAGTGCCCCTGAGCTCCTTTCTTCAACTCGCTTTCTTGTGAGCTGGCCGCAACACCGCAGGATTGCTTCAGGCCCTAGTGTCGTTCCGGCATGGCACGCTGAGCCTTTGGTTAATTCCTCTTCCTGGTGGGAAATGAGAGTTAAATTTGCCCGTCCAGACACCTCCAGCTAGTCTCTCTTTGGTTCTCCCTATTCCTGTTCATTTCCTGCAGAAATTGCAAACTGGGCCAAACAGGAGGTTAAAGGCTCTGACTCTCCAAGAGGGGAGAGTTTTAGTAAAGCGTCTGGAATGTTGCACCCGAGTACCAGGGGACGAAAACTGAGACACATTTGAACACGTTTCCCGATCACACGGTGGATCATACTCTGGGTTCCACATGCATGTTTTAGCTGAAGGAAGAATCCCTTAAACCTGGAGAGTTGAGACCCATGGAATGGGTACCATGCAATATGACTTCAAAGGGTCTGCATTTGCTCACCGAACCTCACCAATCCTATCACTGCTGCGTTTATGCCGCTGTACACCCGCTTGATTCTTTTTCGGAGACATAGAAATCCATAGGTTTTAAGATTCTTACTAGTCAGGTATATTCTTAGGCGTTTAATATGGGGTGTTGAGTCCACTTCGTTGAGCAAGGAGTAGCTCTTGTCTATTACATATTTGGCTTACGGAATGGTATGTGCTCATTTCAAACTCTGGTTTTCTGCAACACCCCAACTCACCTTTCCCCTTAAGCAAGCATAAGTTGGTGTTCTACATTTGAGACCCTGTTCTGTTTTGTAATTCAGTTCCTGTGTAGCCAAGTTTACATTCCGTGTAGTAGTGATATCTTATGATGTTTCTTTTTCTGTGTGACTTATTTCTCTTAGAATCAACGTACCTGAATCCACTCATTATGCTTCTACGGGCCTGATGACATAGATTTCATTGCTGAGTGATACTGCATTGTACGTAAGTACCACAACTTCTTTATCCATTTTTCTCTTTCTGTGATATTGAACTTGTACCGTAAACGAGGTTCTTGTAAACAGAGCCATCCCAAAATTTGGGGTGGCTGTGTCTTTTTGATTTTAATTTCCCTAAGCTATAGGACCATAAGTGGAAGTGCCCTAGGCTCTCTTGCTTTGTTTTTTGGATGTTTCAGGAAACACCATACACTTCTCTTGAGTGGCTGTTGGCAATTTACATCCCGCCCATCAGCATAACAAGGCTCCCAGTTCTCCATGGCCTGTCCTGCCTTTCTGGATTTTACACTTTTTTCAGATGGCCCTTTTGACGGGGGTCAGTGAGACTTCATTGTAGTGCAGATTTCCTTTGCAAGCTTGCTTGGTTGGCCAAAAAGGGCATATGCGTTTTTTCCTGAATATTCAGGAAAAAACGCATACGCCCTTTTTGGCCAAGTGCATCATTGTGGACGTTCTGCCTCTTTTCCTATGCTTTACATGCAATTCCAGTCTACCTCCTGAAATCGGTTTCCTGCAATTCTGCCCCGCTTTCAAGTCCTCTTGGCAGCCTTACTTCAATATATTTTTGGACGATAGCTGTCATTTATAACTCTGCAGGTTTGTGAATTACAGTGCCCCTGAGCTCCTTTCTTCAACTCGCTTTCTTGTGAGTTGGCCGCAACACCGCAGGATTGCTTCAGGCCTTAGTGTGGTTCTGGCACGGCACACTGAGCCTTTAGTTAATTCCTCTTCCTGGTGGGAAATGAGAGTTAAATTTGCCCGTCCAGACACCTCCAGCTAGTCTCTCATTGGTTCTCCCTATTCCTGTTCATTTTCCGCAGAAATTGCAAACTGGGCCAAACAGGAGGTTAAAGGCACTGACTCTCTAAGTCGGGAGAGTGTCAGTAAAGCGTCTGGAATGTTGCACCCGAGTACCAGGGGAGGAAAACTGAGACACATTTGAACACGTTTCCCGATCACACGGTGTATCATACTCTGGGTTCCACATGCATGTTTTAGCTGAAAGAAGAATCCCTTAAACCTGGAGAGTTGAGACCCATGGAATGAGTACCATGCAATATGACTTCAAAGGGTCTGCATTTGCTCACCGAACCTCACAAATCCTATCACTGCTGCGTTTATGCCACTGTACAGATGCTTGGTTCTCTTTCGGAGACATATAAATCCATAGGTTTTAAGATTCTTACTAGTCAGGTATATTTTTAGGCGTTTAATATGGGGTCTTGAGTCCACTTCGTTGAGCAAGGAGTAGCTCTTGTCTATTACATATTTGGCTTATGGAACGGTATCTGTGCTAATTTCAATCTCTGGTATTATGCAGCACCCCAACTCACCTTTCCCCTTAAGCAAGCATAAGTTGGTTTTCTACATTTGAGACCCTGTTCTGTTTTGTAATTCAGTTCCTGTGTAGCCAAGTTTACATTCCGTGTAGTAGTGATATCTTATGATGTTTCTTTTTCTGTGTGACTTATTTCACTTAGAATCATCGTACCTGAATCCACTCATTATGCTGCTACGGGCCTGATGACATAGATTTCATTGCTGAGTGATATTGCATTGTACGTAAGTACCACAACTTCTTTATCCATTTTTCGCTTTCTATGATATTGAACTTGTACCGTAAACGAGGTTCTTGTAAACAGAGCCGTCCCAAACTTTGGGGTGGCTGTGTCTTTTTGATTTTAATTTCCCTAAGCTATAGGACCATAAGTGGAAGTGCCCTAGGCTCTGTTGCTTTGTTTTTTAGATGTTTCAGGAAACACCATACACTTCTCCAGAGTGGCTGTTGGCAATTTACATCCCACCCATCAGCATAACAAGGCTCCCAGTTCTCCATGGCCTGTCCTGCCTTTCTGGATTTTACACTTTTTTCAGATGGCCCTTTTGACCGGGGGTCAGTGGGACTTATTGTAGTGCAGATTTCCTTTGCAAGCTTGCTTGGTTGCCCAAAAAGGGCTTATGCGTTTTCTCCTGAATATATTCAGGAAAAAACGCATACGCCCTTTTTGGCCAAGTGCATCATTGTGGACGTTCTGCCTCTTTTCCTATGCTTTACATGCAATTCCAGTCTACCTCCTGAAATCGGTTTCCTGCAATTCTGCCCTGCTTTCAAGTCCTCTTGGCAGCCTTACTTCAATATATTTTTGGAAGATAGCTGTCATTTATAACTCTGCAGGTTTGTGAATTACAGTGCCCCTGAGCTCCTTTCTTCAACTCGCTTTCTTGTGAGCTGGCCGCAACACCGCAGGATTGCTTCAGGCCCTAGTGTCGTTCCGGCATGGCACGCTGAGCCTTTGGTTAATTCCTCTTCCTGGTGGGAAATGAGAGTTAAATTTGCCCGTCCAGACACCTCCAGCTAGTCTCTCTTTGGTTCTCCCTATTCCTGTTCATTTCCTGCAGAAATTGCAAACTGGGCCAAACAGGAGGTTAAAGGCACTGACTCTCCAAGAGGGGAGAGTGTTAGTAAAGCGTCTGGAATGTTGCACCCGAGTACCAGGGGACGAAAACTGAGACACATTTGAACACGTTTCCCGATCACACGGTGGATCATACTCTGGGTTCCACATGCATGTTTTAGCTGAAGGAAGAATCCCTTAAACCTGGAGAGTTGAGACCCATGGAATGGGTACCATGCAATATGACTTCAAAGGGTCTGCATTTGCTCACCGAACCTCACCAATCCTATCACTGCTGCGTTTATGCCGCTGTACACCCGCTTGATTCTTTTTCGGAGACATAGAAATCCATAGGTTTTAAGATTCTTACTAGTCAGGTATATTCTTAGGCGTTTAATATGGGGTGTTGAGTCCACTTCGTTGAGCAAGGAGTAGCTCTTGTCTATTACATATTTGGCTTATGGAATGGTATGTGCTAATTTCAATCTCTGGTTTTCTGCAACACCCCAACTCACCTTTCCCCTTAAGCAAGCATAAGTTGGTGTTCTACATTTGAGACCCTGTTCTGTTTTGTAATTCAGTTCCTGTGTAGCCAAGTTTACATTCCGTGTAGTAGTGATATCTTATGATGTTTCTTTTTCTGTGTGACTTATTTCTCTTAGAATCAACGTACCTGAATCCACTCATTATGCTTCTACGGGCCTGATGACATAGATTTTATTGCTGAGTGATACTGCATTGTACGTAAGTACCACAACTTCTTTATCCATTTTTCTCTTTCTGTGATATTGAACTTGTACCGTAAACGAGGTTCTTGTAAACAGAGCCATCCCAAAATTTGGGGTGGCTGTGTCTTTTTGATTTTAATTTCCCTAAGCTATAGGACCATAAGTGGAAGTGCCCTAGGCTCTCTTGCTTTGTTTTTTGGATGTTTCAGGAAACACCATACACTTCTCTTGAGTGGCTGTTGGCAATTTACATCCCGCCCATCAGCATAACAAGGCTCCCAGTTCTCCATGGCCTGTCCTGCCTTTCTGGATTTTACACTTTTTTCAGATGGCCCTTTTGAGGGGGGTCAGTGAGACTTCATTGTAGTGCAGATTTCCTTTGCAAGCTTGCTTGGTTGGCCAAAAAGGGCGTATGCGTTTTTTCCTGAATATTCAGGAAAAAACGCATACGCCCTTTTTGGCCAAGTGCATCATTGTGGACGTTCTGCCTCTTTTCCTATGCTTTACATGCAATTCCAGTCTACCTCCTGAAATCGGTTTCCTGCAATTCTGCCCCGCTTTCAAGTCCTCTTGGCAGCCTTACTTCAATATATTTTTGGACGATAGCTGTCATTTATAACTCTGCAGGTTTGTGAATTACAGTGCCCCTGAGCTCCTTTCTTCAACTCGCTTTCTTGTGAGTTGGCCGCAACACCGCAGGATTGCTTCAGGCCTTAGTGTGGTTCTGGCACGGCACACTGAGCCTTTAGTTAATTCCTCTTCCTGGTGGGAAATGAGAGTTAAATTTGCCCGTCCAGACACCTCCAGCTAGTCTCTCATTGGTTCTCCCTATTCCTGTTCATTTTCCGCAGAAATTGCAAACTGGGCCAAACAGGAGGTTAAAGGCACTGACTCTCTAAGTCGGGAGAGTGTCAGTAAAGCGTCTGGAATGTTGCACCCGAGTACCAGGGGAGGAAAACTGAGACACATTTGAACACGTTTCCCGATCACACGGTGTATCATACTCTGGGTTCCACATGCATGTTTTAGCTGAAAGAAGAATCCCTTAAACCTGGAGAGTTGAGACCCATGGAATGAGTACCATGCAATATGACTTCAAAGGGTCTGCATTTGCTCACCGAACCTCACAAATCCTATCACTGCTGCGTTTATGCCACTGTACAGATGCTTGGTTCTCTTTCGGAGACATATAAATCCATAGGTTTTAAGATTCTTACTAGTCAGGTATATTTTTAGGCGTTTAATATGGGGTCTTGAGTCCACTTCGTTGAGCAAGGAGTAGCTCTTGTCTATTACATATTTGGCTTATGGAACGGTATCTGTGCTAATTTCAATCTCTGGTATTATGCAGCACCCCAACTCACCTTTCCCCTTAAGCAAGCATAAGTTGGTTTTCTACATTTGAGACCCTGTTCTGTTTTGTAATTCAGTTCCTGTGTAGCCAAGTTTACATTCCGTGTAGTAGTGATATCTTATGATGTTTCTTTTTCTGTGTGACTTATTTCACTTAGAATCATCGTACCTGAATCCACTCATTATGCTGCTACGGGCCTGATGACATAGATTTCATTGCTGAGTGATATTGCATTGTACGTAAGTACCACAACTTCTTTATCCATTTTTCGCTTTCTATGATATTGAACTTGTACCGTAAACGAGGTTCTTGTAAACAGAGCCGTCCCAAACTTTGGGGTGGCTGTGTCTTTTTGATTTTAATTTCCCTAAGCTATAGGACCATAAGTGGAAGTGCCCTAGGCTCTGTTGCTTTGTTTTTTAGATGTTTCAGGAAACACCATACACTTCTCCAGAGTGGCTGTTGGCAATTTACATCCCACCCATCAGCATAACAAGGCTCCCAGTTCTCCATGGCCTGTCCTGCCTTTCTGGATTTTACACTTTTTTCAGATGGCCCTTTTGACCGGGGGTCAGTGGGACTTATTGTAGTGCAGATTTCCTTTGCAAGCTTGCTTGGTTGCCCAAAAAGGGCTTATGCGTTTTCTCCTGAATATATTCAGGAAAAAACGCATACGCCCTTTTTGGCCAAGTGCATCATTGTGGACGTTCTGCCTCTTTTCCTATGCTTTACATGCAATTCCAGTCTACCTCCTGAAATCGGTTTCCTGCAATTCTGCCCTGCTTTCAAGTCCTCTTGGCAGCCTTACTTCAATATATTTTTGGAAGATAGCTGTCATTTATAACTCTGCAGGTTTGTGAATTACAGTGCCCCTGAGCTCCTTTCTTCAACTCGCTTTCTTGTGAGCTGGCCGCAACACCGCAGGATTGCTTCAGGCCCTAGTGTCGTTCCGGCATGGCACGCTGAGCCTTTGGTTAATTCCTCTTCCTGGTGGGAAATGAGAGTTAAATTTGCCCGTCCAGACACCTCCAGCTAGTCTCTCTTTGGTTCTCCCTATTCCTGTTCATTTCCTGCAGAAATTGCAAACTGGGCCAAACAGGAGGTTAAAGGCACTGACTCTCCAAGAGGGGAGAGTGTTAGTAAAGCGTCTGGAATGTTGCACCCGAGTACCAGGGGACGAAAACTGAGACACATTTGAACACGTTTCCCGATCACACGGTGGATCATACTCTGGGTTCCACATGCATGTTTTAGCTGAAGGAAGAATCCCTTAAACCTGGAGAGTTGAGACCCATGGAATGGGTACCATGCAATATGACTTCAAAGGGTCTGCATTTGCTCACCGAACCTCACCAATCCTATCACTGCTGCGTTTATGCCGCTGTACACCCGCTTGATTCTTTTTCGGAGACATAGAAATCCATAGGTTTTAAGATTCTTACTAGTCAGGTATATTCTTAGGCGTTTAATATGGGGTGTTGAGTCCACTTCGTTGAGCAAGGAGTAGCTCTTGTCTATTACATATTTGGCTTATGGAATGGTATGTGCTAATTTCAATCTCTGGTTTTCTGCAACACCCCAACTCACCTTTCCCCTTAAGCAAGCATAAGTTGGTGTTCTACATTTGAGACCCTGTTCTGTTTTGTAATTCAGTTCCTGTGTAGCCAAGTTTACATTCCGTGTAGTAGTGATATCTTATGATGTTTCTTTTTCTGTGTGACTTATTTCTCTTAGAATCAACGTACCTGAATCCACTCATTATGCTTCTACGGGCCTGATGACATAGATTTTATTGCTGAGTGATACTGCATTGTACGTAAGTACCACAACTTCTTTATCCATTTTTCTCTTTCTGTGATATTGAACTTGTACCGTAAACGAGGTTCTTGTAAACAGAGCCATCCCAAAATTTGGGGTGGCTGTGTCTTTTTGATTTTAATTTCCCTAAGCTATAGGACCATAAGTGGAAGTGCCCTAGGCTCTCTTGCTTTGTTTTTTGGATGTTTCAGGAAACACCATACACTTCTCTTGAGTGGCTGTTGGCAATTTACATCCCGCCCATCAGCATAACAAGGCTCCCAGTTCTCCATGGCCTGTCCTGCCTTTCTGGATTTTACACTTTTTTCAGATGGCCCTTTTGAGGGGGGTCAGTGAGACTTCATTGTAGTGCAGATTTCCTTTGCAAGCTTGCTTGGTTGGCCAAAAAGGGCGTATGCGTTTTTTCCTGAATATTCAGGAAAAAACGCATACGCCCTTTTTGGCCAAGTGCATCATTGTGGACGTTCTGCCTCTTTTCCTATGCTTTACATGCAATTCCAGTCTACCTCCTGAAATCGGTTTCCTGCAATTCTGCCCCGCTTTCAAGTCCTCTTGGCAGCCTTACTTCAATATATTTTTGGACGATAGCTGTCATTTATAACTCTGCAGGTTTGTGAATTACAGTGCCCCTGAGCTCCTTTCTTCAACTCGCTTTCTTGTGAGCTGGCCGCAACACCGCAGGATTGCTTCAGGCATTAGTGTGGTTCTGGCACAGCACACTGAGCCTTTAGTTAATTCCTCTTCCTGGTGGGAAATGAGAGTTAAATTTGCCCGTCCAGACACCTCCAGCTAGTCTCTCATTGGTTCTCCCTATTCCTGTTCATTTTCCGCA
This sequence comes from Orcinus orca, assembly GCF_937001465.1. NCBI lineage: Eukaryota > Metazoa > Chordata > Mammalia > Artiodactyla > Delphinidae > Orcinus > Orcinus orca. The sequence goes on along the minus strand of NC_064565.1, from coordinate 2,779,985 downwards.
GAAATTGCAAACTGGGCCAAACAGGAGGTTAAAGGCACTGACTCTCTAAGTGGGGAGAGTGTCAGTAAAGCGTCTGGAATGTTGCACCCGAGTACCAGGGGAGGAAAACTGAGACACATTTGAACACGTTTCCCGATCACACGGTGTATCATACTCTGGGTTCCACATGCATGTTTTAGCTGAAAGAAGAATCCCTTAAACCTGGAGAGTTGAGACCCATGGAATGAGTACCATGCAATATGACTTCAAAGGGTCTGCATTTGCTCACCGAACCTCACAAATCCTATCACTGCTGCGTTTATGCCACTGTACAGATGCTTGGTTCTCTTTCGGAGACATATAAATCCATAGGTTTTAAGATTCTTACTAGTCAGGTATATTTTTAGGCGTTTAATATGGGGTGTTGAGTCCACTTCGTTGAGCAAGGAGTAGCTCTTGTCTATTACATATTTGGCTTATGGAACGGTATCTGTGCTAATTTCAATCTCTGGTATTATGCAGCACCCCAACTCACCTTTCCCCTTAAGCAAGCATAAGTTGGTTTTCTACATTTGAGACCCTGTTCTGTTTTGTAATTCAGTTCCTGTGTAGCCAAGTTTACATTCCGTGTAGTAGTGATATCTTATGATGTTTCTTTTTCTGTGTGACTTATTTCACTTAGAATCATCGTACCTGAATCCACTCATTATGCTGCTACGGGCCTGATGACATAGATTTCATTGCTGAGTGATATTGCATTGTACGTAAGTACCACAACTTCTTTATCCATTTTTCGCTTTCTGTGATATTGAACTTGTACCGTAAGCGAGGTTCTTGTAAACAGAGCCGTCCCAAACTTTGGGGTGGCTGTGTCTTTTTGATTTTAATTTCCCTAAGCTATAGGACCATAAGTGGAAGTGCCCTAGGCTCTGTTGCTGTGTTTTTTAGATGTTTCAGGAAACACCATACACTTCTCCAGAGTGGCTGTTGGCAATTTACATCCCGCCCATCAGCATAACAAGGCTCCCAGTTCTCAATGGCCTCTCCTGCCTTTCTGGATTTTACACTTTTTTCAGATGGCTCTTTTGACCGGGAGGCAGTGAGACTTCATTGTAGTGCAGATTTCCTTTGCAAGCTTGCTTGGTTGGCCAAAAAGGGCTTATGCGTTTTCTCCTGAATATATTCAGGAAAAAACGCATACGCCCTTTTTGGCCAAGTGCATCATTGTGGACGTTCTGCCTCTTTTCCTATGCTTTACATGCAATTCCAGTCTACCTCCTGAAATCTGTTTCCTGCAATTCTGCCCCGCTTTCAAGTCCTCTTGGCAGCCTTACTTCAATATATTTTTGGAAGATAGCTGTCATTTATAACTCTGCAGGTTTGTGAATTACAGTGCCCCTGAGCTCCTTTCTTCAACTCGCTTTCTTGTGAGCTGGCCGCAACACCGCAGGATTCCTTCAGGCCCTAGTGTCGTTCTGGCATGGCACGCTGAGCCTTTGGTTAATTCCTCTTCCTGGTGGGAAATGAGAGTTAAATTTGCCCGTCCAGACACCTCCAGCTAGTCTCTCTTTGGTTCTCCCTATTCCTGTTCATTTCCTGCAGAAATTGCAAACTGGGCCAAACAGGAGGTTAAAGGCACTGACTCTCCAAGAGGGGAGAGTGTTAGTAAAGCGTCTGGAATGTTGCACCCGAGTACCAGGGGACGAAAACTGAGACACATTTGAACACGTTTCCCGATCACACGGTGGATCATACTCTGGGTTCCACATGCATGTTTTAGCTGAAGGAAGAATCCCTTAAACCTGGAGAGTTGAGACCCATGGAATGGGTACCACGCAATATGACTTCAAAGGGTCTGCATTTGCTCACCAAGCCTCAACAATCCTATCACTGCTGCGTTTATGCCGCTGTACACACGCTTGATTCTCTTTCGGAGACATAGAAATCCATAGGTTTTAAGATTCTTACTAGTCAGGTATATTCTTAGGCGTTTAATATGAGGTGTTGAGTCCACTTCGTTGAGCAAGGAGTAGCTATTTTCTATTACATATTTGGCTTATGGAACGGTATCTGTGCTAATTTCAATCTCTGGTTGTATGCAGCACCCCAACTCACCTTTTCCCTTAAGCAAGCATAAGTTGGTTTTCTACATTTGAGACCTTGTTCTGTTTTGTAATTCAGGTCCTGTGTAGCCAAGTTTACATTCCGTGTATTATTGATATCTTATGATGCTTCTTTTTCTGTGTGACTTATTTCACTTAGAATCATCGTACCGGAATCCACTCATTATGCTTCTACGGGCCTGATGACATAGATTTCATTTCTGAGTGATATTGCCTTGTATGTAAGTACCACAAATTCTTTATCCATTTTTCGCTTTCTGTGATATTGAACTTGTACCGTAAGCGAGGTTCTTGTAAACAGAGCCGTCCCAAACTTTGGGGTGGCTGTGTCTTTTTGATTTTAATTTCCCTAAGCTATAGGACCATAAGTGGAAGTGCCCTAGGCTCTGTTGCTTTGTTTTTTAGATGTTTCAGGAAACACCATACACTTCTCCAGAGTGGCTGTTAGCAATTTACATCCCGCCCATCAGCATAACAAGGCTCCCAGTTCTCCATGGCCTGTCCTGCCTTTCTGGATTTTACACTTTTTTCAGATGGCCCTTTTGACCGGGGGGCAGTGAGACTTCATTTTAGTGCAGATTTCCTTTGCAAGCTTGCTTGGTTGGCCAAAAAGTGCGTATGCGTTTTTTCCTGAATATTCAGGAAAAAACGCATACGCCCTTTTTGGCCAAGTGCATCATTGTGGAAGTTCTGCCTCTTTTCCTATGCTTTACATGCAATTCCAGTCTACCTCCTGAAATTGGTTTCCTGCAATTCTGCCCCGATTTCAAGTCCTCTTGGCAGCCTTACTTCAATATATTTTTGGACGATAGCTGTCCTTTCTATCTTAGCAGGTTTGTGAATGACAGTGCCCCTGAGCTCCTTTCTTCAACTCGCTTTCTTGTGAGCTGGCCGCAACATCACAGGATTGCTTCAGGCCATAGTGTGGTTCCGGCACGGCACGCTGAGCCTTGGTTAATTCCTCTTCCTGGTGGGAAATGAGAGTTAAATTTGCCCATCTAGACACCTCCAGCTAGTCTCTCATTGGTTCTCCCTATTCCTGTACATTTTCTGCAGAAATTGCAAACTGGGCCAAACAGGTGGTTAAAGGCACTGACTCTCCAAGTGCGGAGAGTGTTAGTAAAGTGTCTGGTATGTTGCACCCGAGTACAAGGGGACGAACTGAGACACATTTGAACACATTTCCCGATCACACGGTGGATCATACTCTGGGTTCCACATGCATGTTTCAACTAAAGGAAGAATCCCTTAAACCTGGAGAGTTGAGACCCATGGAATGGGTACCATGCAATATGACTTCAAAGGGTCTGCATTTGCTCACCGAACCTCACCAATCCTATCACTGCTGCGTTTATTCCGCTGTACACACACTTGATTCTCTTTCGGAGACATATAAATCCATAGGTTTTAAGATTCTTACTAGTCAGGTATATTCTTAGGCGTTTAATATGGGGTGTTGAGTCCACTTCGTTGAGCAAGGAGTAGCTCTTGTCTATTACATATTTGGCTTATGGAACGGTATCTGTGCTAATTTCAATCTCTGGTTTTATGCAACACCCCAACTCACCTTTCCACTTAAGCAAGCATAAGTTGGTTTTCTACATTTGAGACCCTGTTCTGTTTTGTAATTCAGTTCCTGTGTAGCCAAGTTTACATTCCGTGTAGTAGTGATATCTTATGATGTTTCTTTTTCTGTGTGACTTATTTCACTTAGAATCATCGTACCTGAATCCACTCATTATGCTGCTACGGGCCTGATGACATAGATTTCATTGCTGAGTGATATTGCATTGTACGTAAGTACCACAACTTCTTTATCCATTTTTCTCTTTCTGTGATATTGAACTTGTACCGTAAAGGAGGTTCTTGTAAACAGAGCCGTCCCAAACTTTGGGGTGGCTGTGTCTTTTTGATTTTAATTTCCCTAAGCTATAGGACCATAAGTGGAAGTGCCCTAGGCTCTGTTGCTTTGTTTTTTAGATGTTTCAGGAAACACCATACACTTCTCCAGAGTGGCTGTTGGCAATTTACATCCCGCCCATCAGCATAACAAGGCTCCCAGTTCTCCATGGCCTGTCCTGCCTTTCTGGATTTTACACTTTTTTCAGATGGCCCTTTTGACCGGGGGGCAGTGAGACTTCATTGTAGTGCAGATTTCCTTTGCAAGCTTGCTTGGTTGGCCAAAAAGGGCGTATGCGTTTTTTCCTGAATATATTCAGGAAAAAACGCATACGCCCTTTTTGGCCAAGTGCATCATTGTGGACGTTCTGCCTCTTTTCCTATGCTTTACATGCAATTCCAGTCTACCTCCTGAAATCGGTTTCCTGCAATTCTGCCCCGCTTTAAAGTCCTCTTGGCAGCCTTACTTCAATATATTTTTGGACGATATCTGTCCTTTCTATCTCAGCAGCTTTGTGAATGACAGTGCCCCTGAGCTCCTTTCTTCAACTCGCTTTCTTGTGAGCTGGCCGCAACACCGCAGGATTGCTTCAGGCCCTACTGTGGTTCCGGCACGGCACGCTGAGCCTTTAGTTAATTCCTCTTCCTGGTGGGAAATGAGAGTTAAATTTGCCCGTCCAGACACCTCCAGCTAGTCTCTCTTTGGTTCTCCCTATTCCTGTTCATTTTCCGCAGAAATTGCAAACTGGGCCAAACAGGAGGTTAAAGGCACTGACTCTCCAAGTGGGGAGAGTGTTAGTAAAGCGTCTGGAATGTTGCACCCGAGTACCAGGGAACGAAAACTGAGACACATTTGAACACGTTTCCCAATCACACGGTGGGCCATACTCTGGGTTCCACATGCATGTTTTAGCTAAAGGAAGAATCCCTTAAACCTGGAGAGTTGAGACCCATGGAATGGGTACCATGCAATATGACTTCAAAGGGTCTGCATTTGCTCACCAAACCTCACCAGTCCTATCACTGCTGCGTTTTTGCCGCTGTACACCCGCTTGATTCTTTTTCGGAGACATAGAAATCCATAGGTTTTAAGATTCTTACTAGTCAGGTATATTCTTAGGCGTTTAATATGGGGTGTTGAGTCCACTTCGTTGAGCAAGGAGTATCTCTTGTCTATTACATATTTGGCTTATGGAACGGTATCTGTGCTAATTTCAATCTCTGGTTTTATGCAGCACCCCAACTCACCTTTCCCCTTAAGCAAGCATAAGTTGGTTTTCTACATTTGAGACCCTGTTCTGTTTTGTAATTCAGTTCCTGTGTAGCCAAGTTTACATTCCTTGTAGTAGTGATATCTTATGATGTTTCTTTTTCTGTGTGACTTATTTCACTTAGAATCATCGTACCTGAATCCACTCATTATGCTGCTACGGGCCTGATGACATAGATTTCATTGCTGAGTGATATTGCATTGTACGTAAGTACCACAACTTCTTTATCCATTTTTCGCTTTCTGTGATATTGAACTTGTACCGTAAACAAAGTTCTTGTAAACAGAGCCGTCCCAAACTTTGGGGTGGCTGTGTCTTTTTGATTTTAATTTCCCTAAGCTATAGGACCATAAGTGGAAGTGCCCTAGGCTCTGTTGCTTTGTTTTTTAGATGTTTCAGGAAACACCATACACTTCTCCAGAGTGGCTGTTGGCAATTTACATCCCGCCCATCAGCATAACAAGGCTCCCAGTTCTCAATGGCCTCTCCTGCCTTTCTGGATTTTACACTTTTTTCAGATGGCTCTTTTGACCGGGAGGCAGTGAGACTTCATTGTAGTGCAGATTTCCTTTGCAAGCTTGCTTGGTTGGCCAAAAAGGGCGTATGCGTTTTTTCCTGAATATATTCAGGAAAAAACGCATACGCCCTTTTTGGCCAAGTGCATCATTGTGGACGTTCTGCCTCTTTTCCTATGCTTTACATGCACTTCCAGTCTACCTCCTGAAATCGGTTTCCTGCAATTCTGCCCTGCTTTCAAGTCCTCTTGGCAGCTTTACTTCAATATATTTTTGGAAGATAGCTGTCATTTATAACTCTGCAGGTTTGTGAATTACAGTGCCCCTGAGCTCCTTTCTTCAACTCGCTTTCTTGTGAGCTGGCCGCAACACCGCAGGATTGCTTCAGGCCCTAGTGTCGTTCCGGCATGGCCCGCTGAGCCTTTGGTTAATTCCTCTTCCTGGTGGGAAATGAGAGTTAAATTTGCCCGTCCAGACACCTCCAGCTAGTCTCTCTTTGGTTCTCCCTATTCCTGTTCATTTCCTGCAGAAATTGCAAACTGGGCCAAACAGGAGGTTAAAGGCACTGACTCTCCAAGAGGGGAGAGTGTTAGTAAAGCGTCTGGAATGTTGCACCCGAGTACCAGGGGACGAAATCTGAGACACATTTGAACACGTTTCCCGATCACACGGTGGATCATACTCTGGGCTCCACATGAATGTTTTAGCTGAAGGAAGAATCCCTTAAACCTGGAGAGTTGAGACCCATGGAATGGGTACCATGCAATATGACTTCAAAGGGTCTGCATTTGCTCACCAAACCTCACCAGTCCTATCACTGCTGCGTTTTTGCCGCTGTACACCCGCTTGATTCTTTTTCGGAGACATAGAAATCCATAGGTTTTAAGATTCTTACTAGTCAGGTATATTCTTAGGCGTTTAATATGGGGTGTTGAGTCCACTTCGTTGAGCAAGGAGTATCTCTTGTCTATTACATATTTGGCTTATGGAACGGTATCTGTGCTAATTTCAATCTCTGGTTTTATGCAGCACCCCAACTCACCTTTCCCCTTAAGCAAGCATAAGTTGGTTTTCTACATTTGAGACCCTGTTCTGTTTTGTAATTCAGTTCCTGTGTAGCCAAGTTTACATTCCTTGTAGTAGTGATATCTTATGATGTTTCTTTTTCTGTGTGACTTATTTCACTTAGAATCATCGTACCTGAATCCACTCATTATGCTGCTACGGGCCTGATGACATAGATTTCATTGCTGAGTGATATTGCATTGTACGTAAGTACCACAACTTCTTTATCCATTTTTCGCTTTCTGTGATATTGAACTTGTACCGTAAACAAAGTTCTTGTAAACAGAGCCGTCCCAAACTTTGGGGTGGCTGTGTCTTTTTGATTTTAATTTCCCTAAGCTATAGGACCATAAGTGGAAGTGCCCTAGGCTCTGTTGCTTTGTTTTTTAGATGTTTCAGGAAACACCATACACTTCTCCAGAGTGGCTGTTGGCAATTTACATCCCGCCCATCAGCATAACAAGGCTCCCAGTTCTCAATGGCCTCTCCTGCCTTTCTGGATTTTACACTTTTTTCAGATGGCTCTTTTGACCGGGAGGCAGTGAGACTTCATTGTAGTGCAGATTTCCTTTGCAAGCTTGCTTGGTTGGCCAAAAAGGGCGTATGCGTTTTTTCCTGAATATATTCAGGAAAAAACGCATACGCCCTTTTTGGCCAAGTGCATCATTGTGGACGTTCTGCCTCTTTTCCTATGCTTTACATGCACTTCCAGTCTACCTCCTGAAATCGGTTTCCTGCAATTCTGCCCTGCTTTCAAGTCCTCTTGGCAGCTTTACTTCAATATATTTTTGGAAGATAGCTGTCATTTATAACTCTGCAGGTTTGTGAATTACAGTGCCCCTGAGCTCCTTTCTTCAACTCGCTTTCTTGTGAGCTGGCCGCAACACCGCAGGATTGCTTCAGGCCCTAGTGTCGTTCCGGCATGGCCCGCTGAGCCTTTGGTTAATTCCTCTTCCTGGTGGGAAATGAGAGTTAAATTTGCCCGTCCAGACACCTCCAGCTAGTCTCTCTTTGGTTCTCCCTATTCCTGTTCATTTCCTGCAGAAATTGCAAACTGGGCCAAACAGGAGGTTAAAGGCACTGACTCTCCAAGAGGGGAGAGTGTTAGTAAAGCGTCTGGAATGTTGCACCCGAGTACCAGGGGACGAAATCTGAGACACATTTGAACACGTTTCCCGATCACACGGTGGATCATACTCTGGGCTCCACATGAATGTTTTAGCTGAAGGAAGAATCCCTTAAACCTGGAGAGTTGAGACCCATGGAATGGGTACCATGCAATATGACTTCAAAGTGTCTGCATTTGCTCACCGAACCTCACCAATCCTATCACTGCTGCGTTTATGCCGCTGTACACCCGCTTGATTCTTTTTCGGAGACATAGAAATCCATAGGTTTTAAGATTCTTACTAGTCAGGTATATTCTTAGGCGTTTAATATGGGGTGTTGAGTCCACTTCGTTGAGCAAGGAGTAGCTCTTGTCTATTACATATTTGGCTTATGGAATGGTATGTGCTAATTTCAATCTCTGGTTTTCTGCAACACCCCAACTCACCTTTCCCCTTAAGCAAGCATAAGTTGGTGTTCTACATTTGAGACCCTGTTCTGTTTTGTAATTCAGTTCCTGTGTAGCCAAGTTTACATTCCGTGTAGTAGTGATATCTTATGATGTTTCTTTTTCTGTGTGACTTATTTCTCTTAGAATCAACGTACCTGAATCCACTCATTATGCTTCTACGGGCCTGATGACATAGATTTTATTGCTGAGTGATACTGCATTGTACATAAGTACCACAACTTCTTTATCCATTTTTCTCTTTCTGTGACATTGAACTTGTACCGTAAACGAGGTTCTTGTAAACAGAGCCATCCCAAAATTTGGGGTGGCTGTGTCTTTTTGATTTTAATTTCCCTAAGCTATAGGACCATAAGTGGAAGTGCCCTAGGCTCTCTTGCTTTGTTTTTTGGATGTTTCAGGAAACACCATACACTTCTCTTGAATGGCTGTTGGCAATTTACATCCCGCCCATCAGCATAACAAGGCTCCCAGTTCTCCATGGCCTGTCCTGCCTTTCTGGATTTTACACTTTTTTCAGATGGCCCTTTTGACCGGGAGGCAGTGAGACTTCATTGTAGTGCAGATTTCCTTTGCAAGCTTGCTTGGTTGGCCAAAAAGGGCATATGCGTTTTTTCCTGAATATTCAGGAAAAAACGCATACGCCCTTTTTGGCCAAGTGCATCATTGTGGACGTTCTGCCTCTTTTCCTATGCTTTACATGCAATTCCAGTCTACCTCCTGAAATCGGTTTCCTGCAATTCTGCCCCGATTTCAAGTCCTCTTGGCAGCCTTACTTCAATATATTTTTGGAAGATAGCTGTCATTTATAACTCTGCAGCTTTGTGAATGACAGTGCCCCTGAGCTCCTTTCTTCAACTCACTTTCTTGTGAGCTGGCCGCAACACCGCAGGATTGCTTCAGGCCCTAGTGTCGTTCTGGCATGGCACGCTGAGCCTTTGGTTAATTCCTCTTCCTGCTGGGAAAGTATAGTTAAATTTGCCGGTCCAGACACCTCCAGCTAGTCTCTCATTGGTTCTCCCTATTCCTGTTCATTTTCCGCAGAAATTGCAAACTGGGCCAAACAGGAGGTTAAAGGCACTGACTCTCCAAGTGGGGAGAGTGTTAGTAAAGCGTCTGGAATGTTGCACCCGAGTACCAGGGGACGAAAACTGAGACACATTTGAACACGTTTCCCGATCACATGGTGGATCATACTCTGGGTTCCACATGCATGTTTTAGCTGAAGGAAGAATCCCTTAAACCTGGAGATTTGAGACCCATGGAATGGGTACCATGCAATATGACTTCAAAGGGTCTGCATTTGCTCACCAAACCTCACCAATCCTATCACTGCTGCGTCTATGCCGCTGTAAACATGCTTGATTCTCTTTCGGAGACATATAAATCCATAGGTTTTAAGATTCTTACTAGTCAGGTATAGTCTTAGGCATTTAATATGGGGTGTGGAGTCCACTTCATTGAGCAAGGAGTAGCTCTTGTCTATTACATATTTGGCTTATGGAACGGTATCTGTGCTAGTTTCAATCTCTTGTTTTATGCAACACCCCAACTCAACTTTCCACTTAAGCAAGCATAAGTTGGTTTTCTACATTTGAGACCCTGTTCTGCTTTGTAATTCAGTTCCTGTGTAGCCAAGTTTACATTCCGTGTAGTAGTGATATCTTATGATGTTTCTTTTTCTGTGTGACTTATTTCACTTAGAATCATCGTACCTAAATCCACTCATTATGCTGCTACGGGCCTGATGACATAGATTTCATTGCTGAGTGATATTGCATTGTACGTAAGTACCACAACTTCTTTATCCATTTTTCGCTTTCTGTGATATTGAACTTGTACCGTAAACGAGGTTCTTGTAAACAGAGCAGTCCCAAACTTTGGGGTGGCTGTGTCTTTTTGATTTTAATTTCCCTAAGCTATAGGACCATAAGTGGAAGTGCCCTAGGCTCTGTTGCTTTGTTTTTTAGATGTTTCAGGAAACACCATACACTTCTCCAGAGTGGCTGTTGGCAATTTACATCCCGCCCATCAGCATAACAAGGCTCTCAGTTCTCCATGGCCTGTCCTGCCTTTCTGGATTTTACACTTTTTTCAGATGGCTCTTTTGACCAGGAGGCAGTGAGACTTCATTGTAGTGCAGATTTCCTTTGCAAGCTTGCTTGGTTGGCCAAAAAGGGCTTATGCGTTTTCTCCTGAATATATTCAGGAAAAAACACATAAGCCCTTTTTGTCCAAGTGCATCATTGTGGAAGTTCTGCCTCTTTTCCTATGCTTTACATGCAATTCCAGTCTACCTCCTGAAATCGGTTTCCTGCAATTCTGCCCTGCTTTCAAGTCCTCTTGGCAGCCTTACTTCAATATATTTTTGGAAGATAGCTGACATTTATAACTCTGCAGGTTTGTGAATTACAGTGCCCCTGAGCTCCTTTCTTCAACTCGCTTTCTTGTGATCTGGCCGCAACACCGCAGGATTGCTTCAGGCCCTAGTGTCGTTCCGGCATGGCACGCTGAGCCTTTGGTTAATTCCTCTTCCTGGTGGGAAATGAGAGTTAAATTTGCCCGTCCAGACACCTCCAGCTAGTCTCTCATTGCTTCTCCCTATTCCTGTTCATCTTACGTAGAAATTGCAAACTGGGCCAAACAGGAGGTTAAAGGCACTGACTCTCCAAGAGGGGAGAGTGTTAGTAAAGCGTCTGGAATGTTGCACCCGAGTACCAGGGGACGAAAACTGAGACACATTTGAACACGTTTCCCGATCACACGGTGGATCATACTCTGGGTTCCACATGCATGTTTTAGCTGAAGGAAGAATCCCTTAAACCTGGAGAGTTGAGACCCATGGAATGGGTACCATGCAATATGACTTCAAAGTGTCTGCATTTGCTAACCGAACCTCACCAATCCTATCACTGCTGCGTTTATGCCGCTGTACACCCGCTTGATTCTTTTTCGGAGACATAGAAATCCATAGGTTTTAAGATTCTTACTAGTCAGGTATAGTCTTAGGCGTTTAATATGGGGTGTTGAGTCCACTTCGTTGAGCAAGGAGTAGCTCTTGTCTATTACATATTTGGCTTATGGAATGGTATGTGTTAATTTCAATCTCTGGTTTTCTGCAACACCCCAACTCACCTTTCCCCTTAAGCAAGCATAAGTTGGTGTTCTACATTTGAGACCCTGTTCTGTTTTGTAATTCAGTTCCTGTGTAGCCAAGTTTACATTCCGTGTAGTAGTGATATCTTATGATGTTTCTTTTTCTGTGTGACTTATTTCTCTTAGAATCAACGTACCTGAATCCACTCATTATGCTTCTACGGGCCTGATGACATAGATTTTATTGCTGAGTGATACTGCATTGTACGTAAGTACCACAACTTCTTTATCCATTTTTCTCTTTCTGTGATATTGAACTTGTACCGTAAACGAGGTTCTTGTAAACAGAGCCATCCCAAAATTTGGGGTGGCTGTGTCTTTTTGATTTTAATTTCCCTAAGCTATAGGACCATAAGTGGAAGTGCCCTAGGCTCTCTTGCTTTGTTTTTTGGATGTTTCAGGAAACACCATACACTTCTCTTGAGTGGCTGTTGGCAATTTACATCCCGCCCATCAGCATAACAAGGCTCCCAGTTCTCCATGGCCTGTCCTGCCTTTCTGGATTTTACACTTTTTTCAGATGGCCCTTTTGACGGGGGTCAGTGAGACTTCATTGTAGTGCAGATTTCCTTTGCAAGCTTGCTTGGTTGGCCAAAAAGGGCATATGCGTTTTTTCCTGAATATTCAGGAAAAAACGCATACGCCCTTTTTGGCCAAGTGCATCATTGTGGACGTTCTGCCTCTTTTCCTATGCTTTACATGCAATTCCAGTCTACCTCCTGAAATCGGTTTCCTGCAATTCTGCCCCGCTTTCAAGTCCTCTTGGCAGCCTTACTTCAATATATTTTTGGACGATAGCTGTCATTTATAACTCTGCAGGTTTGTGAATTACAGTGCCCCTGAGCTCCTTTCTTCAACTCGCTTTCTTGTGAGCTGGCCGCAACACCGCAGGATTGCTTCAGGCCTTAGTGTGGTTCTGGCACGGCATGCTGAGCCTTTAGTTAATTCCTCTTCCTGGTGGGAAATGAGAGTTAAATTTGCCCGTCCAGACACCTCCAGCTAGTCTCTCATTGGTTCTCCCTATTCCTGTTCATTTTCCGCAGAAATTGCAAACTGGGCCAAACAGGAGGTTAAAGGCACTGACTCTCTAAGTGGGGAGAGTGTCAGTAAAGCGTCTGGAATGTTGCACCCGAGTACCAGGGGAGGAAAACTGAGACACATTTGAACACGTTTCCCGATCACACGGTGTATCATACTCTGGGTTCCACATGCATGTTTTAGCTGAAAGAAGAATCCCTTAAACCTGGAGAGTTGAGACCCATGGAATGAGTACCATGCAATATGACTTCAAAGGGTCTGCATTTGCTCACCGAACCTCACAAATCCTATCACTGCTGCGTTTATGCCACTGTACAGATGCTTGGTTCTCTTTCGGAGACATATAAATCCATAGGTTTTAAGATTCTTACTAGTCAGGTATATTTTTAGGCGTTTAATATGGGGTGTTGAGTCCACTTCGTTGAGCAAGGAGTAGCTCTTGTCTATTACATATTTGGCTTATGGAACGGTATCTGTTCTAATTTCAATCTCTGGTTTTATGCAGCACCCCAACTCACCTTTCCCCTTAAGCAAGCATAAGTTGGTTTTCTACATTTGAGACCCTGTTCTGTTTTGTAATTCAGTTCCTGTGTAGCCAAGTTTACATTCCGTGTAGTAGTGATATCTTATGATGTTTCTTTTTCTGTGTGACTTATTTCACTTAGAATCATTGTACCTGAATCCACTCATTATGCTGCTACGGGCCTGATGACATAGATTTCATTGCTGAGTGATATTGCATTGTACGTAAGTACCACAACTTCTTTATCCATTTTTCGCTTTCTGTGATATTGAACTTGTACCGTAAACAAAGTTCTTGTAAACAGAGCCGTCCCAAACTTTGGGGTGGCTGTGTCTTTTTGATTTTAATTTCCCTAAGCTATAGGACCATAAGTGGAAGTGCCCTAGGCTCTGTTGCTGTGTTTTTTAGATGTTTCAGGAAACACCATACACTTCTCCAGAGTGGCTGTTGGCAATTTACATCCCGCCCATCAGCATAACAAGGCTCCCAGTTCTCAATGGCCTCTCCTGCCTTTGTGGATTTTACACTTATTTCAGATGGCTCTTTTGACCGGGAGGCAGTGAGACTTCATTGTAGTGCAGATTTCCTTTGCAAGGTTGCTTGGTTGGCCAAAAAGGGCTTATGCGTTTTCTCCTGAATATATTCAGGAAAAAACGCATACGCCCTTTTTGGCCAAGTGCATCATTGTGGACGTTCTGCCTCTTTTCCTATGCTTTACATGCAATTCCAGTCTACCTCCTGAAATCGGTTTCCTGCAATTCTGCCCCGATTTCAAGTCCTCTTGGCAGCCTTACTTCAATATATTTTTGGAAGATAGCTGTCATTTATAACTCTGCAGGTTTGTGAATTACAGTGCCCCTGAGCTCCTTTCTTCAACTCGCTTTCTTGTGAGCTGGCCGCAACACCGCAGGATTGCTTCAGGCCCTAGTGTCGTTCCGGCATGGCACGCTGAGCCTTTGGTTAATTCCTCTTCCTAGTGGGAAATGAGAGTTAAATTTGCCCGTCCAGACACCTCCAGCTAGTCTCTCTTTGGTTCTCCCTATTCCTGTTCATTTCCTGCAGAAATTGCAAACTGGGCCAAACAGGAGGTTAAAGGCTCTGACTCTCCAAGAGGGGAGAGTTTTAGTAAAGCGTCTGGAATGTTGCACCCGAGTACCAGGTGACGAAAACTGAGACACATTTGAACACGTTTCCCGATCACACGGTGGATCATACTCTGGGTTCCACATGCATGTTTTAGCTGAAGGAAGAATCCCTTAAACCTGGAGAGTTGAGACCCATGGAATGGGTACCATGCAATATGACTTCAAAGGGTCTGCATTTGCTCTCCGAACCTCACCAATCCTATCACTGCTGCGTTTATGCCGCTGTACACCCGCTTGATTCTTTTTCGGAGACATAGAAATCCATAGGTTTTAAGATTCTTACTAGTCAGGTATATTCTTAGGCGTTTAATATGGGGTGTTGAGTCCACTTCGTTGAGCAAGGAGTAGCTCTTGTCTATTACATATTTGGCTTATGGAATGGTATGTGCTCATTTCAATCTCTGGTTTTCTGCAACACCCCAACTCACCTTTCCCCTTAAGCAAGCATAAGTTGGTGTTCTACATTTGAGACCCTGTTCTGTTTTGTAATTCAGTTCCTGTGTAGCCAAGTTTACATTCCGTGTAGTAGTGATATCTTATGATGTTTCTTTTTCTGTGTGACTTATTTCTCTTAGAATCAACGTACCTGAATCCACTCATTATGCTTCTACGGGCCTGATGACATAGATTTCATTGCTGAGTGATACTGCATTGTACGTAAGTACCACAACTTCTTTATCCATTTTTCTCTTTCTGTGATATTGAACTTGTACCGTAAACGAGGTTCTTGTAAACAGAGCCATCCCAAAATTTGGGGTGGCTGTGTCTTTTTGATTTTAATTTCCCTAAGCTATAGGACCATAAGTGGAAGTGCCCTAGGCTCTCTTGCTTTGTTTTTTGGATGTTTCAGGAAACACCATACACTTCTCTTGAGTGGCTGTTGGCAATTTACATCCCGCCCATCAGCATAACAAGGCTCCCAGTTCTCCATGGCCTGTCCTGCCTTTCTGGATTTTACACTTTTTTCAGATGGCCCTTTTGACGGGGGTCAGTGAGACTTCATTGTAGTGCAGATTTCCTTTGCAAGCTTGCTTGGTTGGCCAAAAAGGGCATATGCGTTTTTTCCTGAATATTCAGGAAAAAACGCATACGCCCTTTTTGGCCAAGTGCATCATTGTGGACGTTCTGCCTCTTTTCCTATGCTTTACATGCAATTCCAGTCTACCTCCTGAAATCGGTTTCCTGCAATTCTGCCCCGATTTCAAGTCCTCTTGGCAGCCTTACTTCAATATATTTTTGGACGATAGCTGTCATTTATAACTCTGCAGGTTTGTGAATTACAGTGCCCCTGAGCTCCTTTCTTCAACTCGCTTTCTTGTGAGCTGGCCGCAACACCGCAGGATTGCTTCAGGCCTTAGTGTGGTTCTGGCACGGCACGCTGAGCCTTTAGTTAATTCCTCTTCCTGGTGGGAAATGAGAGTTAAATTTGCCCGTCCAGACACCTCCAGCTAGTCTCTCATTGGTTCTCCCTATTCCTGTTCATTTTCCGCAGAAATTGCAAACTGGGCCAAACAGGAGGTTAAAGGCACTGACTCTCTAAGTGGGGAGAGTGTCAGTAAAGCGTCTGGAATGTTGCACCCGAGTACCAGGGGAGGAAAACTGAGACACATTTGAACACGTTTCCCGATCACACGGTGTATCATACTCTGGGTTCCACATGCATGTTTTAGCTGAAAGAAGAATCCCTTAAACCTGGAGAGTTGAGACCCATGGAATGAGTACCATGCAATATGACTTCAAAGGGTCTGCATTTGCTCACCGAACCTCACAAATCCTATCACTGCTGCGTTTATGCCACTGTACAGATGCTTGGTTCTCTTTCGGAGACATATAAATCCATAGGTTTTAAGATTCTTACTAGTCAGGTATATTTTTAGGCGTTTAATATGGGGTGTTGAGTCCACTTCGTTGAGCAAGGAGTAGCTCTTGTCTATTACATATTTGGCTTATGGAACGGTATCTGTGCTAATTTCAATCTCTGGTTTTATGCAGCACCCCAACTCACCTTTCCCCTTAAGCAAGCATAAGTTGGTTTTCTACATTTGAGACCCTGTTCTGTTTTGTAATTCAGTTCCTGTATAGCCAAGTTTACATTCCGTGTAGTAGTGATATCTTATGATGTTTCTTTTTCTGTGTGACTTATTTCACTTAGAATCATCGTACCTGAATCCACTCATTATGCTGCTACGGGCCTGATGACATAGATTTCATTGCTGAGTGATATTGCATTGTACGTAAGTACCACAACTTCTTTATCCATTTTTCGCTTTCTGTGATATTGAACTTGTACCGTAAGCGAGGTTCTTGTAAACAGAGCCGTCCCAAACTTTGGGGTGGCTGTGTCTTTTTGATTTTAATTTCCCTAAGCTATAGGACCATAAGTGGAAGTGCCCTAGGCTCTGTTGCTGTGTTTTTTAGATGTTTCAGGAAACACCATACACTTCTCCAGAGTGGCTGTTGGCAATTTACATCCCGCCCATCAGCATAACAAGGCTCCCAGTTCTCAATGGCCTCTCCTGCCTTTGTGGATTTTACACTTTTTTCAGATGGCTCTTTTGACCGGGAGGCAGTGAGACTTCATTGTAGTGCAGATTTCCTTTGCAAGGTTGCTTGGTTGGCCAAAAAGGGCTTATGCGTTTTCTCCTGAATATATTCAGGAAAAAACGCATACGCCCTTTTTGGCCAAGTGCATCATTGTGGACGTTCTGCCTCTTTTCCTATGCTTTACATGCAATTCCAGTCTACCTCCTGAAATCGGTTTCCTGCAATTCTGCCCCGATTTCAAGTCCTCTTGGCAGCCTTACTTCAATATATTTTTGGAAGATAGCTGTCATTTATAACTCTGCAGGTTTGTGAATTACAGTGCCCCTGAGCTCCTTTCTTCAACTCGCTTTCTTGTGAGCTGGCCGCAACACCGCAGGATTGCTTCAGGCCCTAGTGTCGTTCCGGCATGGCACGCTGAGCCTTTGGTTAATTCCTCTTCCTGGTGGGAAATGAGAGTTAAATTTGCCCGTCCAGACACCTCCAGCTAGTCTCTCTTTGGTTCTCCCTATTCCTGTTCATTTCCTGCAGAAATTGCAAACTGGGCCAAACAGGAGGTTAAAGGCTCTGACTCTCCAAGAGGGGAGAGTTTTAGTAAAGCGTCTGGAATGTTGCACCCGAGTACCAGGTGACGAAAACTGAGACACATTTGAACACGTTTCCCGATCACACGGTGGATCATACTCTGGGTTCCACATGCATGTTTTAGCTGAAGGAAGAATCCCTTAAACCTGGAGAGTTGAGACCCATGGAATGGGTACCATGCAATATGACTTCAAAGGGTCTGCATTTGCTCTCCGAACCTCACCAATCCTATCACTGCTGCGTTTATGCCGCTGTACACCCGCTTGATTCTTTTTCGGAGACATAGAAATCCATAGGTTTTAAGATTCTTACTAGTCAGGTATATTCTTAGGCGTTTAATATGGGGTGTTGAGTCCACTTCGTTGAGCAAGGAGTAGCTCTTGTCTATTACATATTTGGCTTATGGAATGGTATGTGCTCATTTCAATCTCTGGTTTTCTGCAACACCCCAACTCACCTTTCCCCTTAAGCAAGCATAAGTTGGTGTTCTACATTTGAGACCCTGTTCTGTTTTGTAATTCAGTTCCTGTGTAGCCAAGTTTACATTCCGTGTAGTAGTGATATCTTATGATGTTTCTTTTTCTGTGTGACTTATTTCTCTTAGAATCAACGTACCTGAATCCACTCATTATGCTTCTACGGGCCTGATGACATAGATTTCATTGCTGAGTGATACTGCATTGTACGTAAGTACCACAACTTCTTTATCCATTTTTCTCTTTCTGTGATATTGAACTTGTACCGTAAACGAGGTTCTTGTAAACAGAGCCATCCCAAAATTTGGGGTGGCTGTGTCTTTTTGATTTTAATTTCCCTAAGCTATAGGACCATAAGTGGAAGTGCCCTAGGCTCTCTTGCTTTGTTTTTTGGATGTTTCAGGAAACACCATACACTTCTCTTGAGTGGCTGTTGGCAATTTACATCCCGCCCATCAGCATAACAAGGCTCCCAGTTCTCCATGGCCTGTCCTGCCTTTCTGGATTTTACACTTTTTTCAGATGGCCCTTTTGACGGGGGTCAGTGAGACTTCATTGTAGTGCAGATTTCCTTTGCAAGCTTGCTTGGTTGGCCAAAAAGGGCATATGCGTTTTTTCCTGAATATTCAGGAAAAAACGCATACGCCCTTTTTGGCCAAGTGCATCATTGTGGACGTTCTGCCTCTTTTCCTATGCTTTACATGCAATTCCAGTCTACCTCCTGAAATCGGTTTCCTGCAATTCTGCCCCGATTTCAAGTCCTCTTGGCAGCCTTACTTCAATATATTTTTGGACGATAGCTGTCATTTATAACTCTGCAGGTTTGTGAATTACAGTGCCCCTGAGCTCCTTTCTTCAACTCGCTTTCTTGTGAGCTGGCCGCAACACCGCAGGATTGCTTCAGGCCTTAGTGTGGTTCTGGCACGGCACGCTGAGCCTTTAGTTAATTCCTCTTCCTGGTGGGAAATGAGAGTTAAATTTGCCCGTCCAGACACCTCCAGCTAGTCTCTCATTGGTTCTCCCTATTCCTGTTCATTTTCCGCAGAAATTGCAAACTGGGCCAAACAGGAGGTTAAAGGCACTGACTCTCTAAGTGGGGAGAGTGTCAGTAAAGCGTCTGGAATGTTGCACCCGAGTACCAGGGGAGGAAAACTGAGACACATTTGAACACGTTTCCCGATCACACGGTGTATCATACTCTGGGTTCCACATGCATGTTTTAGCTGAAAGAAGAATCCCTTAAACCTGGAGAGTTGAGACCCATGGAATGAGTACCATGCAATATGACTTCAAAGGGTCTGCATTTGCTCACCGAACCTCACAAATCCTATCACTGCTGCGTTTATGCCACTGTACAGATGCTTGGTTCTCTTTCGGAGACATATAAATCCATAGGTTTTAAGATTCTTACTAGTCAGGTATATTTTTAGGTGTTTAATATGGGGTGTTGAGTCCACTTCGTTGAGCAAGGAGTAGCTCTTGTCTATTACATATTTGGCTTATGGAACGGTATCTGTGCTAATTTCAATCTCTGGTTTTATGCAGCACCCCAACTCACCTTTCCCCTTAAGCAAGCATAAGTTGGTTTTCTACATTTGAGACCCTGTTCTGTTTTGTAATTCAGTTCCTGTATAGCCAAGTTTACATTCCGTGTAGTAGTGATATCTTATGATGTTTCTTTTTCTGTGTGACTTATTTCACTTAGAATCATCGTACCTGAATCCACTCATTATGCTGCTACGGGCCTGATGACATAGATTTCATTGCTGAGTGATATTGCATTGTACGTAAGTACCACAACTTCTTTATCCATTTTTCGCTTTCTGTGATATTGAACTTGTACCGTAAGCGAGGTTCTTGTAAACAGAGCCGTCCCAAACTTTGGGGTGGCTGTGTCTTTTTGATTTTAATTTCCCTAAGCTATAGGACCATAAGTGGAAGTGCCCTAGGCTCTGTTGCTGTGTTTTTTAGATGTTTCAGGAAACACCATACACTTCTCCAGAGTGGCTGTTGGCAATTTACATCCCGCCCATCAGCATAACAAGGCTCCCAGTTCTCAATGGCCTCTCCTGCCTTTGTGGATTTTACACTTTTTTCAGATGGCTCTTTTGACCGGGAGGCAGTGAGACTTCATTGTAGTGCAGATTTCCTTTGCAAGCTTGCTTGGTTGGCCAAAAAGGGCTTATGCGTTTTCTCCTGAATATATTCAGGAAAAAACGCATACGCCCTTTTTGGCCAAGTGCATCATTGTGGACGTTCTGCCTCTTTTCCTATGCTTTACATGCAATTCCAGTCTACCTCCTGAAATCGGTTTCCTGCAATTCTGCCCCGATTTCAAGTCCTCTTGGCAGCCTTACTTCAATATATTTTTGGAAGATAGCTGTCATTTATAACTCTGCAGGTTTGTGAATTACAGTGCCCCTGAGCTCCTTTCTTCAACTCGCTTTCTTGTGAGCTGGCCGCAACACCGCAGGATTGCTTCAGGCCCTAGTGTCGTTCCGGCATGGCACGCTGAGCCTTTGGTTAATTCCTCTTCCTGGTGGGAAATGAGAGTTAAATTTGCCCGTCCAGACACCTCCAGCTAGTCTCTCTTTGGTTCTCCCTATTCCTGTTCATTTCCTGCAGAAATTGCAAACTGGGCCAAACAGGAGGTTAAAGGCTCTGACTCTCCAAGAGGGGAGAGTTTTAGTAAAGCGTCTGGAATGTTGCACCCGAGTACCAGGGGACGAAAACTGAGACACATTTGAACACGTTTCCCGATCACACGGTGGATCATACTCTGGGTTCCACATGCATGTTTTAGCTGAAGGAAGAATCCCTTAAACCTGGAGAGTTGAGACCCATGGAATGGGTACCATGCAATATGACTTCAAAGGGTCTGCATTTGCTCACCGAACCTCACCAATCCTATCACTGCTGCGTTTATGCCGCTGTACACCCGCTTGATTCTTTTTCGGAGACATAGAAATCCATAGGTTTTAAGATTCTTACTAGTCAGGTATATTCTTAGGCGTTTAATATGGGGTGTTGAGTCCACTTCGTTGAGCAAGGAGTAGCTCTTGTCTATTACATATTTGGCTTACGGAATGGTATGTGCTCATTTCAAACTCTGGTTTTCTGCAACACCCCAACTCACCTTTCCCCTTAAGCAAGCATAAGTTGGTGTTCTACATTTGAGACCCTGTTCTGTTTTGTAATTCAGTTCCTGTGTAGCCAAGTTTACATTCCGTGTAGTAGTGATATCTTATGATGTTTCTTTTTCTGTGTGACTTATTTCTCTTAGAATCAACGTACCTGAATCCACTCATTATGCTTCTACGGGCCTGATGACATAGATTTCATTGCTGAGTGATACTGCATTGTACGTAAGTACCACAACTTCTTTATCCATTTTTCTCTTTCTGTGATATTGAACTTGTACCGTAAACGAGGTTCTTGTAAACAGAGCCATCCCAAAATTTGGGGTGGCTGTGTCTTTTTGATTTTAATTTCCCTAAGCTATAGGACCATAAGTGGAAGTGCCCTAGGCTCTCTTGCTTTGTTTTTTGGATGTTTCAGGAAACACCATACACTTCTCTTGAGTGGCTGTTGGCAATTTACATCCCGCCCATCAGCATAACAAGGCTCCCAGTTCTCCATGGCCTGTCCTGCCTTTCTGGATTTTACACTTTTTTCAGATGGCCCTTTTGAAGGGGGTCAGTGAGACTTCATTGTAGTGCAGATTTCCTTTGCAAGCTTGCTTGGTTGGCCAAAAAGGGCATATGCGTTTTTTCCTGAATATTCAGGAAAAAACGCATACGCCCTTTTTGGCCAAGTGCATCATTGTGGACGTTCTGCCTCTTTTCCTATGCTTTACATGCAATTCCAGTCTACCTCCTGAAATCGGTTTCCTGCAATTCTGCCCCGCTTTCAAGTCCTCTTGGCAGCCTTACTTCAATATATTTTTGGACGATAGCTGTCATTTATAACTCTGCAGGTTTGTGAATTACAGTGCCCCTGAGCTCCTTTCTTCAACTCGCTTTCTTGTGAGTTGGCCGCAACACCGCAGGATTGCTTCAGGCCTTAGTGTGGTTCTGGCACGGCACACTGAGCCTTTAGTTAATTCCTCTTCCTGGTGGGAAATGAGAGTTAAATTTGCCCGTCCAGACACCTCCAGCTAGTCTCTCATTGGTTCTCCCTATTCCTGTTCATTTTCCGCAGAAATTGCAAACTGGGCCAAACAGGAGGTTAAAGGCACTGACTCTCTAAGTCGGGAGAGTGTCAGTAAAGCGTCTGGAATGTTGCACCCGAGTACCAGGGGAGGAAAACTGAGACACATTTGAACACGTTTCCCGATCACACGGTGTATCATACTCTGGGTTCCACATGCATGTTTTAGCTGAAAGAAGAATCCCTTAAACCTGGAGAGTTGAGACCCATGGAATGAGTACCATGCAATATGACTTCAAAGGGTCTGCATTTGCTCACCGAACCTCACAAATCCTATCACTGCTGCGTTTATGCCACTGTACAGATGCTTGGTTCTCTTTCGGAGACATATAAATCCATAGGTTTTAAGATTCTTACTAGTCAGGTATATTTTTAGGCGTTTAATATGGGGTCTTGAGTCCACTTCGTTGAGCAAGGAGTAGCTCTTGTCTATTACATATTTGGCTTATGGAACGGTATCTGTGCTAATTTCAATCTCTGGTTTTATGCAACACCCCAACTCACCTTTCCCCTTAAGCAAGCATAAGTTGGTTTTCTACATTTGAGACCCTGTTCTGTTTTGTAATTCAGTTCCTGTATAGCCAAGTTTACATTCCGTGTAGTAGTGATATCTTATGATGTTTCTTTTTCTGTGTGACTTATTTCACTTAGAATCATCGTACCTGAATCCACTCATTATGCTGCTACGGGCCTGATGACATAGATTTCATTGCTGAGTGATATTGCATTGTACGTAAGTACCACAACTTCTTTATCCATTTTTCGCTTTCTGTGATATTGAACTTGTACCGTAAGCGAGGTTCTTGTAAACAGAGCCGTCCCAAACTTTGGGGTGGCTGTGTCTTTTTGATTTTAATTTCCCTAAGCTATAGGACCATAAGTGGAAGTGCCCTAGGCTCTGTTGCTGTGTTTTTTAGATGTTTCAGGAAACACCATACACTTCTCCAGAGTGGCTGTTGGCAATTTACATCCCGCCCATCAGCATAACAAGGCTCCCAGTTCTCAATGGCCTCTCCTGCCTTTCTGGATTTTACACTTTTTTCAGATGGCTCTTTTGACCGGGAGGCAGTGAGACTTCATTGTAGTGCAGATTTCCTTTGCAAGCTTGCTTGGTTGGCCAAAAAGGGCTTATGCGTTTTCTCCTGAATATATTCAGGAAAAAACGCATACGCCCTTTTTGGCCAAGTGCATCATTGTGGACGTTCTGCCTCTTTTCCTATGCTTTACATGCAATTCCAGTCTACCTCCTGAAATCGGTTTCCTGCAATTCTGCCCCGCTTTCAAGTCCTCTTGGCAGCCTTACTTCAATATATTTTTGGAAGATAGCTGTCATTTATAACTCTGCAGGTTTGTGAATTACAGTGCCCCTGAGCTCCTTTCTTCAACTCGCTTTCTTGTGAGCTGGCCGCAACACCGCAGGATTGCTTCAGGCCCTAGTGTCGTTCTGGCATGGCACGCTGAGCCTTTGGTTAATTCCTCTTCCTGGTGGGAAAGTAGAGTTAAATTTGCCCGTCCAGACACCTCCAGCTAGTCTCTCTTTGGTTCTCCCTATTCCTGTTCATTTCCTGCAGAAATTGCAAACTGGGCCAAACAGGAGGTTAAAGGCACTGACTCTCCAAGAGGGGAGAGTGTTAGTAAAGCGTCTGGAATGTTGCACCCGAGTACCAGGGGACGAAAACTGAGACACATTAAACACGTTTCCCGATCACACGGTGGATCATACTCTGGGTTCCACATGCATGTTTTAGCTGAAGGAAGAATCCCTTAAACCAGGAGAGTTGAGACCCATGGAATGGGTACCACGCAATATGACTTCAAAGGGTCTGCATTTGCTCACCGAGCCTCAAGAATCCTATCACTGCTGCGTTTATGCCACTGTACACACGCTTGATTCTCTTTCGGAGACATAGAAATCCATAGGTTTTAAGATTCTTACTAGTCAGGTATATTCTTAGGCGTTTAATATGGGGTGCTGAGTCCACTTCGTTGAGCAAGGAGTAGCTCTTGTCTATTACATATTTGGCTTATGGAACGGTATCTGTGCTAATTTCAATCTCTGGTTGTATGCAGCACCCCAACTCACCTTTCCCCTTAAGCAAGCATAAGTTGGTTTTCTACATTTGAGACCCTGTTCTGTTTTGTAATTCAGTTCCTGTATAGCCAAGTTTACATTCCGTGTAGTAGTGATATCTTATGATGTTTCTTTTTCTGTGTGACTTATTTCACTTAGAATCATCGTACCTGAATCCACTCATTATGCTGCTACGGGCCTGATGACATAGATTTCATTGCTGAGTGATATTGCATTGTACGTAAGTACCACAACTTCTTTATCCATTTTTCGCTTTCTGTGATATTGAACTTGTACCGTAAGCGAGGTTCTTGTAAACAGAGCCGTCCCAAACTTTGGGGTGGCTGTGTCTTTTTGATTTTAATTTCCCTAAGCTATAGGACCATAAGTGGAAGTGCCCTAGGCTCTGTTGCTGTGTTTTTTAGATGTTTCAGGAAACACCATACACTTCTCCAGAGTGGCTGTTGGCAATTTACATCCCGCCCATCAGCATAACAAGGCTCCCAGTTCTCAATGGCCTCTCCTGCCTTTGTGGATTTTACACTTTTTTCAGATGGCTCTTTTGACCGGGAGGCAGTGAGACTTCATTGTAGTGCAGATTTCCTTTGCAAGCTTGCTTGGTTGGCCAAAAAGGGCGTATGCGTTTTCTCCTGAATATATTCAGGAAAAAACGCATACGCCCTTTTTGGCCAAGTGCATCATTGTGGACGTTCTGCCTCTTTTCCTATGCTTTACATGCAATTCCAGTCTACCTCCTGAAATCGGTTTCCTGCAATTCTGCCCCGCTTTCAAGTCCTCTTGGCAGCCTTACTTCAATATATTTTTGGAAGATAGCTGTCATTTATAACTCTGCAGGTTTGTGAATTACAGTGCCCCTGAGCTCCTTTCTTCAACTCGCTTTCTTGTGAGCTGGCCGCAACACCGCAGGATTGCTTCAGGCCCTAGTGTCGTTCTGGCATGGCACGCTGAGCCTTTGGTTAATTCCTCTTCCTGGTGGGAAAGTAGAGTTAAATTTGCCCGTCCAGACACCTCCAGCTAGTCTCTCTTTGGTTCTCCCTATTCCTGTTCATTTCCTGCAGAAATTGCAAACTGGGCCAAACAGGAGGTTAAAGGCACTGACTCTCCAAGAGGGGAGAGTGTTAGTAAAGCGTCTGGAATGTTGCACCCGAGTACCAGGGGACGAAAACTGAGACACATTTGAACACGTTTCCCGATCACACGGTGGATCATACTCTGGGTTCCACATGCATGTTTTAGCTGAAGGAAGAATCCCTTAAACCAGGAGAGTTGAGACCCATGGAATGGGTACCACGCAATATGACTTCAAAGGGTCTGCATTTGCTCACCGAGCCTCAAGAATCCTATCACTGCTGCGTTTATGCCACTGTACACATGCTTGATTCTCTTTCGGAGACATAGAAATCCATAGGTTTTAAGATTCTTACTAGTCAGGTATATTCTTAGGCGTTTAATATGGGGTGCTGAGTCCACTTCGTTGAGCAAGGAGTAGCTCTTGTCTATTACATATTTGGCTTATGGAACGGTATCTGTGCTAATTTCAATCTCTGGTTGTATGCAGCACCCCAACTCACCTTTTCCCTTAAGCAAGCATAAGTTGGTTTTCTACATTTGAGACCTTGTTCTGTTTTGTAATTCAGGTCCTGTGTAGCCAAGTTTACATTCCGTGTATTATTGATATCTTATGATGCTTCTTTTTCTGTGTGACTTATTTCACTTAGAATCATCGTACCTGAATCCACTCATTATGCTGCTACGGGCCTGATGACATAGATTTCATTGCTGAGTGATATTGCCTTGTATGTAAGTACCACAACTTCTTTATCCATTTTTCGCTTTCTGTGATATTGAACTTGTACCGTAAGCGAGGTTCTTGTAAACAGAGCCGTCCCAAACTTTGGGGTGGCTGTGTCTTTTTGATTTTAATTTCCCTAAGCTATAGGACCATAAGTGGAAGTGCCCTAGGCTCTGTTGCTTTGTTTTTTAGATGTTTCAGGAAACACCATACACTTCTCCAGAGTGGCTGTTAGCAATTTACATCCCGCCCATCAGCATAACAAGGCTCCCAGTTCTCCATGGCCTGTCCTGCCTTTCTGGATTTTACACTTTTTTCAGATGGCCCTTTTGACCGGGGGGCAGTGAGACTTCATTTTAGTGCAGATTTCCTTTGCAAGCTTGCTTGGTTGGCCAAAAAGTGCGTATGCGTTTTTTCCTGAATATTCAGGAAAAAACGCATACGCTCTTTTTGGCCAAGTGCATCATTGTGGAAGTTCTGCCTCTTTTCCTATGCTTTACATGCAATTCCAGTCTACCTCCTGAAATTGGTTTCCTGCAATTCTGCCCCGCTTTCAAGTCCTCTTGGCAGCCTTACTTCAATATATTTTTGGACGATAGCTGTCCTTTCTATCTCAGCAGGTTTGTGAATGACAGTGCCCCTGAGCTCCTTTCTTCAACTCGCTTTCTTGTGAGCTGGCCGCAACACCGCAGGATTGCTTCAGGCCCTAGTGTGGTTCCGGCACGGCACGCTGAGCCTTTGGTTAATTCCTCTTCCTGGTGGGAAAGTAGAGTTAAATTTGCCGGTCCAGACACCTCCAGCTAGTCTCTCTTTGGTTCTCCCTATTCCTGTCCATTTCCTGCAGAAATTGCAAACTGGGCCAAACAGGAGGTTAAAGGCACTGACTCTCCAAGAGGGGAGAGTGTTAGTAAAGCGTCTGGAATGTTGCACCCGTGTACCAGGGGATGAAAACTGAGACACATTTGAACACGTTTCCCGATCACACGGTGGATCATACTCTGGGTTCCACATGCATGTTTTAGCTGAAGGAAGAATCCCTTAAACCTGGAGAGTTGAGACCCATGGAATGGGTACCATGCAATATGACTTCAAAGGGTCTGCATTTGCTCACCGAACCTCACCAATCCTATCACTGCTGCGTTTATGCCGCTGTACACCCGCTTGATTCTTTTTCGGAGACATAGAAATCCATAGGTTTTAAGATTCTTACTAGTCAGGTATATTCTTAGGCGTTTAATATAGGGTGTTGAGTTCACTTAGTTGACCAAGGAGTAGCTCTTTTCTATTACATATTTGGCTTATGGAACGGTATCTGTGCTAATTTCAATCTCTGGTTTTATGCAGCACCCCAACTCACCTTTCCCCTTAAGCAAGCATATGTTGCTGTTCTACATTTGAGACCCTGTTCTGTTTTGTAATTCAGTTCCTGTGTAACCAAGTTTCCATTCCGTGTAGTAGTGATATCTTATGATGTTTCTTTTTCTCTGTGACTTATTTCACTTAGAATCATCATACCTGAATCCACTCATTATGCTGCTACGGGCCTGATGACATAGATTTCATTGCTGAGTGATATTGCATTGTACGTAAGTACCACAACTTCTTTATCCATTTTTTGCTTTCTGTGATATTGAACTTGTACCGTAAACGAGGTTCTTGTAAACCGAGCCGTCCCAAACTTTGGGGTGGCTGTGTCTTTTTGATTTTAATTTCCCTAAGCTATAGGACCATAAGTGGAAGTGCCCTAGGCTCTGTTGCTTTGTTTTTTAGATGTTTCAGGAAACACCACACACTTCTCCAGAGTGGCTGTTGGCAATTTCTATCCCACCCATCAGCATAACAAGGCTCCCAGTTCTCCATGGCCTGTCCTGCCTTTCTGGATTTTACACTTTTTTCAGATGGCCCTTTTGACCGGGGGCAGTGAGACTTCATTGTAGTGCAGATTTTCTTTGCAAGCTTTCTTGGTTGGCCAAAAAGGGCGTATGTGTTTTTTCCTGAATATATTCAGGAAAAAAGGCATACGCCCTTTTTGGCCAAGTGCATCATTGTGGACGTTCTGCCTCTTTTCCTATGCTTTACATGCAATTCCAGTCTACCTCCTGAAATCGGTTTCCTGCAATTCTGCCCCGATTTCAAGTCCTCTTGGCAGCCTTACTTCAATATATTTTTGGACGATAGCTGTCATTTATAACTCTGCAGGTTTGTGAATGACAGTGCCCCTGAGCTCCTTTCTTCAACTCGCTTTCTTGTGAGCTGGCCGCAACACCACAGGATTGCTTCAGGCCATAGTGTGGTTCCGGCACGGCACGCTGAGCCTTGGTTAATTCCTCTTCCTGGTGGGAAATGAGAGTTAAATTTGCCCATCTAGACACCTCCAGCTAGTCTCTCATTGGTTCTCCCTATTCCTGTACATTTTCTGCAGAAATTGCAAACTGGGCCAAACAGGAGGTTAAAGGCACTGACTCTCCAAGTGCGGAGAGTGTTAGTAAAGTGTCTGGTATGTTGCACCCGAGTACAAGGGGACGAACTGAGACACATTTGAACACATTTCCCGATCACACGGTGGATCATACTCTGGGTTCCACATGCATGTTTCAACTAAAGGAAGAATCCCTTAAACCTGGAGAGTTGAGACCCATGGAATGGGTACCATGCAATATGACTTCAAAGGGTCTGCATTTGCTCACCGAACCTCACCAATCCTATCACTGCTGCGTTTATTCCGCTGTACACACACTTGATTCTCTTTCGGAGACATATAAATCCATAGGTTTTAAGATTCTTACTAGTCAGGTATATTCTTAGGCGTTTAATATGGGGTGTTGAGTCCACTTCGTTGAGCAAGGAGTAGCTCTTGTCTATTACATATTTGGCTTATGGAACGGTATCTGTGCTAATTTCAATCTCTGGTTGTATGAAGCACCCCAACTCACCTTTTCCCTTAAGCAAGCATAAGTTGGTTTTCTACATTTGAGATCTTGTTCTGTTTTGTAATTCAGTTCCTGTGTAGCCAAGTTTACATTCCGTGTATTATTGATATCTTATGATGTTTCTTTTTCTGTGTGACTTATTTCACTTAGAATCATCGTACCTGAATCCACTCATTATGCTGCTACGGGCCTGATGACATAGATTTCATTGCTGAGTGATATTGCATTGTACGTAAGTATCACAACTTCTTTATCCATTTTTCACTTTCTGCGATATTGAACTTGGACCCTAAACGAGGTGCTTGTAAACAGAGCCGTCCCAAACTTTGGGGTGGCTGTGTCTTTTTGATTTTAATTTCCCTAAGCTATAGGACCATAAGTGGAAGTGCCCTAGGCTCTCTTGCTTTGTTTTTTAGATGTTTCAGGAAACACCATACACTTCTCCAGAGTGGCTGTTGGCAATTTACATCCCGCCCATCAGCATAACAAGGCTCCCAGTTCTCCATGGCCTGTCCTGCCTTTCTGGATTTTACACTTTTTTCAGATGGCCCTTTTGACCGGGGGGCAGTGAGACTTCATTGTAGTGCAGATTTCCTTTGCAAGCTTGCTTGGTTGGCCAAAAAGGGCGTATGCATTTTTTCCTGAATATATTCAGGAAAAAACGCATACGCCCTTTTTGGCCAAGTGCATCATTGTGGACGTTCTGCCTCTTTTCCTATGCTTTACATGCAATTCCAGTCTACCTCCTGAAATCGGTTTCCTGCAATTCTGCCCCGCTTTAAAGTCCTCTTGGCAGCCTTACTTCAATATATTTTTGGACGATAGCTGTCCTTTCTATCTCAGCAGGTTTGTGAATGACAGTGCCCCTGAGCTCCTTTCTTCAACTCGCTTTCTTGTGAGCTGGCCGCAACACCGCAGGATTGCTTCAGGCCCTACTGTGGTTCCGGCACGGCACGCTGAGCCTTTGGTTAATTCCTCTTCCTGGTGGGAAATGAGAGTTAAATTTGCCCGTCCAGACACCTCCAGCTAGTCTCTCATTGGTTCTCCCTATTCCTGTTCATTTTCCGCAGAAATTGCAAACTGGGCCAAACAGGAGGTTAAAGGCACTGACTCTCCAAGTGGGGAGAGTGTTAGTAAAGCGTCTGGAATGTTGCACCCGAGTACCAGGGAACTAAAACTGAGACACATTTGAACACGTTTCCCAATCACACGGTGGACCATACTCTGTGTTCCACATGCATGTTTTAGCTAAAGGAAGAATCCCTTAAACCTGGAGAGTTGAGACCCATGGAATGGGTACCATGCAATATGACTTCAAAGTGTCTGCATTTGCTCACCGAACCTCACCAGTCCTATCACTGCTGCGTTTACTCCGCTGTACACACGCTTGATTCTCTTTCGGAGACATATAAATCGATAGGTTTTAAGATTCTTACTAGTCAGGTATAGTCTTAGGCATTTAATATGGGGTGTTGAGTCCACTTCGTTGAGCAAGGAGTAGCTCTTGTCTATTTCATATTTGGCTTATGTAATGGTATGTGCTAATTTCAATCTCTGGTTTTCTGCAACACCCCAACTCACCTTTCCCCTTAAGCAAGCATAAGTTGGTGTTCTACATTTGAGACCCTGTTCTGTTTTGTAATTCAGTTCCTGTGTAGCCAAGTTTACATTCTGTGCAGTAGTGATATCTTATGATGTTTCTTTTTCTGTGTGACTTATTTCTCTTAGAATCAACGTACCTGAATCCACTCATTATGCTTCTACGGGCCTGATGACATAGATTTCATTGCTGAGTGATACTGCATTGTACATAAGTACCACAACTTCTTTATCCATTTTTCTCTTTCTGTGATATTGAACTTGTACCGTAAACGAGGTTCTTGTAAACAGAGCCATCCCAAAATTTGGGGTGGCTGTGTCTTTTTGATTTTAATTTCCCTAAGCTATAGGACCATAAGTGGAAGTGCCCTAGGCTCTCTTGCTTTGTTTTTTGGATGTTTCAGGAAACACCATAGACTTCTCCAGAGTGGCTGTTGGCAATTTACATCCCGCCCATCAGCATAACAAGGCTCCCAGTTCTTAATGGCCTCTCCTGCCTTTCTGGATTTTACACTTTTTTCAGATGGCTCTTTTGACCGGGAGGCAGTGAGACTTCATTGTAGTGCAGATTTCCTTTGCAAGCTTGCTTGGTTGGCCAAAAAGGGCTTATGCGTTTTCTCCTGAATATATTCAGGAAAAAACGCATACGCCCTTTTTGGCCAAGTGCATCATTGTGGACGTTCTGCCTCTTTTCTTATGCTTTACATGCAATTCCAGTCTACCTCCTGGAATTGGTTTCCTGCAATTCTGCCCTGCTTTCAAGTC
Organism: Orcinus orca; assembly: GCF_937001465.1. Classification (NCBI taxonomy): domain Eukaryota; kingdom Metazoa; phylum Chordata; class Mammalia; order Artiodactyla; family Delphinidae; genus Orcinus; species Orcinus orca. Next base: position 2,748,706 of record NC_064565.1, on the reverse strand, counting down.
CTCTTGGCAGCCTTACTTCAATATATTTTTGGAAGATAGCTGTCATTTATAACTCTGCAGGTTTGTGAATTACAGTGCCCCTGAGCTCCTTTCTTCAACTCGCTTTCTTGTGAGCTGGCCGCAACACCGCAGGATTGCTTCAGGCACTAGTGTCGTTCCGGCATGGCACGCTGAGCCTTTAGTTAATTCCTCTTCCTGGTGGGAAATGAGAGTTAAATTTGCCCGTCCAGACACCTCCAGCTAGTCTCTCTTTGGTTCTCCCTATTCCTGTTCATTTCCTGCAGAAATTGCAATCTGGGCCAAACAGGAGGTTAAAGGCACTGACTCTCCAAGAGGGGAGAGTGTTAATAAAGCGGCTGGAATGTTGCACCCGAGTACCAGGGGATGAAAACTGAGACACATTTGAACACATTTCCCGATCACACGGTGGATCATACTCTGGGCTCCACATGCATGTTTTAGCTGAAGTAAGAATCCCTTAAACCTGGAGAGTTGAGACCCATGGAATGGGTACCATGCAATATGACTTCAAAGTGTCTGCATTTGCTCACCGAACCTCACCAGTGCTATCACTGCTGCGTTTTTGCCTCTGTACACCCGCTTGATTCTTTTTCGGAGACATAGAAATCCATAGGTTTTAAGATTCTTACTAGTCAGGTATATTCTTAGGCGTTTAATATGGGGTGTTGAGTCCACTTCGTTGAGCAAGGAGTAGCTCTTGTCTATTACATATTTGGCTTATGGAACGGTATCTGTGCTAATTTCAATCTCTGGTTTTATGCAGCACCCCAACTCACCTTTCCCCTTAAGCAAGCATAAGTTGGTTTTCTAAATTTGAGACCCTGTTCTGTTTTGTAATTCAGTTCCTGTGTAGCCAAGTTTACATTCCGTGTAGTAGTGATATCTTATGATGTTTCTTTTTCTGTGTGACTTATTTCACTTAGAATCATCGTACCTGAATCCACTCATTATGCTGCTATGGGCCTGATGACATAGATTTCATTGCTGAGTGATATTGCATTGTACGTAAGTACCACAACTTCTTTATCCATTTTTCGCTTTCTGTGATATTGAACTTGTACCGTAAACAAAGTTCTTGTAAACAGAGCCGTCCCAAACTTTGGGGTGGCTGTGTCTTTTTGATTTTAATTTCCCTAAGCTATAGGACCATAAGTGGAAGTGCCCTAGGCTCTGTTGCTTTGTTTTTTAGATGTTTCAGGAAACACCATACACTTCTCCAGATTGGCTGTTGGCAATTTACATCCCGCCCATCAGCATAACAAGGCTCCCAGTTCTCAATGGCCTGTCCTGCCTTTCTGGATTTTACACTTTTTTCAGATGGCTCTTTTGACCGGGAGGCAGTGAGACTTCATTGTAGTGCAGATTTCCTTTGCAAGCTTGCTTGGTTGGCCAAAAAGGGCTTATGCGTTTTTTCCTGAATATATTCAGGAAAAAACGCATACGCCCTTTTTGGCCAAGTGCATCATTGTGGACGTTCTGCCTCTTTTCCTATGCTTTACATGCACTTCCAGTCTACCTCCTGAAATCGGTTTCCTGCAATTCTGCCCTGCTTTCAAGTCCTCTTGGCAGCTTTACTTCAATATATTTTTGGAAGATAGCTGTCATTTATAACTCTGCAGGTTTGTGAATTACAGTGCCCCTGAGCTCCTTTCTTCAACTCGCTTTCTTGTGAGCTGGCCGCAACACCGCAGGATTGCTTCAGGCCCTAGTGTCGTTCCGGCATGGCCCGCTGAGCCTTTGGTTAATTCCTCTTCCTGGTGGGAAATGAGAGTTAAATTTGCCCGTCCAGACACCTCCAGCTAGTCTCTCTTTGGTTCTCCCTATTCCTGTTCATTTCCTGCAGAAATTGCAAACTGGGCCAAACAGGAGGTTAAAGGCACTGACTCTCTAAGTGGCGAGAGTGTCAGTAAAGCGTCTGGAATGTTGCACCCGAGTACCAGGGGAGGAAAACTGAGACACATTTGAACACGTTTCCCGATCACACGGTGTATCATACTCTGGGTTCCACATGCATGTTTTAGCTGAAAGAAGAATCCCTTAAACCTGGAGAGTTGAGACCCATGGAATGGGTACCATGCAATATGACTTCAAAGGGTCTGCATTTGCTCACCGAACCTCACCAATCCTATCACTGCTGCGTTTATGCTGCTGTACACACGCTTGATTCTCTTTTGGAGACATATAAATCCATAGGTTTTAAGATTCTTACTAGTCAGGTATATTTTTAGGCGTTTAATATGGGGTGTTGAGTCCACTTCGTTGAGCAAGGAGTAGCTCTTGTCTATTACATATTTGGCTTATGGAACGGTATCTGTGCTAATTTCAATCTCTGGTTTTATGCAACACCCCAACTCACCTTTCCACTTAACCAAGCATAAGTTGCTTTTCTACATTTGAGACACTGTTCTGTTTTGTAATTCAGTTCCTGTGTAGCCAAGTTTACATTCCGTGTAGTAGTGATATCTTATGATGTTTCTTTTTCTGTGTGACTTATTTCACTTAGAATCATCGTACCTGAATCCACTCATTATGCTGCTACGGGCCTGATGACATAGATTTCATTGCTGAGTGATATTGCATTGTACGTAAGTACTACAACTTCTTTATCCATTTTTCTCTTTCTGTGATATTGAACTTGTACCGTAAACGAGGTTCTTGTAAACAGAGCCATCCCAAAATTTGGGGTGGCTGTGTCTTTTTGATTTTAATTTCCCTAAGCTATAGGACCATAAGTGGAAGTGCCCTAGGCTCTCTTGCTTTGTTTTTGGATGTTTCAGGAAACACCATACACTTCTCCAGAGTGGCTGTTGGTAATTTACATCCCGCCCGTCAGCATAACAATGCTCCCAGTTCTCCATGGCCTGTCCTGCCTTTCTGGATTTTACACTTTTTTCAGATGGCCCTTTTTACCGGGGGTCAGTGAGACTTCATTGTAGTGCAGATTTCCTTTGCAAGCTTGCTTGGTTGGCCAAAAAGGGCATATGCGTTTTTTCCTGAATATTCAGGAAAAAACGCATACGCCCTTTTTGGCCAAGTGCATCATTGTGGACGTTCTGCCTCTTTTCCTATGCTTTACATGCAATTCCAGTCTACCTCCTGAAATCGGTTTCCTGCAATTCTGCCCCGCTTTCAAGTCCTCTTGGCAGCCTTACTTCAATATATTTTTGGACGATAGCTGTCATTTATAACTCTGCAGGTTTGTGAATGACAGTGCCCCTGAGCTCCTTTCTTCAACTCGCTTTCTTGTGAGCTGGCCGCAACACCGCAGGATTGCTTCAGGCCTTAGTGTGGTTCTGGCATGGCACGCTGAGCCTTTAGTTAATTCCTCTTCCTGGTGGGAAATGAGAGTTAAATTTGCCCGTCCAGACACCTCCAGCTAGTCTCTCATTGGTTCTCCCTATTCCTGTTCATTTTCCGCAGAAATTGCAAACTGGGCCAAACAGGAGGTTAAAGGCACTGACTCTCTAAGTGGGGAGAGTGTCAGTAAAGCATCTGGAATGTTGCACCCGAGTACCAGGGGAGGAAAACTGAGACACATTTGAACACGTTTCCCCATCACACGGTGTATCATACTCTGGGTTCCACATGCATGTTTTAGCTGAAGGAAGAATACCTTGAACCTGGAGAGTTGAGACCCGTGGAATGGGTACCATGCAATATGACTTCAAAGGGTCTGCATTTGCTCACCAAACCTCACAAATCCTATCACTGCTGCGTTTATGCCACTGTACAGATGCTTGGTTCTCTTTCGGAGACATATAAATCCATAGGTTTTAAGATTCTTACTAGTCAGGTATATTTTTAGGCGTTTAATATGGGGTGTTGAGTCCACTTCGTTGAGCAAGGTGTAGCTCTTGTCTATTACATATTTGGCTTATGGAACGGTATCTGTGCTAATTTCAATCTCTGGTTTTATGCAGCACCCCAACTCACCTTTCCCCTTAAGCAAGCATACGTTGGTTTTCTACATTTGAGACACTGTTCTGTTTTGTAATTCAGTTCCTGTGTAGCCAAGTTTACATTCCGTGTAGTAGTGATATCTTATGATGTTTCTTTTTCTGTGTGACTTATTTCACTTAGAATCATCGTACCTGAATCCACTCATTATGCTGCTACGGGCCTGATGACATAGATTTCATTGCTGAGTGATATTGCATTGTACGTAAGTACCACAACTTCTTTATCCATTTTTCGCTTTCTGTGATATTGAACTTGTACCGTAAACAAGGTTCTTGTAAACAGAGCCGTCCCAAACTTTGGGGTGGCTGTGTCTTTTTGATTTTAATTTCCCTAAGCTATAGGACCATAAGTGGAAGTGCCCTAGGCTCTGTTGCTGTGTTTTTTAGATGTTTCAGGAAACACCATACACTTCTCCAGAGTGGCTGTTGGCAATTTACATCCCGCCCATCAGCATAACAAGGCTCCCAGTTCTCCATGGCCTGTCCTGCCTTTCTGGATTTTACACTTTTTTCAGATGGCCCTTTTGACCAGGGGTCAGTGAGACTTCATTGTAGTGCAGATTTCCTTTGCAAGCTTGCTTGTTTGGCCAAAAAGGGCGTATGCGTTTTTTCCTGAATATATTCAGGAAAAAACGCATACGCCCTTTTTGGCCAAGTGCATCATTGTGGACGTTCTGCCTCTTTTCCTATGCTTTACATGCAATTCCAGTCTACCTCCTGAAATCGGTTTCCTGCAATTCTGCCCTGCTTTCAAGTCCTCTTGGCAGCCTTACTTCAATATATTTTTGGACGATAGCTGTCATTTATAACTCTGCAGGTTTGTGAATGACAGTGCCCCTGAGCTCCTTTCTTCAACTCGCTTTCTTGTGAGCTGGCCGCAACACCGCAGGATTGCTTCAGGCCCTACTGTGGTTCCGGCACGGCACGCTGAGCCTTTGGTTAATTCCTCTTCCTGGTGGGAAATGAGAGTTAAATTTGCCCGTCCAGACACCTCCAGCTAGTCTCTCATTGGTTCTCCCTATTCCTGTTCATTTTCCGCAGAAATTGCAAACTGGGCCAAACAGGAGGTTAAAGGCACTGACTCTCCAAGTGGGGAGAGTGTTAGTAAAGCGTCTGGAATGTTGCACCCGAGTACCAGGGAACTAAAACTGAGACACATTTGAACACGTTTCCCAATCACACGGTGGACCATACTCTGTGTTCCACATGCATGTTTTAGCTAAAGGAAGAATCCCTTAAACCTGGAGAGTTGAGACCCATGGAATGGGTACCATGCAATATGACTTCAAAGTGTCTGCATTTGCTCACCGAACCTCACCAGTCCTATCACTGCTGCGTTTACTCCGCTGTACACACGCTTGATTCTCTTTCGGAGACATATAAATCGATAGGTTTTAAGATTCTTACTAGTCAGGTATAGTCTTAGGCATTTAATATGGGGTGTTGAGTCCACTTCGTTGAGCAAGGAGTAGCTCTTGTCTATTTCATATTTGGCTTATGTAATGGTATGTGCTAATTTCAATCTCTGGTTTTCTGCAACACCCCAACTCACCTTTCCCCTTAAGCAAGCATAAGTTGGTGTTCTACATTTGAGACCCTGTTCTGTTTTGTAATTCAGTTCCTGTGTAGCCAAGTTTACATTCTGTGCAGTAGTGATATCTTATGATGTTTCTTTTTCTGTGTGACTTATTTCTCTTAGAATCAACGTACCTGAATCCACTCATTATGCTTCTACGGGCCTGATGACATAGATTTCATTGCTGAGTGATACTGCATTGTACATAAGTACCACAACTTCTTTATCCATTTTTCTCTTTCTGTGATATTGAACTTGTACCGTAAACGAGGTTCTTGTAAACAGAGCCATCCCAAAATTTGGGGTGGCTGTGTCTTTTTGATTTTAATTTCCCTAAGCTATAGGACCATAAGTGGAAGTGCCCTAGGCTCTCTTGCTTTGTTTTTTGGATGTTTCAGGAAACACCATAGACTTCTCCAGAGTGGCTGTTGGCAATTTACATCCCGCCCATCAGCATAACAAGGCTCCCAGTTCTTAATGGCCTCTCCTGCCTTTCTGGATTTTACACTTTTTTCAGATGGCTCTTTTGACCGGGAGGCAGTGAGACTTCATTGTAGTGCAGATTTCCTTTGCAAGCTTGCTTGGTTGGCCAAAAAGGGCTTATGCGTTTTCTCCTGAATATATTCAGGAAAAAACGCATACGCCCTTTTTGGCCAAGTGCATCATTGTGGACGTTCTGCCTCTTTTCTTATGCTTTACATGCAATTCCAGTCTACCTCCTGGAATTGGTTTCCTGCAATTCTGCCCTGCTTTCAAGTCCTCTTGGCAGCCTTACTTCAATATATTTTTGGAAGATAGCTGTCATTTATAACTCTGCAGGTTTGTGAATTACAGTGCCCCTGAGCTCCTTTCTTCAACTCGCTTTCTTGTGAGCTGGCCGCAACACCGCAGGATTGCTTCAGGCACTAGTGTCGTTCCGGCATGGCACGCTGAGCCTTTAGTTCATTCCTCTTCCTGGTGGGAAATGAGAGTTAAATTTGCCCGTCCAGACACCTCCAGCTAGTCTCTCTTTGGTTCTCCCTATTCCTGTTCATTTCCTGCAGAAATTGCAATCTGGGCCAAACAGGAGGTTAAAGGCACTGACTCTCCAAGAGGGGAGAGTGTTAATAAAGCGGCTGGAATGTTGCACCCGAGTACCAGGGGATGAAAACTGAGACACATTTGAACACATTTCCCGATCACACGGTGGATCATACTCTGGGCTCCACATGCATGTTTTAGCTGAAGTAAGAATCCCTTAAACCTGGAGAGTTGAGACCCATGGAATGGGTACCATGCAATATGACTTCAAAGTGTCTGCATTTGCTCACCGAACCTCACCAGTGCTATCACTGCTGCGTTTTTGCCTCTGTACACCCGCTTGATTCTTTTTCGGAGACATAGAAATCCATAGGTTTTAAGATTCTTACTAGTCAGGTATATTCTTAGGCGTTTAATATGGGGTGTTGAGTCCACTTCGTTGAGCAAGGAGTAGCTCTTGTCTATTACATATTTGGCTTATGGAACGGTATCTGTGCTAATTTCAATCTCTGGTTTTATGCAGCACCCCAACTCACCTTTCCCCTTAAGCAAGCATAAGTTGGTTTTCTAAATTTGAGACCCTGTTCTGTTTTGTAATTCAGTTCCTGTGTAGCCAAGTTTACATTCCGTGTAGTAGTGATATCTTATGATGTTTCTTTTTCTGTGTGACTTATTTCACTTAGAATCATCGTACCTGAATCCACTCATTATGCTGCTACGGGCCTGATGACATAGATTTCATTGCTGAGTGATATTGCATTGTACGTAAGTACCACAACTTCTTTATCCATTTTTCGCTTTCTGTGATATTGAACTTGTACCGTAAACAAAGTTCTTGTAAACAGAGCCGTCCCAAACTTTGGGGTGGCTGTGTCTTTTTGATTTTAATTTCCCTAAGCTATAGGACCATAAGTGGAAGTGCCCTAGGCTCTGTTGCTTTGTTTTTTAGATGTTTCAGGAAACACCATACACTTCTCCAGATTGGCTGTTGGCAATTTACATCCCGCCCATCAGCATAACAAGGCTCCCAGTTCTCAATGGCCTGTCCTGCCTTTCTGGATTTTACACTTTTTTCAGATGGCTCTTTTGACCGGGAGGCAGTGAGACTTCATTGTAGTGCAGATTTCCTTTGCAAGCTTGCTTGGTTGGCCAAAAAGGGCTTATGCGTTTTTTCCTGAATATATTCAGGAAAAAACGCATACGCCCTTTTTGGCCAAGTGCATCATTGTGGACGTTCTGCCTCTTTTCCTATGCTTTACATGCACTTCCAGTCTACCTCCTGAAATCGGTTTCCTGCAATTCTGCCCTGCTTTCAAGTCCTCTTGGCAGCTTTACTTCAATATATTTTTGGAAGATAGCTGTCATTTATAACTCTGCAGGTTTGTGAATTACAGTGCCCCTGAGCTCCTTTCTTCAACTCGCTTTCTTGTGAGCTGGCCGCAACACCGCAGAATTGCTTCAGGCCCTAGTGTCGTTCCGGCATGGCCCGCTGAGCCTTTGGTTAATTCCTCTTCCTGGTGGGAAATGAGAGTTAAATTTGCCCGTCCAGACACCTCCAGCTAGTCTCTCTTTGGTTCTCCCTATTCCTGTTCATTTCCTGCAGAAATTGCAAACTGGGCCAAACAGGAGGTTAAAGGCACTGACTCTCTAAGTGGCGAGAGTGTCAGTAAAGCGTCTGGAATGTTGCACCCGAGTACCAGGGGAGGAAAACTGAGACACATTTGAACACGTTTCCCGATCACACGGTGTATCATACTCTGGGTTCCACATGCATGTTTTAGCTGAAAGAAGAATCCCTTAAACCTGGAGAGTTGAGACCCATGGAATGGGTACCATGCAATATGACTTCAAAGGGTCTGCATTTGCTCACCGAACCTCACCAATCCTATCACTGCTGCGTTTATGCTGCTGTACACACGCTTGATTCTCTTTTGGAGACATATAAATCCATAGGTTTTAAGCTTCTTACTAGTCAGGTATATTTTTAGGCGTTTAATATGGGGTGTTGAGTCCACTTCGTTGAGCAAGGAGTAGCTCTTGTCTATTACATATTTGGCTTATGGAACGGTATCTGTGCTAATTTCAATCTCTGGTTTTATGCAACACCCCAACTCACCTTTCCACTTAACCAAGCATAAGTTGCTTTTCTACATTTGAGACACTGTTCTGTTTTGTAATTCAGTTCCTGTGTAGCCAAGTTTACATTCCGTGTAGTAGTGATATCTTATGATGTTTCTTTTTCTGTGTGACTTATTTCACTTAGAATCATCGTACCTGAATCCACTCATTATGCTGCTACGGGCCTGATGACATAGATTTCATTGCTGAGTGATATTGCATTGTACGTAAGTACTACAACTTCTTTATCCATTTTTCTCTTTCTGTGATATTGAACTTGTACCGTAAACGAGGTTCTTGTAAACAGAGCCATCCCAAAATTTGGGGTGGCTGTGTCTTTTTGATTTTAATTTCCCTAAGCTATAGGACCATAAGTGGAAGTGCCCTAGGCTCTCTTGCTTTGTTTTTGGATGTTTCAGGAAACACCATACACTTCTCCAGAGTGGCTGTTGGTAATTTACATCCCGCCCGTCAGCATAACAATGCTCCCAGTTCTCCATGGCCTGTCCTGCCTTTCTGGATTTTACACTTTTTTCAGATGGCCCTTTTTACCGGGGGTCAGTGAGACTTCATTGTAGTGCAGATTTCCTTTGCAAGCTTGCTTGGTTGGCCAAAAAGTGCATATGCGTTTTTTCCTGAATATTCAGGAAAAAACGCATACGCCCTTTTTGGCCAAGTGCATCATTGTGGACGTTCTGCCTCTTTTCCTATGCTTTACATGCAATTCCAGTCTACCTCCTGAAATCGGTTTCCTGCAATTCTGCCCCGCTTTCAAGTCCTCTTGGCAGCCTTACTTCAATATATTTTTGGACGATAGCTGTCATTTATAACTCTGCAGGTTTGTGAATGACAGTGCCCCTGAGCTCCTTTCTTCAACTCGCTTTCTTGTGAGCTGGCCGCAACACCGCAGGATTGCTTCAGGCCTTAGTGTGGTTCTGGCATGGCACGCTGAGCCTTTAGTTAATTCCTCTTCCTGGTGGGAAATGAGAGTTAAATTTGCCCGTCCAGACACCTCCAGCTAGTCTCTCATTGGTTCTCCCTATTCCTGTTCATTTTCCGCAGAAATTGCAAACTGGGCCAAACAGGAGGTTAAAGGCACTGACTCTCTAAGTGGGGAGAGTGTCAGTAAAGCATCTGGAATGTTGCACCCGAGTACCAGGGGAGGAAAACTGAGACACATTTGAACACGTTTCCCCATCACACGGTGTATCATACTCTGGGTTCCACATGCATGTTTTAGCTGAAGGAAGAATACCTTGAACCTGGAGAGTTGAGACCCGTGGAATGGGTACCATGCAATATGACTTCAAAGGGTCTGCATTTGCTCACCAAACCTCACAAATCCTATCACTGCTGCGTTTATGCCACTGTACAGATGCTTGGTTCTCTTTCGGAGACATATAAATCCATAGGTTTTAAGATTCTTACTAGTCAGGTATATTTTTAGGCGTTTAATATGGGGTGTTGAGTCCACTTCGTTGAGCAAGGTGTAGCTCTTGTCTATTACATATTTGGCTTATGGAACGGTATCTGTGCTAATTTCAATCTCTGGTTTTATGCAGCACCCCAACTCACCTTTCCCCTTAAGCAAGCATACGTTGGTTTTCTACATTTGAGACACTGTTCTGTTTTGTAATTCAGTTCCTGTGTAGCCAAGTTTACATTCCGTGTAGTAGTGATATCTTATGATGTTTCTTTTTCTGTGTGACTTATTTCACTTAGAATCATCGTACCTGAATCCACTCATTATGCTGCTACGGGCCTGATGACATAGATTTCATTGCTGAGTGATATTGCATTGTACGTAAGTACCACAACTTCTTTATCCATTTTTCGCTTTCTGTGATATTGAACTTGTACCGTAAACAAGGTTCTTGTAAACAGAGCCGTCCCAAACTTTGGGGTGGCTGTGTCTTTTTGATTTTAATTTCCCTAAGCTATAGGACCATAAGTGGAAGTGCCCTAGGCTCTGTTGCTGTGTTTTTTAGATGTTTCAGGAAACACCATACACTTCTCCAGAGTGGCTGTTGGCAATTTACATCCCGCCCATCAGCATAACAAGGCTCCCAGTTCTCCATGGCCTGTCCTGCCTTTCTGGATTTTACACTTTTTTCAGATGGCCCTTTTGACCAGGGGTCAGTGAGACTTCATTGTAGTGCAGATTTCCTTTGCAAGCTTGCTTGTTTGGCCAAAAAGGGCGTATGCGTTTTTTCCTGAATATATTCAGGAAAAAACGCATACGCCCTTTTTGGCCAAGTGCATCATTGTGGACGTTCTGCCTCTTTTCCTATGCTTTACATGCAATTCCAGTCTACCTCCTGAAATCGGTTTCCTGCAATTCTGCCCTGCTTTCAAGTCCTCTTGGCAGCCTTACTTCAATATATTTTTGGACGATAGCTGTCATTTATAACTCTGCAGGTTTGTGAATGACAGTGCCCCTGAGCTCCTTTCTTCAACTCGCTTTCTTGTGAGCTGGCCGCAACACCGCAGGATTGCTTCAGGCCCTAGTGTGGTTCGGGCATGGCACGCTGAGCCTTTGGTTAATTCCTCTTCCTGGTGGGAAAATAGAGTTAAATTTGCCGGTCCAGACACCTCCAGCTAGTCTTTCATGGGTTCTCCCTATTCCTCTTCATTTTCCGCAGAAATTGCAAACTGGGCCAAACAGGAGGTTAAAGGCACTGACTCTCCAAGTGGAGAGAGTGTTAGTAAAGCGTCTGGAATGTTGCACCCGAGTACCAGTGGACGAAAACTGAGACACATTTGAACACGTTTCCCGATCAAATGGTGGATCATACTCTGGGTTCCACATGCATGTTTTAGCTGAAAGAAGTATCCCTAAAACCTGTAGAGTTGAGACCCATGGAATGGGTACCATGCAATATGACTTCAAAGGGTCTGCATTTGCTCACCGAACCTCACCAATCCTATCACTGCTGCGTTTATGCCGCTGTACACACGCTTGATTCTTTTTCGGAGACATAGAAATCCATAGGTTTTAAGATTCTTACTAGTCAGGTATATTCTTAGGCGTTTAATATGGGGTGTTGAGTCCAGTTCGTTGAGCAAGGAGTAGCTCTTTTCTATTACATATTTGGCTTATGGAACGGTATCTGTGCTAATTTCAATCTCTGGTTTTATGCAACACCCCAACTCACATTTCCCCTTAAGCAAGCATAAGTTGGTTTTCTACATTTGAGACCCTGTTCTGTTTTGTAATTCAGTTCCTGTGTAGCCAAGTTTACATTCCGTGTAGTAGTGATATCTTATGATGTTTCTTTTTCTGTGTGACTTATTTCACTTAGAATCATCATACCTGAATCCACTCATTATGCTGCTATGGGCCTGATGACATAGATTTCATTGCTGAGTGATATTGCATTGTACGTAAGTACCACAACTTCTTTATCCATTTTTCTCTTTCTGTGATATTGAACTTGTACCGTAAACGAGGTTCTTGTAAACAGAGCCGTCCCAAACTTTGGGGTGGCTGTGTCTTTTTGATTTTAATTTCCCTAAGCTATAGGACCATAAGTGGAAGTGCCCTAGGCTCTGTTGCTTTGTTTTTTAGATGTTTCAGGAAACACCATACACTTCTCCAGAGTGGCTGTTGGCAATTTACATCCCACCCATCAGCATAACAAGGCTCCCAGTTCTCCATGGCCTGTCCTGCCTTTCTGGATTTTACACTTTTTTCAGATGGCCCTTTTGACCGGGGGTCAGTGGGACTTATTGTAGTGCAGATTTCCTTTGCAAGCTTGCTTGGTTGGCCAAAAAGGGCTTATACGTTTTCTCCTGAATATATTCAGGAAAAAACACATAAGCCCTTTTTGTCCAAGTGCATCATTGTGGACGTTCTGCCTCTTTTCCTATGCTGTACATGCAATTCCAGTCTACCTCCTGAAATCGGTTTCCTGCAATTCTGCCCTGCTTTCAAGTCCTCTTGGCAGCCTTACTTCAATATATTTTTGGAAGATAGCTGTCATTTATAACTCTGCAGGTTTGTGAATTACAGTGCCCCTGAGCTCCTTTCTTCAACTCGCTTTCTTGTGAGCTGGCCGCAACACCGCAGGATTGCTTCAGGCCCTAGTGTCGTTCCGGCACGGCACGCTGAGCCTTTGGTTAATTCCTCTTCCTGGTGGGAAATGAGAGTTAAATTTGCCCGTCCAGACACCTCCAGCTAGTCTCTCTTTGGTTCTCCCTATTCCTGTTCATTTCCTGCAGAAATTGCAAACTGGGCCAAACAGGAGGTTAAAGGCACTGACTCTCCAAGAGGGGAGAGTGTTAGTAAAGCGTCTGGAATGTTGCACCCGAGTACCAGGGGACGAAAACTGAGACACATTTGAACACGTTTCCCGATCACACGGTGGATCATACTCTGGGTTCCACATGCATGTTTTAGCTGAAGGAAGAATCCCTTAAACCTGGAGAGTTGAGACCCATGGAATGGGTACCATGCAATATGACTTCAAAGGGTCTGCATTTGCTCACCGAACCTCACCAATCCTATCACTGCTGCGTTTATGCCGCTGTACACCCGCTTGATTCTTTTTCGGAAACATAGAAATCCATAGGTTTTAAGATTCTTACTAGTCAGGTATATTCTTAGGCGTTTAATATGGGGTGTTGAGTCCACTTCGTTGAGCAAGGAGTAGCTCTTGTCTATTACATATTTGGCTTATGGAACGGTATCTGTGCTAATTTCAATCTCTGGTATTATGCAGCACCCCAACTCACCTTTCCCCTTAAGCAAGCATAAGTTGGTTTTCTACATTTGAGACCCTGTTCTGTTTTGTAATTCAGTTCCTGTGTAGCCAAGTTTACATTCCGTGTAGTAGTGATATCTTATGATGTTTCTTTTTCTGTGTGACTTATTTCACTTAGAATCATCGTACCTGAATCCACTCATTATGCTTCTATGGGCCTGATGACATAGATTTCATTGCTGAGTGATATTGCATTGTACGTAAGTACCACAACTTCTTTATCCATTTTTCTCTTTCTGTGATATTGAACTTGTACCGTAAGTGAGGTTCTTGTAAACAGAGCCGTCCCAAACTTTGGGGTGGCTGTGTCTTTTTGATTTTAATTTCCCTAAGCTATAGGACCATAAGTGGAAGTGCCCTAGGCTCTGTTGCTGTGTTTTTTAGATGTTTCAGGAAACACCATACATTTCTCCAGAGTGGCTGTTGGCAATTTACATCCCGCCCATCAGCATAAGAAGGCTCCCAGTTCTCAATGGCCTCTCCTGCCTTTCTGGATTTTACACTTTTTTCAGATGGCTCTTTTGACCGGGAGGCAGTGAGACTTCATTGTAGTGCAGATTTCCTTTGCAAGCTTGCTTGGTTGGCCAAAAAGGGCTTATGCGTTTTTTCCTGAATATATTCAGGAAAAAACGCATACGCCCTTTTTGGCCAAGTGCATCATTGTGGACGTTCTGCCTCTTTTCCTATGCTTTACATGCAAATCCAGTCTACCTCCTGAAATCGGTTTCCTGCAATTCTGCCCCGCTTTCAAGTCCTCTTGGCAGCCTTACTTCAATATATTTTTGGACGATAGCTGTCATTTATAACTCTGCAGGTTTGTGAATTACAGTGCCCCTGAGCTCCTTTCTTCAACTCGCTTTCTTGTGAGCTGGCCGCAACACCGCAGGATTGCTTCAGGCCCTAGTGTCGTTCTGGCATGGCACGCTGAGCCTTTGGTTAATTCCTCTTCCTGGTGGGAAATGAGAGTTAAATTTGCCCGTCCAGACACCTCCAGCTAGTCTCTCTTTGGTTCTCCCTATTCCTGTTCATTTCCTGCAGAAATTGCAAACTGGGCCAAACAGGAGGTTAAAGGCACTGACTCTCCAAGAGGGGAGAGTGTTAGTAAAGCGTCTGGAATGTTGCACCCGAGTACCAGGGGACGAAAACTGAGACACATTTGAACACGTTTCCCGATCACACGGTGGATCATACTCTGGGTTCCACATGCATGTTTTAGCTGAAGGAAGAATCCCTTAAACCTGGAGAGTTGAGACCCATGGAATGGGTACCACGCAATATGACTTCAAAGGGTCTGCATTTGCTCACCGAGCCTCAACAATCCTATCACTGCTGCGTTTATGCCGCTGTACACACGCTTGATTCTCTTTCGGAGACATAGAAATCCATAGGTTTTAAGATTCTTACTAGTCAGGTATATTCTTAGGCGTTTAATATGGGGTGTTGAGTCCACTTCGTTGAGCAAGGAGTAGCTCTTTTCTATTACATATTTGGCTTATGGAACGGTATCTGTGCTAATTTCAATCTCTGGTTGTATGCAGCACCCCAACTCACCTTTTCCCTTAAGCAAGCATAAGTTGGTTTTCTACATTTGAGACCTTGTTCTGTTTTGTAATTCAGGTCCTGTGTAGCCAAGTTTACATTCCGTGTATTATTGATATCTTATGATGCTTCTTTTTCTGTGTGACTTATTTCACTTAGAATCATCGTACCGGAATCCACTCATTATGCTGCTACGGGCCTGATGACATAGATTTCATTGCTGAGTGATATTGCCTTGTATGTAAGTACCACAAATTCTTTATCCATTTTTCGCTTTCTGTGATATTGAACTTGTACCGTAAGCGAGGTTCTTGTAAACAGAGCCGTCCCAAACTTTGGGGTGGCTGTGTCTTTTTGATTTTAATTTCCCTAAGCTATAGGACCATAAGTGGAAGTGCCCTAGGCTCTGTTGCTTTGTTTTTTAGATGTTTCAGGAAACACCATACACTTCTCCAGAGTGGCTGTTAGCAATTTACATCCCGCCCATCACCATAACAAGGCTCCCAGTTCTCCATGGCCTGTCCTGCCTTTCTGGATTTTACACTTTTTTCAGATGGCCCTTTTGACCGGGGGGCAGTGAGACTTCATTGTAGTGCAGATTTCCTTTGCAAGCTTGCTTGGTTGGCCAAAAAGTGCGTATGCGTTTTTTCCTGAATATTCAGGAAAAAACGCATACGCTCTTTTTGGCCAAGTGCATCATTGTGGAAGTTCTGCCTCTTTTCCTATGTTTTACATGCAATTCCAGTCTACCTCCTGAAATTGGTTTCCTGCAATTCTGCCCCGCTTTCAAGTCCTCTTGGCAGCCTTACTTCAATATATTTTTGGACGATAGCTGTCCTTTCTATCTCAGCAGGTTTGTGAATGACAGTGCCCCTGAGCTCCTTTCTTCAACTCGCTTTCTTGTGAGCTGGCCGCAACATCACAGGATTGCTTCAGCCATAGTGTGGTTCCGGCACGGCACGCTGAGCCTTGGTTAATTCCTCTTCCTGGTGGGAAATGAGAGTTAAATTTGCCCATCAGGACACCTCCAGCTAGTCTCTCATTGGTTCTCCCTATTCCTGTACATTTTCTGCAGAAATTGCAAACTGGGCCAAACAGGTGGTTAAAGGCACTGACTCTCCAAGTGCGGAGAGTGTTAGTAAAGTGTCTGGTATGTTGCACCCGAGTACAAGGGGACGAACTGAGACACATTTGAACACATTTCCCGATCACACGGTGGATCATACTCTGGGTTCCACATGCATGTTTCAACTAAAGGAAGAATCCCTTAAACCTGGAGAGTTGAGACCCATGGAATGGGTACCATGCAATATGACTTCAAAGGGTCTGCATTTGCTCACCGAACCTCACCAATCCTATCACTGCTGCGTTTATTCCGCTGTACACACACTTGATTCTCTTTCGGAGACATATAAATCCATAGGTTTTAAGATTCTTACTAGTCAGGTATATTCTTAGGCGTTTAATATGGGGTGTTGAGTCCACTTCGTTGAGCAAGGAGTAGCTCTTGTCTATTACATATTTGGCTTATGGAACGGTATCTGTGCTAATTTCAATCTCTGGTTTTCTGCAACACCCCAACTCACCTTTCCCCTTAAGCAAGCATAAGTTGGTGTTCTACATTTGAGACCCTGTTCTGTTTTGTAATTCAGTTCCTGTGTAGCCAAGTTTACATTCCGTGTAGTAGTGATATCTTATGATGTTTCTTTTTCTGTGTGACTTATTTCACTTAGAATCATCGTACCTGAATCCACTCATTATGCTGCTACGGGCCTGATGACATAGATTTCATTGCTGAGTGATATTGCATTGTACGTAAGTACCACAACTTCTTTATCCATTTTTCGCTTTCTGTGATATTGAACTTGTACCGTAAACAAAGTTCTTGTAAACAGAGCCGTCCCAAACTTTGGGGTGGTGTGTCTTTTTGATTTTAATTTCCCTAAGCTATAGGACCATAAGTGGAAGTGCCCTAGGCTCTGTTGCTTTGTTTTTTAGATGTTTCAGGAAACACCATACACTTCTCCAGATTGGCTGTTGGCAATTTACATCCCGCCCATCAGCATAACAAGGCTCCCAGTTCTCAATGGCCTGTCCTGCCTTTCTGGATTTTACACTTTTTTCAGATGGCTCTTTTGACCGGGAGGCAGTGAGACTTCATTGTAGTGCAGATTTCCTTTGCAAGCTTGCTTGGTTGGCCAAAAAGGGCTTATGCGTTTTTTCCTGAATATATTCAGGAAAAAACGCATACGCCCTTTTTGGCCAAGTGCATCATTGTGGACGTTCTGCCTCTTTTCCTATGCTTTACATGCACTTCCAGTCTACCTCCTGAAATCGGTTTCCTGCAATTCTGCCCTGCTTTCAAGTCCTCTTGGCAGCTTTACTTCAATATATTTTTGGAAGATAGCTGTCATTTATAACTCTGCAGGTTTGTGAATTACAGTGCCCCTGAGCTCCTTTCTTCAACTCGCTTTCTTGTGAGCTGGCCGCAACACCGCAGGATTGCTTCAGGCCCTAGTGTCGTTCCGGCATGGCCCGCTGAGCCTTTGGTTAATTCCTCTTCCTGGTGGGAAATGAGAGTTAAATTTGCCCGTCCAGACACCTCCAGCTAGTCTCTCTTTGGTTCTCCCTATTCCTGTTCATTTCCTGCAGAAATTGCAAACTGGGCCAAACAGGAGGTTAAAGGCACTGACTCTCTAAGTGGCGAGAGTGTCAGTAAAGCGTCTGGAATGTTGCACCCGAGTACCAGGGGAGGAAAACTGAGACACATTTGAACACGTTTCCCGATCACACGGTGTATCATACTCTGGGTTCCACATGCATGTTTTAGCTGAAAGAAGAATCCCTTAAACCTGGAGAGTTGAGACCCATGGAATGGGTACCATGCAATATGACTTCAAAGGGTCTGCATTTGCTCACCGAACCTCACCAATCCTATCACTGCTGCGTTTATGCTGCTGTACACACGCTTGATTCTCTTTTGGAGACATATAAATCCATAGGTTTTAAGCTTCTTACTAGTCAGGTATATTTTTAGGCGTTTAATATGGGGTGTTGAGTCCACTTCGTTGAGCAAGGAGTAGCTCTTGTCTATTACATATTTGGCTTATGGAACGGTATCTGTGCTAATTTCAATCTCTGGTTTTATGCAACACCCCAACTCACCTTTCCACTTAACCAAGCATAAGTTGCTTTTCTACATTTGAGACACTGTTCTGTTTTGTAATTCAGTTCCTGTGTAGCCAAGTTTACATTCCGTGTAGTAGTGATATCTTATGATGTTTCTTTTTCTGTGTGACTTACTTCACTTAGAATCATCGTACCTGAATCCACTCATTATGCTGCTACGGGCCTGATGACATAGATTTCATTGCTGAGTGATATTGCATTGTACGTAAGTACTACAACTTCTTTATCCATTTTTCTCTTTCTGTGATATTGAACTTGTACCGTAAACGAGGTTCTTGTAAACAGAGCCATCCCAAAATTTGGGGTGGCTGTGTCTTTTTGATTTTAATTTCCCTAAGCTATAGGACCATAAGTGGAAGTGCCCTAGGCTCTCTTGCTTTGTTTTTGGATGTTTCAGGAAACACCATACACTTCTCCAGAGTGGCTGTTGGTAATTTACATCCCGCCCGTCAGCATAACAATGCTCCCAGTTCTCCATGGCCTGTCCTGCCTTTCTGGATTTTACACTTTTTTCAGATGGCCCTTTTTACCGGGGGTCAGTGAGACTTCATTGTAGTGCAGATTTCCTTTGCAAGCTTGCTTGGTTGGCCAAAAAGTGCATATGCGTTTTTTCCTGAATATTCAGGAAAAAACGCATACGCCCTTTTTGGCCAAGTGCATCATTGTGGACGTTCTGCCTCTTTTCCTATGCTTTACATGCAATTCCAGTCTACCTCCTGAAATCGGTTTCCTGCAATTCTGCCCCGCTTTCAAGTCCTCTTGGCAGCCTTACTTCAATATATTTTTGGACGATAGCTGTCATTTATAACTCTGCAGGTTTGTGAATGACAGTGCCCCTGAGCTCCTTTCTTCAACTCGCTTTCTTGTGAGCTGGCCGCAACACCGCAGGATTGCTTCAGGCCTTAGTGTGGTTCTGGCATGGCACGCTGAGCCTTTAGTTAATTCCTCTTCCTGGTGGGAAATGAGAGTTAAATTTGCCCGTCCAGACACCTCCAGCTAGTCTCTCATTGGTTCTCCCTATTCCTGTTCATTTTCCGCAGAAATTGCAAACTGGGCCAAACAGGAGGTTAAAGGCACTGACTCTCTAAGTGGGGAGAGTGTCAGTAAAGCATCTGGAATGTTGCACCCGAGTACCAGGGGAGGAAAACTGAGACACATTTGAACACGTTTCCCCATCACACGGTGTATCATACTCTGGGTTCCACATGCATGTTTTAGCTGAAGGAAGAATACCTTGAACCTGGAGAGTTGAGACCCGTGGAATGGGTACCATGCAATATGACTTCAAAGTGTCTGCATTTGCTCACCGAACCTCACCAATCCTATCACTGCTGCGTTTATGCCGCTGTACACCTGCTTGATTCTTTTTCGGAGACATAGAAATCCATAGGTTTTAAGATTCTTACTAGTCAGGTATATTCTTAGGCGTTTAATATGGGGTGTTGAGTCCACTTCGTTGAGCAAGGAGTAGCTCTTGTCTATTACATATTTGGCTTATGGAATGGTATGTGCTAATTTCAATCTCTGGTTTTCTGCAACACCCCAACTCACCTTTCCCCTTAAGCAAGCATAAGTTGGTGTTCTACATTTGAGACCCTGTTCTGTTTTGTAATTCAGTTCCTGTGTAGCCAAGTTTACATTCCGTGTAGTAGTGATATCTTATGATGTTTCTTTTTCTGTGTGACTTTTTTCTCTTAGAATCAACGTACCTGAATCCACTCATTATGCTTCTACGGGCCTGATGACATAGATTTTATTGCTGAGTGATACTGCATTGTACATAAGTACCACAACTTCTTTATCCATTTTTCTCTTTCTGTGATATTGAACTTGTACCGTAAACGAGGTTCTTGTAAACAGAGCCATCCCAAAATTTGGGGTGGCTGTGTCTTTTTGATTTTAATTTCCCTAAGCTATAGGACCATAAGTGGAAGTGCCCTAGGCTCTCTTGCTTTGTTTTTTGGATGTTTCAGGAAACACCATACACTTCTCTTGAGTGGCTGTTGGCAATTTACATCCCGCCCATCAGCATAACAAGGCTCCCAGTTCTCCATGGCCTGTCCTGCCTTTCTGGATTTTACACTTTTTTCAGATGGCCCTTTTGACCGGGAGGCAGTGAGACTTCATTGTAGTGCAGATTTCCTTTGCAAGCTTGCTTGGTTGGCCAAAAAGGGCATATGCGTTTTTTCCTGAATATTCAGGAAAAAACGCATACGCCCTTTTTGGCCAAGTGCATCATTGTGGACGTTCTGCCTCTTTTCCTATGCTTTACATGCAATTCCAGTCTACCTCCTGAAATCGGTTTCCTGCAATTCTGCCCCGATTTCAAGTCCTCTTGGCAGCCTTACTTCAATATATTTTTGGACGATAGCTGTCATTTATAACTCTGCAGCTTTGTGAATGACAGTGCCCCTGAGCTCCTTTCTTCAACTCACTTTCTTGTGAGCTGGCCGCAACACCGCAGGATTGCTTCAGGCCCTAGTGTCGTTCTGGCATGGCACGCTGAGCCTTTGGTTAATTCCTCTTCCTGCTGGGAAAGTATAGTAAAATTTGCCGGTCCAGACACCTCCAGCTAGTCTCTCATTGGTTCTCCCTATTCCTGTTCATTTTCCGCAGAAATTGCAAACTGGGCCAAACAGGAGGTTAAAGGCACTGACTCTCCAAGTGGGGAGAGTGTTAGTAAAGCGTCTGGAATGTTGCACCCGAGTACCAGGGGACGAAAACTGAGACACATTTGAACACGTTTCCCGATCACATGGTGGATCATACTCTGGGTTCCACATGCATGTTTTAGCTGAAGGAAGAATCCCTTAAACCTGGAGATTTGAGACCCATGGAATGGGTACCATGCAATATGACTTCAAAGGGTCTGCATTTGCTCACCAAACCTCACCAATCCTATCACTGCTGCGTCTATGCCGCTGTAAACATGCTTGATTCTCTTTCGGAGACATATAAATCCATAGGTTTTAAGATTCTTACTAGTCAGGTATAGTCTTAGGCATTTAATATGGGGTGTGGAGTCCACTTCATTGAGCAACGAGTAGCTCTTGTCTATTACATATTTGGCTTATGGAACGGTATCTGTGCTAGTTTCAATCTCTTGTTTTATGCAACACCCCAACTCAACTTTCCACTTAAGCAAGCATAAGTTGGTTTTCTACATTTGAGACCCTGTTCTGCTTTGTAATTCAGTTCCTGTGTAGCCAAGTTTACATTCCGTGTAGTAGTGATATCTTATGATGTTTCTTTTTCTGTGTGACTTATTTCACTTAGAATCATCGTACCTGAATCCACTCATTATGCTGCTACGGGCCTGATGACATAGATTTCATTGCTGAGTGATATTGCATTGTACGTAAGTACCACAACTTCTTTATCCATTTTTCGCTTTCTGTGATATTGAACTTGTACCGTAAACGAGGTTCTTGTAAACAGAGCAGTCCCAAACTTTGGGGTGGCTGTGTCTTTTTGATTTTAATTTCCCTAAGCTATAGGACCATAAGTGGAAGTGCCCTAGGCTCTGTTGCTTTGTTTTTTAGATGTTTCAGGAAACACCATACACTTCTCCAGAGTGGCTGTTGGCAATTTACATCCCGCCCATCAGCATAACAAGGCTCTCAGTTCTCCATGGCCTGTCCTGCCTTTCTGGATTTTACACTTTTTTCAGATGGCTCTTTTGACCAGGAGGCAGTGAGACTTCATTGTAGTGCAGATTTCCTTTGCAAGCTTGCTTGGTTGGCCAAAAAGGGCTTATGCGTTTTCTCCTGAATATATTCAGGAAAAAACGCATACGCCCTTTTTGGCCAAGTGCATCATTGTGGACGTTCTGCCTCTTTTCCTATGCTTTACATGCAATTCCAGTCTACCTCCTGAAATCGGTTTCCTGCAATTCTGCCCCGATTTCAAGTCCTCTTGGCAGCCTTACTTCAATATATTTTTGGAAGATAGCTGTCATTTATAACTCTGCAGGTTTGTGAATTACAGTGCCCCTGAGCTCCTTTCTTCAACTCGCTTTCTTGTGAGCTGGCCACAACACCGCAGGATTGCTTCAGGCCCTAGTGTCGTTCCGGCATGGCCCGCTGAGCCTTTGGTTAATTCCTCTTCCTGGTGGGAAATGAGAGTTAAATTTGCCCGTCCAGACACCTCCAGCTAGTCTCTCTTTGGTTCTCCCTATTCCTGTTCATTTCCTGCAGAAATTGCAAACTGGGCCAAACAGGAGGTTAAAGGCTCTGACTCTCCAAGAGGGGAGAGTTTTAGTAAAGCGTCTGGAATGTTGCACCCGAGTACCAGGGGACGAAAACTGAGACACATTTGAACACGTTTCCCGATCACACGGTGGATCATACTCTGGGTTCCACATGCATGTTTTAGCTGAAGGAAGAATCCCTTAAACCTGGAGAGTTGAGACCCATGGAATGGGTACCATGCAATATGACTTCAAAGTGTCTGCATTTGCTCACCGAACCTCACCAATCCTATCACTGCTGCGTTTATGCCGCTGTACACCCGCTTGATTCTTTTTCGGAGACATAGAAATCCATAGGTTTTAAGATTCTTACTAGTCAGGTATATTCTTAGGCGTTTAATATGGGGTGTTGAGTCCACTTCGTTGAGCAAGGAGTAGCTCTTGTCTATTACATATTTGGCTTATGGAATGGTATGTGCTCATTTCAATCTCTGGTTTTCTGCAACACCCCAACTCACCTTTCCCCTTAAGCAAGCATAAGTTGGTGTTCTACATTTGAGACCCTGTTCTGTTTTGTAATTCAGTTCCTGTGTAGCCAAGTTTACATTCCGTGTAGTAGTGATATCTTATGATGTTTCTTTTTCTGTGTGACTTATTTCTCTTAGAACCAACGTACCTGAATCCACTCATTATGCTTCTACGGGCCTGATGACATAGATTTCATTGCTGAGTGATACTGCATTGTACATAAGTACCACAACTTCTTTATCCATTTTTCTCTTTCTGTGATATTGAACTTGTACCGTAAACGAGGTTCTTGTAAACAGAGCCATCCCAAACTTTGGGGTGGCTGTGTCTTTTTGATTTTAATTTCCCTAAGCTATAGGACCATAAGTGGAAGTGCCCTAGGCTCTCTTGCTTTGTTTTTTGGATGTTTCAGGAAACACCATACACTTCTCTTGAGTGGCTGTTGGCAATTTACATCCCGCCCATCAGCATAACAAGGCTCCCAGTTCTCCATGGCCTGTCCTGCCTTTCTGGATTTTACACTTTTTTCAGATGGCCCTTTTGACGGGGGTCAGTGAGACTTCATTGTAGTGCAGATTTCCTTTGCAAGCTTGCTTGGTTGGCCAAAAAGGGCGTATGCGTTTTTTCCTGAATATTCAGGAAAAAACGCATACGCCCTTTTTGGCCAAGTGCATCATTGTGGACGTTCTGCCTCTTTTCCTATGCTTTACATGCAATTCCAGTCTACCTCCTGAAATCGGTTTCCTGCAATTCTGCCCCGCTTTCAAGTCCTCTTGGCAGCCTTACTTCAATATATTTTTGGACGATAGCTGTCATTTATAACTCTGCAGGTTTGTGAATTACAGTGCCCCTGAGCTCCTTTCTTCAACTCGCTTTCTTGTGAGTTGGCCGCAACACCGCAGGATTGCTTCAGGCCTTAGTGTGGTTCTGGCACGGCACGCTGAGCCTTTAGTTAATTCCTCTTCCTGGTGGGAAATGAGAGTTAAATTTGCCCGTCCAGACACCTCCAGCTAGTCTCTCATTGGTTCTCCCTATTCCTGTTCATTTTCCGCAGAAATTGCAAACTGGGCCAAACAGGAGGTTAAAGGCACTGACTCTCTAAGTGGGGAGAGTGTCAGTAAAGCGTCTGGAATGTTGCACCCGAGTACCAGGGGAGGAAAACTGAGACACATTTGAACACGTTTCCCGATCACACGGTGGATCATACTCTGGGTTCCACATGCATGTTTTAGCTGAAAGAAGAATCCCTTAAACCTGGAGAGTTGAGACCCATGGAATGAGTACCATGCAATATGACTTCAAAGGGTCTGCATTTGCTCACCGAACCTCACAAATCCTATCACTGCTGCGTTTATGCCACTGTACAGATGCTTGGTTCTCTTTCGGAGACATATAAATCCATAGGTTTTAAGATTCTTACTAGTCAGGTATATTTTTAGGCGTTTAATATGGGGTGTTGAGTCCACTTCGTTGAGCAAGGAGTAGCTCTTGTCTATTACATATTTGGCTTATGGAACGGTATCTGTGCTAATTTCAATCTCTGGTTTTATGCAGCACCCCAACTCACCTTTCCCCTTAAGCAAGCATAAGTTGGTTTTCTACATTTGAGACCCTGTTCTGTTTTGTAATTCAGTTCCTGTATAGCCAAGTTTACATTCCGTGTAGTAGTGATATCTTATGATGTTTCTTTTTCTGTGTGACTTATTTCACTTAGAATCATCGTACCTGAATCCACTCATTATGCTGCTACGGGCCTGATGACATAGATTTCATTGCTGAGTGATATTGCATTGTACGTAAGTACCACAACTTCTTTATCCATTTTTCGCTTTCTGTGATATTGAACTTGTACCGTAAGCGAGGTTCTTGTAAACAGAGCCGTCCCAAACTTTGGGGTGGCTGTGTCTTTTTGATTTTAATTTCCCTAAGCTATAGGACCATAAGTGGAAGTGCCCTAGGCTCTGTTGCTGTGTTTTTTAGATGTTTCAGGAAACACCATACACTTCTCCAGAGTGGCTGTTGGCAATTTACATCCCGCCCATCAGCATAACAAGGCTCCCAGTTCTCAATGGCCTCTCCTGCCTTTCTGGATTTTACACTTTTTTCAGATGGCTCTTTTGACCGGGAGGCAGTGAGACTTCATTGTAGTGCAGATTTCGTTTGCAAGCTTGCTTGGTTGGCCAAAAAGGGCTTATGCGTTTTCTCCTGAATATATTCAGGAAAAAACGCATATGCCCTTTTTGGCCAAGTGCATCATTGTGGACGTTCTGCCTCTTTTCCTATGCTTTACATGCAATTCCAGTCTACCTCCTGAAATCGGTTTCCTGCAATTCTGCCCCGATTTCAAGTCCTCTTGGCAGCCTTACTTCAATATATTTTTGGAAGATAGCTGTCATTTATAACTCTGCAGGTTTGTGAATTACAGTGCCCCTGAGCTCCTTTCTTCAACTCGCTTTCTTGTGAGCTGGCCGCAACACCGCCGGATTGTTTCAGGCCCTAGTGTCGTTCCGGCATGGCACGCTGAGCCTTTGGTTAATTCCTCTTCCTGGTGGGAAAGTAGAGTTAAATTTGCCTGTCCAGACACCTCCAGCTAGTCTCTCTTTGGTTCTCCCTATTCCTGTTCATTTCCTGCAGAAATTGCAAACTGGGCCAAACAGGAGGTTAAAGGCACTCACTCTCCAAGAGGGGAGAGTGTTATTAAAGCGTCTGGAATGTTGCACCCGAGTACCAGGGGACGAAAACTGAGACACATTTGAACACGTTTCCCGATCACACGGTGGATCATACTCTGGGTTCCACATGCATGTTTTAGCTGAAGGAAGAATCCCTTAAACCTGGAGAGTTGAGACCCATGGAATGGGTACCACGCAATATGACTTCAAAGGGTCTGCATTTGCTCACCGAGCCTCAAGAATCCTATCACTGCTGCGTTTATGCCACTGTACACATGCTTGATTCTCTTTCGGAGACATAGAAATCCATAGGTTTTAAGATTCTTACTAGTCAGGTATATTCTTAGGCGTTTAATATGGGGTGCTGAGTCCACTTCGTTGAGCAAGGAGTAGCTCTTTTCTATTACATATTTGGCTTATGGAACGGTATCTGTGCTAATTTCAATCTCTGGTTGTATGCAGCACCCCAACTCACCTTTTCCCTTAAGCAAGCATAAGTTGGTTTTCTACATTTGAGACCTTGTTCTGTTTTGTAATTCAGGTCCTGTGTAGCCAAGTTTACATTCCGTGTATTATTGATATCTTATGATGCTTCTTTTTCTGTGTGACTTATTTCACTTAGAATCATCGTACCTGAATCCACTCATTTTGCTGCTACGGGCCTGATGACATAGATTTCATTGCTGAGTGATATTGCCTTGTATGTAAGTACCACAAATTCTTTATCCATTTTTCGCTTTCTGTGATATTGAACTTGTACCGTAAGCGAGGTTCTTGTAAACAGAGCCGTCCCAAACTTTGGGGTGGCTGTGTCTTTTTGATTTTAATTTCCCTAATCTATAGGACCATAAGTGGAAGTGCCCTAGGCTCTGTTGCTTTGTTTTTTAGATGTTTCAGGAAACACCATACACTTCTCCAGAGTGGCTGTTAGCAATTTACATCCCGCCCATCAGCATAACAAGGCTCCCAGTTCTCCATGGCCTGTCCTGCCTTTCTGGATTTTACACTTTTTTCAGATGGCCCTTTTGACCGGGGGGCAGTGAGACTTCATTTTAGTGCAGATTTCCTTTGCAAGCTTGCTTGGTTGGCCAAAAAGTGCGTATGCGTTTTTTCCTGAATATTCAGGAAAAAAGGCATACGCCCTTTTTGGCCAAGTGCATCATTGTGGACGTTCTGCCTCTTTTCCTATGCTTTACATGCAATTCCAGTCTACCTCCTGAAATCGGTTTCCTGCAATTCTGCCCCGATTTCAAGTCCTCTTGGCAGCCTTACTTCAATATATTTTTGGACGATAGCTGTCATTTATAACTCTGCAGGTTTGTGAATTACAGTGCCCCTGAGCTCCTTTCTTCAACTCGCTTTCTTGTGAGCTGGCCGCAACACCGCAGGATTGCTTCAGGCCCTAGTGTCGTTCCGGCACGGCACGCTGAGCCTTTAGTTAATTCCTCTTCCTGGTGGGAAATGAGAGTTAAATTTGCCCGTCCAGACACCTCCAGCTAGTCTCTCATTGGTTCTCCCTATTCCTGTTCATTTTCCGCAGAAATTGCAAACTGGGCCAAACAGGAGGTTAAAGGCACTGACTCTCTAAGTGGGGAGAGTGTCAGTAAAGCGTCTGGAATGTTGCACCCGAGACCAGGGGAGGAAAACTGAGACACATTTGAACACGTTTCCCGATCACACGGTGTATCATACTCTGGGTTCCACATGCATGTTTTAGCTGAAAGAAGAATCCCTTAAACCTGGAGAGTTGAGACCCATGGAATGAGTACCATGCAATATGACTTCAAAGGGTCTGCATTTGCTCACCGAACCTCACCAATCCTATCACTGCTGCGTTTATTCCGCTGTACACACACTTGATTCTCTTTCGGAGACATATAAATCCATAGGTTTTAAGATTCTTACTAGTCAGGTATATTCTTAGGCGTTTAATATGGGGTGTTGAGTCCACTTCGTTGAGCAAGGAGTAGCTCTTGTCTATTACATATTTGGCTTATGGAACGGTATCTGTGCTAATTTCAATCTCTGGTTGTATGCAGCACCCCAACTCACCTTTTCCCTTAAGCAAGCATAAGTTGGTTTTCTACATTTGAGATCTTGTTCTGTTTTGTAATTCAGTTCCGGTGTAGCCAAGTTTACATTCCGTGTATTATTGATATCTTATGATGTTTCTTTTTCTGTGTGACTTATTTCACTTAGAATCATCGTACCGGAATCCACTCATTATGCTGCTACGGGCCTGATGACATAGATTTCATTGCTGAGTGATATTGCATTGTACGTAAGTACCACAACTTCTTTATCCATTTTTCACTTTCTGCGATATTGAACTTGGACCCTAAACGAGGTTCTTGTAAACAGAGCCGTCCCAAACTTTGGGGTGGCTGTGTCTTTTTGATTTTAATTTCCCTAAGTTATAGGACCATAAGTGGAAGTGCCCTAGGCTCTGTTGTTTTGTTTTTTAGATGTTTCAGGAAACACCATACACTTCTCCAGAGTGGCTGTTGGCAATTTACATCCCGCCCATCAGCATAACAAGGCTCCCAGTTCTCCATGGCCTGTCCTGCCTTTCTGGATTTTACACTTTTTTCAGATGGCCCTTTTGACCGGGGGGCAGTGAGACTTCATTGTAGTGCAGATTTCCTTTGCAAGCTTGCTTGGTTGGCCAAAAAGTGCGTATGCATTTTTTCCTGAATATATTCAGGAAAAAACGCATACGCTCTTTTTGGCCAAGTGCATCATTGTGGACGTTCTGCCTCTTTTCCTATGCTTTACATGCAATTCCAGTCTACCTCCTGAAATCGGTTTCCTGCAATTCTGCCCCGCTTTAAAGTCCTCTTGGCAGCCTTACTTCAATATATTTTTGGACGATAGCTGTCCTTTCTATCTCAGCAGGTTTGTGAATGACAGTGCCCCTGAGCTCCTTTCTTCAACTCGCTTTCTTGTGAGCTGGCCGCAACACCGCAGGATTGCTTCAGGCCCTACTGTGGTTCCGGCACGGCACGCTGAGCCTTTGGTTAATTCCTCTTCCTGGTGGGAAATGAGAGTTAAATTTGCCCGTCCAGACACCTCCAGCTAGTCTCTCATTGGTTCTCCCTATTCCTGTTCATTTTCCGCAGAAATTGCAAACTGGGCCAAACAGGAGGTTAAAGGCACTGACTCTCCAAGTGGGGAGAGTGTTAGTAAAGCGTCTGGAATGTTGCACCCGAGTACCAGGGAACGAAAACTGAGACACATTTGAACACGTTTCCCAATCACACGGTGGACCATACTCTGTGTTCCACATGCATGTTTTAGCTAAAGGAAGAATCCCTTAAACCTGGAGAGTTGAGACCCATGGAATGGGTACCATGCAATATGACTTCAAAGGGTCTGCATTTGCTCACCGAACCTCACCAGTCCTATCACTGCTGCGTTTACTCCGCTGTACACACGCTTGATTCTCTTTCGGAGACATATAAATCCATAGGTTTTAAGATTCTTACTAGTCAGGTATAGTCTTAGGCATTTAATATGGGGTGTTGAGTCCACTTCGTTGAGCAAGGAGTAGCTCTTGTCTATTTCATATTTGGCTTATGGAATGGTATGTGCTAATTTCAATCTCTGGTTTTCTGCAACACCCCAACTCACCTTTCCCCTTAAGCAAGCATAAGTTGGTGTTCTACATTTGAGACCCTGTTCTGTTTTGTAATTCAGTTCCTGTGTAGCCAAGTTTACATTCTGTGTAGTAGTGATATCTTATGATGTTTCTTTTTCTGTGTGACTTATTTCTCTTAGAATCAACGTGCCTGAATCCACTCATTATGCTTCTATGGGCCTGATGACATAGATTTCATTGCTGAGTGATATTGCATTGTACGTAAGTACCACAACTTCTTTATCCATTTTTCTCTTTCTGTGATATTGAACTTGTACCGTAAACGAGGTTCTTGTAAACAGAGCTGTCCCAAAATTTGGGGTGGCTGTGTCTTTTTGATTTTAATTTCCCTAAGCTATAGGACCATAAGTGGAAGTGCCCTAGGCTCTGTTGCTTTGTTTTTTGGATGTTTCAGGAAACACCATACACTTCTCCAGAGTGGCTGTTGGCAATTTACATCCCGCCCATCAGCATAACAAGGCTCCCAGTTTTCCATGGCCTGTCCTGCCTTTCTGGATTTTACACTTTTTTCAGATGGCCCTTTTGACGGGGGTCAGTGAGACTTCATTGTAGTGCAGATTTCCTTTGCAAGCTTGCTTGGTTGGCCATAAAGGGCGTATGCGTTTTTTCCTGAATATATTCAGGAAAAAACGCATACGCCCTTTTTGGCCAAGTGCATCATTTTGGACATTCTGCCTCTTTTCCTATGCTTTACATGCAATTCCAGTCTACCTCCTGAAATCGGTTTCCTGCAATTCTGCCCCGCTTTCAAGTCCTCTTGGCAGCCTTACTTCAATATATTTTTGGACGATAGCTGTCATTTATAACTCTGCATGTTTGTGAATGACAGTGCCCCTGAGCTCCTTTCTTCAACTCGCTTTCTTGTGAGCTGGCCGCAACACCGCAGGATTGCTTCAGGCCCTAGTGTGGTTCTGGCATGGCACGCTGAGCCTTTGGTTAATTCCTCTTCCTGGTGGGAAAGTAGAGTTAAATTTGCCGGTCCAGACACCTCCAGCTAGTCTCTCATTGGTTCTCCCTATTCCTGTTCATTTTCCGCAGAAATTGCCAACTGGGCCAAACAGGAGGTTAAAGGCACTGACTCTCCACGTGGGGAGAGTGTTAGTAAAGCGTCTGGAATGTTGCACCCGAGTACCAGGGGACGAAAACTGAGACACATTTGAACACGTTTCCCGATCACATGGTGGATCATACTTTGGGTTCCACATGCATGTTTTAGCTGAAGGAAGAATCCCTTAAACCTGGAGATTTGAGACCCATGGAATGGGTACCATGCAATATGACTTCAAAGGGTCTGCATTTGCTCACCAAACCTCACCAATCCTATCACTGCTGTGTCTATGCCGCTGTAAACATGCTTGATTCTCTTTCGGAGACATATAAATCCATAGGTTTTAAGATTCTTACTAGTCAGGTATAGTCTTAGGCATTTAATATGGGGTGTGGAGTCCACTTCATTGAGCAAGGAGTAGCTCTTGTCTATTACATATTTGGCTTATGGAACGGTATCTGTGCTAATTTCAATCTCTGGTTTTATGCAACACCCCAACTCAACTTTCCACTTAAGCAAGCATAAGTTGGTTTTCTACATTTGAGACCCTGTTCTGCT
This sequence comes from Orcinus orca, assembly GCF_937001465.1. Classification (NCBI taxonomy): domain Eukaryota; kingdom Metazoa; phylum Chordata; class Mammalia; order Artiodactyla; family Delphinidae; genus Orcinus; species Orcinus orca. The sequence goes on along the minus strand of NC_064565.1, from coordinate 2,717,868 downwards.
TTGTAATTCAGTTCCTGTGTAGCCAAGTTTACATTCCGTGTAGTAGTGATATCTTATGATGTTTCTTTTTCTGTGTGACTTATTTCTCTTAGAATCATCTTACCTGAATCCACTCATTATGCTGCTACGGGCCTGATGACATAGATTTCATTGCTGAGTGATATTGCATTGTACGTAAGTACCACAACTTCTTTATCCATTTTTCGCTTTCTGTGATATTGAACTTGTACCGTAAACGAGGATCTTGTAAACAGAGCCGTCCCAAACTTTGGGGTGGCTGTGTCTTTTTGATTTTAATTTCCCTAAGCTATAGGACCATAAGTGGAAGTGCCCTAGGCTCTGTTGCTTTGTTTTTTAGATGTTTCAGGAAACACCATACACTTCTCCAGAGTGGCTGTTGGCAATTTACATCCCGCCCATCAGCATAACAAGGCTCCCAGTTCTCCATGGCCTGTCCTGCCTTTCTGGATTTTACACTTTTTTCAGATGGCCCTTTTGACGGGGGTCAGTGAGACTTCATTGTAGTGCAGATTTCCTTTGCAAGCTTGCTTGGTTGGCCAAAAAGGGCATATGCGTTTTTTCCTGAATATTCAGGAAAAAACGCATACGCCCTTTTTGGCCAAGTGCATCATTGTGGACGTTCTGCCTCTTTTCCTATGCTTTACATGCAATTCCAGTCTACCTCCTGAAATCGGTTTCCTGCAATTCTGCCCCGCTTTCAAGTCCTCTTGGCAGCCTTACTTCAATATATTTTTGGACGATAGCTGTCATTTATAACTCTGCAGGTTTGTGAATTACAGTGCCCCTGAGCTCCTTTCTTCAACTCGCTTTCTTGTGAGCTGGCCGCAACACCGCAGGATTGCTTCAGGGCTTAGTGTGGTTCTGGCACGGCATGCTGAGCCTTTGGTTCATTCCTCTTTCTAGTGGGAAATGAGAGTTAAATTTGCCCGTCCAGACACCTCCAGCTAGTCTCTCATTGGTTCTCCCTATTCCTGTTCATTTCCTGCAGAAATTGCAAACTGGGCCAAACTGGAGGTTAAAGGCACTGACTCTCCAAGAGGGGAGAGTGTTAATAAAGCGGCTGGAATGTTGCACCCGAGTACCAGGGGACGAAAACTGAGACACATTTGAACACGTTTCCCGATCACACGGTGGATCATACTCTGGGCTCCACATGCATGTTTTAGCTGAAGTAAGAATCCCTTAAACCTGGAGAGTTGAGACCCATGGAATGGGTACCATGCAATATGACTTCAAAGTGTCTGCATTTGCTCACCGAACCTCAACAGTGCTATCACTGCTGTGTTTTTGCCGCTGTACACCCGCTTGATTCTTTTTCGGAGACATAGAAATCCATAGGTTTTAAGATTCTTACTAGTCAGGTATATTCTTAGGCGTTTAATATGGGGTGTTGAGTCCACTTCGTTGAGCAAGGAGTAGCTCTTGTCTATTACATATTTGGCTTATGGAACGGTATCTGTGCTAATTTCAATCTCTGGTTTTATGCAGCACCCTAACTAACCTTTCCCCTTAAGCAAGCATAAGTTGGTTTTCTACATTTGAGACCCTGTTCTGTTTTGTAATTCAGTTCCTGTGTAGCCAAGTTTACATTCCATGTAGTAGTGATATCTTATGATGTTTCTTTTTCTGTGTGACTTATTTCACTTAGAATCATCGTACCTGAATCCACTCATTATGCTGCTACGGGCCTGATGACATAGATTTCATTGCTGAGTGATATTGCATTGTACGTAAGTACCACAACTTCTTTATCCATTTTTCGCTTTCTGTGATATTGAACTTGTACCGTAAACAAAGTTCTTGTAAACAGAGCCGTCCCAAACTTTGGGGTGGCTGTGTCTTTTTGATTTTAATTTCCCTAAGCTATAGGACCTTAAGTGGAAGTGCCCTAGGCTCTGTTGCTTTGTTTTTTAGATGTTTCAGGAAACACCATACACTTCTCCAGAGTGGCTGTTGGCAATTTACATCCCGCCCATCAGCATAACAAGGCTCCCAGTTCTCAATGGCCTCTCCTGCCTTTCTGGATTTTACACTTTTTTCAGATGGCTCTTTTGACCGGGAGGCAGTGAGACTTCATTGTAGTGCAGATTTCCTTTGCAAGCTTGCTTGGTTGGCCAAAAAGGGCTTATGCGTTTTTTCCTGAATATATTCAGGAAAAAACGCATACGCCCTTTTTGGCCAAGTGCATCATTGTGGACGTTCTGCCTCTTTTCCTATGCTTTACATGCACTTCCAGTCTACCTCCTGAAATCGGTTTCCTGCAATTCTGCCCTGCTTTCAAGTCCTCTTGGCAGCTTTACTTCAATATATTTTTGGAAGATAGCTGTCATTTATAACTCTGCAGGTTTGTGAATTACAGTGCCCCTGAGCTCCTTTCTTCAACTCGCTTTCTTGTGAGCTGGCCGCAACACTGCAGGATTGCTTCAGGCCCTAGTGTCGTTCCGGCATGGCCCGCTGAGCCTTTGGTTAATTCCTCTTCCTGGTGGGAAATCAGAGTTAAATTTGCCCGTCCAGACACCTCCAGCTAGTCTCTCTTTGGTTCTCCCTATTCCTGTTCATTTCCTGCAGAAATTGCAAACTGGGCCAAACAGGAGGTTAAAGGCACTGACTCTCCAAGAGGGGAGAGTGTTAGTAAAGCGTCTGGAATGTTGCACCCGAGTACCAGGGGACGAAATCTGAGACACATTTGAACACGTTTCCCGATCACACGGTGGATCATACTCTGGGCTCCACATGAATGTTTTAGCTGAAGGAAGAATCCCTTAAACCTGGAGAGTTGAGACCCATGGAATGGGTACCATGCAATATGACTTCAAAGTGTCTGCATTTGCTCACCGAACCTCACCAATCCTATCACTGCTGCGTTTATGCCGCTGTACACCCGCTTGATTCTTTTCTGGAGACATAGAAATCCATAGGTTTTAAGATTCTTACTAGTCAGGTATATTCTTAGGCGTTTAATATGGGGTGTTGAGTCCACTTCGTTGAGCAAGGAGTAGCTCTTGTCTATTACATATTTGGCTTATGGAATGGTATGTGCTAATTTCAATCTCTGGTTTTCTGCAACACCCCAACTCACCTTTCCCCTTAAGCAAGCATAAGTTGGTGTTCTACATTTGAGACCCTGTTCTGTTTTGTAATTCAGTTCCTGTGTAGCCAAGTTTACATTCCGTGTAGTAGTGATATCTTATGATGTTTCTTTTTCTGTGTGACTTATTTCTCTTAGAATCAACGTACCTGAATCCACTCATTATGCTTCTACGGACCTGATGACATAGATTTCATTGCTGAGTGATACTGCATTGTACATAAGTACCACAACTTCTTTATCCATTTTTCTCTTTCTGTGATATTGAACTTGTACCGTAAACGAGGTTCTTGTAAACAGAGCCATCCCAAAATTTGGGGTGGCTGTGTCTTTTTGATTTTAATTTCCCTAAGCTATAGGTCCATAAGTGGAAGTGCCCTAGGCTCTCTTGCTTTGTTTTTTGGATGTTTCAGGAAACACCATACACTTCTCTTGAGTGGCTGTTGGCAATTTACATCCCACCCATCAGCATAACAAGGCTCCCAGTTCTCCATGGCCTGTCCTGCCTTTCTGGATTGTACACTTTTTTCAGATGGCCCTTTTGACGGGGGTCAGTGAGACTTCATTGTAGTGCAGATTTCCTTTGCAAGCTTGCTTGGTTGGCCGAAAAGGGCATATGCGTTTTTTCCTGAATATTCAGGAAAAAACGCATATGCCCTTTTTGGCCAAGTGCATCATTGTGGACGTTCTGCCTCTTTTCCTATGCTTTACATGCAATTCCAGTCTACCTCCTGAAATCGGTTTCCTGCAATTCTGCCCCGCTTTCAAGTCCTCTTGGCAGCCTTACTTCAATATATTTTTGGATGATAGCTGTCATTTATAACTCTGCAGGTTTGTGAATTACAGTGCCCCTGAGCTCCTTTCTTCAACTCGCTTTCTTGTGAGCTGGCCGCAACACCGCAGGATTGCTTCAGGCCTTAGTGTGGTTCTGGCACGGCACGCTGAGCCTTTAGTTAATTCCTCTTCCTGGTGGGAAATGAGAGTTAAATTTGCCCGTCCAGACACCTCCAGCTAGTCTCTCATTGGTTCTCCCTATTCCTGTTCATTTTCCGCCGAAATTGCAAACTGGGCCAAACAGGAGGTTAAAGGCACTGACTCTCTAAGTCGCGAGAGTGTCAGTAAAGCGTCTGGAATGTTGCACCCGAGTACCAGGGGAGGAAAACTGAGACACATTTGAACACGTTTCCCGATCACACGGTGTATCATACTCTGGGTTCCACATGCATGTTTTAGCTGAAAGAAGAATCCCTTAAACCTGGAGAGTTGAGACCCATGGAATGAGTACCATGCAATATGACTTCAAAGGGTCTGCATTTGCTCACCGAACCTCACAAATCCTATCACTGCTGCGTTTATGCCACTGTACAGATGCTTGGTTCTCTTTCGGAGACATATAAATCCATAGGTTTTAAGATTCTTACTAGTCAGGTATATTTTTAGGCGTTTAATATGGGGTGTTGAGTCCACTTCGTTGAGCAAGGAGTAGCTCTTGTCTATTACATATTTGGCTTATGGAACGGTATCTGTGCTGATTTCAATCTCTGGTATTATGCAGCACCCCAACTCACCTTTCCCGTTAAGCAAGCATAAGTTGGTTTTCTACATTTGAGACCCTGTTCTGTTTTGTAATTCAGTTCCTGTGTAGCCAAGTTTACATTCCGTGTAGTAGTGATATCTTATGATGTTTCTTTTTCTGTGTGACTTATTTCACTTAGAATCATCGTACCTGAATCCACTCATTATGCTGCTACGGGCCTGATGACATAGATTTCATTGCTGAGTGATATTGCATTGTACGTAAGTACCACAACTTCTTTATCCATTTTTCACTTTCTGTGATATTGAACTTGTACCGTAAACAAAGTTCTTGTAAACAGAGCCGTCCCAAACTTTGGGGTGGCTGTGTCTTTTTGATTTTAATTTCCCTAAGCTATAGGACCATAAGTGGAAGTGCCCTAGGCTCTGTTGCTGTGTTTTTTAGATGTTTCAGGAAACACCATACACTTCTCCAGAGTGGCTGTTGGCAATTTACATCCCGCTCATCAGCATAACAAGGCTCCCTGTTCTCAATGGCCTCTCCTGCCTTTCTGGATTTTACACTTTTTTCAGATGGCTCTTTTGACCGGGAGGCAGTGAGACTTCATTGTAGTGCAGATTTCCTTTGCAAGCTTGCTTGGTTGGCCAAAAAGGGCTTATGCGTTTTCTCCTGAATATATTCAGGAAAAAACGCATACGCCCTTTTTGGCCAAGCGCATCATTCTGGACGTTCTGCCTCTTTTCCTATGCTTTACATGCAATTCCAGTCTATCTCCTGAAATCGGTTTCCTGCAATTCTGCCCCGATTTCAAGTCCTCTTGGCAGCCTTACTTCAATATATTTTTGGAAGATAGCTGTCATTTATAACTCTGCAGGTTTGTGAATTACAGTGCCCCTGAGCTCCTTTCTTCAACTCGCTTTCTTGTGAGCTGGCCGCAACACCGCAGGATTGCTTCAGGCCCTAGTGTCGTTCTGGCATAGCACGCTGAGCCTTTGGTTAATTCCTCTTCCTGGTGGGAAATGAGAGTTAAATTTGCCCGTCCAGACACCTCCAGCTAGTCTCTCTTTGGTTCTCCCTATTCCTGTTCATTTCCTGCAGAAATTGCAAACTGGGCCAAACAGGAGGTTAAAGGCACTGACTCTCCAAGAGGGGAGAGTGTTAGTAAAGCGTCTGGAATGTTGCACCCGAGTACCAGGGGACGAAAACTGAGACACATTTGAACACGTTTCCCGATCACACGGTGGATCATACTCTGGGTTCCACATGCATGTTTTAGCTGAAGGAAGAATCCCTTAAACCTGGAGAGTTGAGACCCATGGAATGGGTACCATGCAATATGACTTCAAAGTGTCTGCATTTGCTCACCGAACCTCACCAATCCTATCACTGCTGCGTTTATGCCGCTGTACACCCACTTGATTCTTTTTCAGAGATATAGAAATCCATAGGTTTTAAGATTCTTACTAGTCAGGTATATTCTTAGGCGTTTAATATGGGGTGTTGAGTCCACTTCGTTGAGCAAGGAGTAGCTCTTGTCTATTACATATTTGGCTTATGGAATGGTATGTGCTCATTTCAATCTCTGGTTTTCTGCAACACCCCAACTCACCTTTCCCCTTAAGCAAGCATAAGTTGGTGTTCTACATTTGAGACCCTGTTCTGTTTTGTAATTCAGTTCCTGTGTAGCCAAGTTTACATTCCGTGTAGTAGTGATATCTTATGATGTTTCTTTTTCTGTGTGACTTATTTCTCTTAGAATCAACGTACCTGAATCCACTCATTATGCTTCTACGGGCCTGATGACATAGATTTCATTGCTGAGTGATACTGCATTGTACGTAAGTACCACAACTTCTTTATCCATTTTTCTCTTTCTGTGATATTGAACTTGTACCGTAAACGAGGTTCTTGTAAACAGAGCCATACCAAAATTTGGGGTGGCTGTGTCTTTTTGATTTTAATTTCCCTAAGCTATAGGACCATAAGTGGAAGTGCCCTAGGCTCTCTTGCTTTGTTTTTTGGATGTTTCAGGAAACACCATACACTTCTCTTGAGTGGCTGTTGGCAATTTACATCCCGCCCATCAGCATAACAAGGCTCCCAGTTCTCCATGGCCTGTCCTGCCTTTCTGGATTTTACACTTTTTTCAGATGGCCCTTTTGACGGGGGTCAGTGAGACTTCATTGTAGTGCAGATTTCCTTTGCAAGCTTGCTTGGTTGGCCAAAAAGGGCATATGCGTTTTTTCCTGAATATTCAGGAAAAAACGCATACGCCCTTTTTGGCCAAGTGCATCATTGTGGACGTTCTGCCTCTTTTCCTATGCTTTACATGCAATTCCAGTCTACCTCCTGAAATCGGTTTCCTGCAATTCTGCCCCGCTTTCAAGTCCTCTTGGCAGCCTTACTTCAATATATTTTTGGACGATAGCTGTCATTTATAACTCTGCAGGTTTGTGAATTACAGTGCCCCTGAGCTCCTTTCTTCAACTCGCTTTCTTGTGAGCTGGCCGCAACACCGCAGGATTGCTTCAGGCCTTAGTGTGGTTCTGGCACGGCACGCTGAGCCTTTAGTTAATTCCTCTTCCTGGTGGGAAATGAGAGTTAAATTTGCCCGTCCAGACACCTCCAGCTAGTCTCTCATTGGTTCTCCCTATTCCTGTTCATTTTCCGCAGAAATTGCAAACTGGGCCAAACAGGAGGTTAAAGGTACTGACTCTCTAAGTGGGGAGAGTGTCAGTAAAGCGTCTGGAATGTTGCACCCGAGTACCAGGGGAGGAAAACTGAGACACATTTGAACACGTTTCCCGATCACACGGTGTATCATACTCTGGGTTCCACATGCATATTTTAGCTGAAAGAAGAATCCCTTAAACCTGGAGAGTTGAGACCCATGGAATGAGTACCATGCAATATGACTTCAAAGGGTCTGCATTTGCTCACCGAACCTCACAAATCCTATCACTGCTGCGTTTATGCCACTGTACAGATGCTTGGTTCTCTTTCGGAGACATATAAATCCATAGGTTTTAAGATTCTTACTAGTCAGGTATATTTTTAGGCGTTTAATATGGGGTGTTGAGTCCACTTCGTTGAGCAAGGAGTAGCTCTTGTCTATTACATATTTGGCTTATGGAACGGTATCTGTGCTAATTTCAATCTCTGGTTTTATGCAGCACCCCAACTCACCTTTCCCCTTAAGCAAGCATAAGTTGGTTTTCTACATTTGAGACCCTGTTCTGTTCTGTAATTCTGTTCCTGTGTAGCCAAGTTTACATTCCGTGTAGTAGTGATATCTTATGATGTTTCTTTTTCTGTGTGACTTATTTCAGATAGAATCTTCATACCTGAATCCACTCATTATGCTGCTACGGGCCTGATGACAGAGCTTTCATTGCTCAGTGATATTGCATTGTACGTAAGTACCACAACTTCTTTATCCATTTTTCGCTATCTGTGATATTGAACTTCTACCGTAAACGAGGTTCTTGTAAACAGAGCCTTCCCAAATTTTGGGGTGGCTGTGTCTTTTTGATTTTAATTTCCCTAAGCTATAGGACCATAAGTGGAAGTGCCCTAGGCTCTGTTGCTTTGTTTTTTAGATGTTTCAGGAAACACCATACACTTCTCTCGAGTGGCTGTTGGCAATTTACATCCCGCCCATCAGCATAACAAGGCTCCCAGTTCTCCATGGCCTGTCCTGCCTCTCTCGATTTTACACTTTTTTCAGATGGCCCTTTTGACCGGGGGGATGTGAGACTTCATTGTAGTGCAGATTTTCTTTTCAAGGTTGCTTGGTTGGCCAAAAAGGCCGTATGCGTTTTTTCCTGAATATATTTAGGAAAAACAGCATACGCACTTTTTGTCCAAGTGCATCATTGTGGACGTACTGCGTCTTTTCCTATGCTTTAAATGCAATTCCAATCTACCTCCTGAAATCGGTGTCCTGCAATTCTGCCCCGTTTTCAAGTCCTCTTGGCAGCCTTACTTCAGTATATTTTTCGACGATAGCTGTCATTTATAACTCTGCAGGTTTGTGAATTACAGTGCCCCTGAGCTCCTTTCTTCAACTCGCTTTCTTTTGAGCTGGCCGTAACACCGCATGATTGCTTAAGGCCCTAATCTGGTTCCCGCACGGCACACTGAGCCTTTGGTTAATTCCTCATCCTGGTGGGAAATGAGAGGTAAATTTGCCTGTCCAGACACCTCCAGCTAGTCTCTCATTGGTTCTCCCTATTCCTGTTCATCTTCTGCAGAAATTGCAAACTGGGCCAAACAGGAGGTTAAAGGCACTGACTCTCCAAGTCGGGAGAGTGTTAGTAAAGCATCTGGAATGTTGCACCCGAGTACCAGGGGATGAGAACTGAGACATATTTGAACACGTCTCCCGATCACACGGTTGATCATACTCTGGGTTCCACATGCATGTTTTAGCTGAAGGAAGAATCCCTTAAACCTGGAGAGTTGAGACCCGTGGAATGGGTACCATGCAATATGACTTCAAAGGGTCTTCATTTGCTCACCGAACCTCTCCAATCCTATTACTGCTGCGTTTATGCCCCTGTACACACGCTTGATTCTCTTTCGGAGACATAACAATCCATAGGTTTTAAGATACTTACTAGTCAGGTACATTCTTAGGCGTTTAATATGGGGTGTTGAGTCCATTTCGTTGAGCAAGGAGTAACTCTTGTCTATTACATATTTGGCTTAAAGAACTTTATCTGTGCTAATTTCAATCTCTGGTTTTATGCAACATCCCAACTCACCTTTCCCCTTAAGCAAGCATAAGTTGGTTTTCTAAATATGAGACCCTGTTCTGTTTTGTAATTCAGTTCCTGTGTAGCCAAGATTACATTCCGTGTATTAGTGATATCTTATGATGTTTCTTTTTCTGTGTGACTTATTTCAGTTAGAATCATCATAACTGAATCCACTCATTTTGCTGCTACGTGCCTGATGACATAGATTTCATTGCTGAGTGATATTGCATTGTACGTAAGTACCACAACTTCTTTATCCATTTTTCGCTTTCTGTGATATTGAACTTGTACCGTAAACGAGGTTCTTGTAAACAGAGCTGTCCCAAACTTTGGGGTTGCTGTGTCTTTTTGATTTTAATTTCCCTAAGCTATAGGACCATAAGTGGCAACGCCCTAGGCTCTGTTGCTTTGTTTTTTAGATGTTTCAAGAAACACCATACACTTCTCCCGAGTGGCTGTTGGCAATTTACATCCCACCCATCAGCATAACAAGGCTCCCAGTTCTCCATGGCCTGTCCTGCCTATCTGGATTTTACACTTTTTTCAGATGGCCCTTTTGACCAGGGGGATGTGAGACTTCATTTTAGTGCAGATTTCCTTTGCAAGCTTGCTTGGTTGGCCAAAAAGGGCGTATGCGTTTTTTCCTGAATATATTCAGGAAAAAACGCATACGCCCTTTTTGGCCAAGTTCATCATTGTCGACGTTCTGCCTCATTTCCTATGCTTTAAACGCAATTCCAGTCTACCTCCTGAAATCGGTGTCCTGCAATTCTGCCCTGCTTTCAAGTCCTCTTGGCAGCCTTACTTCAGTATATTTTTGGACAATAGCTGTCATTTATAACTCTGCAGGTTTGTGAATTACAGTGTCCCTGAGCTCCTTTCTTCAACTCGCTTTCTTGTGAGCTGGCCGCAACACTGCAGGATTGCTTCAGGCCCTAATCTGGTTCCGGCACGGCACGCTGAGCCTTTGGTTAATTCCTCTTCCTGGTGGGAAATGAGAGTTAAATTTGCCCGTCCAGACACCTCCAGCTAGTCTCTCATTGGTTCTCCCTATTCCTGTTCATCTTCCGCAGAAATTGCAAACTGGGCCCAACAGGAGGTTAAAGGCACTGACTCTCCAATTCGGGAGAGTGTTAGAAAAGCATCTGGAATGTTGCACCCGAGTACCAGGGGACGAGAACTGAGACATATTTGCACATGTCTCCCGATCACACGGTTGATCATACTCTGGGTTCCACATGCATGTTTTAGCTGAAGGAAGAATCCCTTAAACCTGGAGAGTTGAGACCTGTGGAATGGGTACCATGCAATATGACTTCAAAGGGTCTTCATATGCTCACCGAACCTCTCCAATCCTGTCACTGCTGTGTTTATGCCCCTGTACACATGCTTGATTCTCTTTCGGAGACATAGCAATCCATAGGTTTTAAGATACTTAGTAGTCAGGTACATTCTTAGGTGTTTAATAAGGGGTGTTGAGTTCATTTCGTTGAGCAAGGAGTAGCTCTTGTCTATTCCATATTTGGCTTAAGGAACTTTATCTGTGCTCATTTCAATCTCTGGTTTTATGCAGCACCCCAACTCTCCTTTCCCCTTAAGCAAGCATAAGTTGGTTTTCTAAATTTGAGACCCTGTTCTGTTTTTTTTTTTTTTTAACATCTTTATTGGAGTATAATTGCTTTACAGTGGTATGTTAGTTTCAGCTTCACCACAAAATGAATTAGTTATATATATACATATATTCCCATATCTCTTCCCGCTTGCGTCTCCCTCCCTCCCTATCCCACCCCTCCAGGCGGTCACAAAGCACCGAGCTTATCTCCCTGTGCTATGCGGCTGCTTCCCACTAGGTATCTACCTTACGTTTGGTAGTGTATATATGTCCATGCCTCTTTATCGCTTTGTCACCGTTTACCTTTCCCCCTCCCCATAGTCTCAAGTCCATTCTCTAGTAAGTCTGTGTCTTTATTCCTGTTTCACCCCTAGGTTTTTCATGACATTTTTTTTTAAATTCCATATATATGTGTTAGCATACGGTATTTGTCTCTCTCTTTCTGACTTACTTCACTCTGTATGACAGACTCTAGGTCTATCCATCTCATTACAAATAGCTCAATTTCGTGTCTTTTTATGGCTGAGTAATATTCCATTGTATATATGTGCCACATCTTCTTTATCCATTCATCCGATGATGGACACTTAGGTTGTTTCCATCTCTGGGCTATTGTAAATAGAGCTGCAATGAACATTTTGGTACATGACTCTTTTTGAATTATGGTTTTCTCAGGGTATATGCCCAGTAGTGGGATTGCTGGGTCATATGGTAGTTCTATTTGTAGCTTTTTAAGGAACCTCCATACTGTTCTCCACAGTGGTTGTATCAATTTACATTCCCACCAACAGTGTAAGAGGGTTCCCTTTTCTCCACACCCTCTCCAGCATTTATTGTTTGTAGATTTTTTGATGATGGCCATTCTGACCGGTGTGAGATGATATCTCATTGTAGTTTTGATTTGCATTTCTCTAATGATTAATGATGTTGAGCATTGTTTCATGTGTTTGTTGGCAATCTGTATATCTTCTTTGGAGAAATGTCTATTTAGGTCTTCTGCCCATTTTTGGATTGGGTTGTTTGTTTTTCTGTTATTAAGCTGCATGAGCTGCTTATAAATTTTGGAGATTAATCCTTTGTCAGTTGCTTCATTTGCAAATATTTTCTCCCATTCTGAGGGTTGTCTTTTGGTCTTCTTTATGGTTTCCTTTGCTGCGCAAAAGCTTTTAAGTTTCATTAGGTCCCATTTGTTTACTTTTGTTTTTATTTCCATTTCTCTAGGAGGTGGATCAAAAAGGACCTTGCTGTGATTTATGTCATAGAGTGTTCTGCCTATGTTTTCCTCTAAGAGTTTGATAGTTTCTGGCCTTACATTTAGGTCTTTAATCCATTTTGAGCTTATTTTTGTGTATGGTGTTAGGGAGTGATCTAATCTCATACTTTTACATGTAGCTGTCCAGTTTTCCCAGCACCACTTATTGAATAGGCTGTCCTTTCTCCACTGTACATTTCTGCCTCCTTTGTCAAAGATAAGGTGACCATATGTGCGTGGGTTTATCTCTGGGCTTTCTATCCTGTTCCATTGATCTATCTTTCTGTTTTTGTGCCAGTACCATACCGTCTTGATAACTGTAGCTTTGTAGTATAGTCTGAAGTTAGGAAGTCTGATTCCTCCAGCTCTTTTAATTTCCCTCAAGACTGCTTTGGCTATTCGGGGTCTTTTGTGTCTCCATACAAATTTTAAGATTTTTTTGTTCTAGTTCTGTAGAAAATGCCAGTGGTATTTGATAGGGATTGCATTGAATCTGTAGCTTGCTTTGGGTACTATAGTCATTTTCACAATATTGATTCTTCTAATCCAAGAACATGGTTTATACCTCCATATGTTTATATCATCTTTGATTTCTTTCAGCAGTGTCTTATAGTTTTCTGAGTACAGGTCTTTTACCTCCTTATGTAGGTTCATTCCTCCGTATTTTATTCTTTTTGTTGCAATGGTGAATGAGATTGTTTCCTTAATTTCTCTTTCTGATCTTTCATTGTTAGTGTATAGGAATGCAAGAGATTTCTGTGCATTAATTTTGTATCCTGCAACTTTACCAAATTCATTGATTAGCTCTAGTAGTTTTCTGGTGGCATCTTTAGGATTCACTATGTGTAGTATCGTGTCATTTGCAAACAGTGACAATTTTACTTCTTCTTTTCCAATTTGTATTCCTTTTATTTCTTTTTCTTCTCTGATTACTGTGTCTAGGATTTCCAAAACTATGTTGAGTAATAGTGGTGAGAGTGGACATTCTTGTCTTGTTCCTGATCTTAGAGGAAATGCTTTTAGTTTTTCACTATTGAGAATGATGTTTGCTGTGGGTTTGTCATATACTGCCTTTATTATGTTGAGGTAGATTCCCTCTATGCCCACTTTTTGGAGACTTTTAATCATAAATTGGTGTTGAATTTTGTCGAAAGCTTTTCCTGCATCTATTGGGATGATCATATTTTTATTCTACAATTTGTTAATATGGTGTATCACATTGATTGATTTGTGTATATTGAAGAATTCTTGCATCCCTGGGATAAACCCCACCTGATCATGGTGCATGATCCTTTTAATGTGTTGTTCAATTCTGTTTCCTAGTATTTTGGTGAGGATTTTTACATCTATATTAATCAGTGATATTGGTCTCTAATTTTCTTTTTCTGTAGTATCTTTGTCTGGTTTTGGTATCAGGGTGATGGTGGCCTCATATAATGAGTTTGGGAGTGCTCCTTCCCCTGAAAAGTTCTGAAGAGTTTGAGAAGATTGGGTGTTAGCTCTTGTCTAAATGTTTGATAGAATTCACCTCTGATGCCATCTAGTTCTGGACTTTTGTTTGTTGGAAGATTTTTAATCACACTTTCAATTTCATTACTTGTGATAGGTCTGTTCATATTTTCTATTTCTTCCCGGTTCAGTCTTGGAAGGTTATACCTTTCTAAGAATTTGTCCATTTCTTCCAGGTTGTCCATTTTATTGGCATAGAGTTGCTTGTAGAGGTCTCTTAGGATGCTTTGTATTTCTGTGGTGTCTGTTACAACTTCTCCTTTTTCATTTCTAATTTTATTGATTTGAGTCCTCTCCCTCTTTTACTTGAGTCTGGCTACAGGTTTATCATTTTTGTTTATCTTCTCAAAGAACCAGCTTTTAGTTTTATTGATCTTTGCTATTGTTTTTATTTCATTTATTTCTGCTCTGATCTTTATGATTTCTTTCCTTCTATTAACTTTGGGTTTTGTTCTTCGTTCTCTAGTTCCTTTAGGTGTAGGGTTAGATTGTTTATTTGAGATTTTTCTGGTTTCTTGAGGTAGGCTTTTATTGCTATAAACTTCCCTCTTAGAACTGTTTTTGCTGCATCCCATAGGTTTTCAATCATCGTGTTTTTGTTGTCATTTGTCTCTAGGTAGTTTTTGATTTCCTCTTTTATTTCTTCAGTGATCTCTTGGTTATTTAGAAACGTATTGTTTAGCCTCCATGTGTTTGTTTTTTACGTTATTTTCCCTGTAATTGAGTTCTAATCTCATAGCATTGTGGTCAGAACAGCTGCTTGATATGATTTCAGTTTTCTTAAATTTACTGAGGCTTTATTTGTGACCCAAGATGTGATCTATCCCGGAGAATGTTCCGTGTACCATTGAGAAGAACTTGTAGTCTGCTGTTTTTGGATGGAATGTCCTATAAATATCCATTAAATCTATCTGGTCTATTGTGTCATTTAAAGCTTGTGTTTCCTTATTAATTTTCTGTCTGGATGATCTCCATTGGTGTAAGTGAGGTGTTAAAGTCCCTTGCTATTATTGTGTTACTGTTGATTTCCTCTTTTATAGCTGTTAGCAGTTGCCTTATATATTGAGGTGTTCCTGTGTTGGGTACATATATATTTATAATTGTTATATCTTGGATTGATCTCTTGATCATTATGTAGTGTCCTTCCTTGTCTCTTGTAACATTCTTTATTTTAAAATCTATTTTATCTGATATGAGTATTGCTACTCCAGCTTTCTTTTGATTTTCATTTGCATGGAATATATTTTTCCATCCCCTCACTTTCAGTCTGTATGTGTCCCTAGGTCTGAAATGGGTCTCTTGTAGACAGCATATATATGGATCTTGTTTTTGTATCCATTCAGTGAGCCTGTGTCATTTGGTTGGAGCATTTAATCCATTCATGTTTAAGGTAATTATCAATATGTATGTTCCTATTATTATTTTCTTAATTGTTATGGGTTTGTCTTAGTGGGTCCTTTTCTTCTCTTGTGTTTCCCACTTAGAGAAGTTCCTTTAGCATTTGTTGTAGAGCTGGTTTCATGGTGCTGAATTCTCTTAGCTTTTGCTTGTCTGTAAAGCTTTTGATTTCTCCATCAAATTTGAATGAGATACTTGCTGGGTGGAGTACTCTTGGTGGTAGGTTCTTCCCTTTCATCACATTAAATTTATCATGCCACTCCCTTCTGGCTTGTAGATTTTCTGCTGAGAAATCAGCTGTTAACCTTATGGGAGTTCCGTTGTATGTTGTCATTTTTCCCTTGTTGCTTTCAATAATTTTTCTTTGTCTTTAATTTTTTCAATTTGATTACTGTGTGTCTCGGCATTTTTCTCCTTTGGTTTATCCTGCCTGGGACTCTCTGCGCTTCGTGGACTTCGGTGGCTATTTCTTTTCCCATGCTAGGGAAGTTTTCAACTATAATCTCTTCAGATATTTTCTCGAGTCCTTTCTCTCTCTGTTCTCCATCTGGGACCCCTATAATGCGAATGTTGTTGCATTTAATGTTGTCCCAGAAGTCTCTTAGGTTGTCTTCA
Organism: Orcinus orca; assembly: GCF_937001465.1. Lineage (NCBI taxonomy): Eukaryota > Metazoa > Chordata > Mammalia > Artiodactyla > Delphinidae > Orcinus > Orcinus orca. The sequence goes on along the minus strand of NC_064565.1, from coordinate 2,702,076 downwards.
TTTATTTTCATTCTTTTTCTTTATTCTGTTCCATGGCAGTGATTTCCACCTTTCTGTCTTCCAGGTCACTTATCCGTTCTTCTGTCACAGTTATTCTGCTACTGATTCCTTCTAGTGTATTTTTCATTTCAGTTATTGTATTGTTCATCTCTGTTTGTTTGTTCTTTAATTCTTCTAGGTGTTTGTTCCTTAATTCTTCTAGGTCTTTGTTAAGCATTTCTTGCATCTTCTCGATCTTTGCCTCCATTATTTTTCTAAGGTCTTGGATCATCTTCACTATCATTATTCTGAATTCTTTTACTGGAAGGTTACCTATCCCCACTTCATTTCGTTGTTTTTCTGAGGATTTATCTTGTTCCTTGATCTGGTATAAAGTCCTCTGCCTTTTCATTTTCTCTATCTTTCTGTGAATGTGGTTTTCCTTCCACAGGCTGCAGAATTGTAGTTCTTCTTGCTTCTGCTGTCTGCTCTCCAGTGATTGAGTCTATCTGAGAGGCTTGTGCAAGCTTCCTTATGCGAGGGACTGGTGGTGGGTAGAGCTGGGTGTTGCTCTGGTGGGCAGAGCTTTAATCTGCTTGTCTGTGGATTAAATAAAAGTTTAATAAAAAGTTTAATCCGCTTGTCTGCTGATGCATGGGGCTGGGTTCCCTCCCTGTTGGTTGTTTGGACTGAGGCGACCCAGCACTGGAGTCTACCTTGCTCTTGGTGAGGCTAATGGTGGACTCTGGGAGAGTTCACACCAAGGAGTATTTCCCAGAACTTCTGCTGTCAGTGTCGTTGTCCCCATGGTGAGCCACAGCCACACCCCACCTCTGCAGGAGACCCTCTAAAACTAGCAGCTAGGTATGATCATTCACCTATGGGGTGACTGCTCCTTCCCCTGGGTCCTGATGTGCACACTACTTTGTGTGTGTCCTCCAAGAGGGGAGTCTCTGTTGAGACTCTGAGTCTCTGAGTGCAGTTGAGACTCTGAGTGGAGTCGCACAGACTCTGGGTCCTGTGAAGCTTCGATGTTTTGTGGTTCTAGAAATCCTATAGGAGACGGTCCACAGCAGGTGAAGCTAATGCTGTCATAGAGGTGGTGAAACCAAAGATCTGCAGTTCCGACTAGAGGTGCTGATGTACAAACAGGACAAATCATCTCATGTGAATGTAGTTCAGGCATGTTTAAAATGAATGCAGTCATGTTAATGCCTAACATCTTCTATCTTGTGCCTCTCCTCAAGGACCACCTCCTCAGTTCCTGAGGCTCCTGTAAGTCATGTACAGGGGAATGGAGAGTGGGCTCTGTCCAGTCTGAGCCCTGAGTTACCCTGTGTGTATCTTAGGATACTTTGTATTTCTGTGGTGGCTCTTGTAACATCATCTCTTTCAGTTCTGATTTATTTGGGCCCTCTCTTTTAAAAAAAGTACTACTGTTGTCTTTTATTCTTTACAGAAGTTTAATAAGTGTTTGATCTACTACCCTTACTCTATGTATACTTTTTGCCGTGAGATTTTTACTTTTGTTTGTTTTCTTGTTACTGTCAATAATTAGTGAGAATTCTTTTAAGCTACCTTCAACATTGCTTATAAAGCTGCTTTATTAGTGATGACAGAGCTTTAATGGAAGTCGTGTTCTGGTTGTAAACTAGAATGCAATGTGCCAGCAAAAAGTCCCTTAAGTGTATGTCTCATTACTTCTTGTTCTTTTTTTTTCCTTTTTTCTCTCTTTTTTTTCTTGTTCTTTTTTTAATTTTTATTTTTTATCAGAGCAAATTTGATTAAAATGTTTTGTTTGTTCTAGGTGTGTAAGATGTGGTTCTTTTACACATATACATGTATCTATACTTCTTCAGATCGTTTTCTCATGTAGCTTGTGACACAATGTTGAGTAGTCTTCTCTTGGTATTCCGTAGGTCTTTGGTGATTATATATTTCACATGTGTTTCTATATCTATGTTAACCCCAATATCCTAATATATCCAGTCCTCACACCTTTCCATTTGGTGAACCTTAACTTTGTTTAATGAATCTGTGATTGCCTTTCTCTATGGAAATATCTTCATTGGTATCAATTTTTAGCTAACACCTATAAGTGATATTATAGGATATGTGTCTTTTGCTGTCTGACTTAGTACAATTTGCCTGATTACCTCTAGAATCATCTACGGTGCTGCAAATGGCATTGTTTCATTTTTTTCCCTAGATAATATTCCATCTGTACATGTACCAGTTCTTCTTTGTCCACTCACCTCTTGATGGACTTTTTGGTTGCCTCCATGTCTTGGCTATTGTAATACTGCTGCACTGCACATTTGCCTGCCTGTGTCTTTCCAATTCTGTCTTCTTATGTTATAGGCCCAAGAGTGGGCCTCCTGTATCATATAGTATCTCAGGGTTTACCGTTTAAATGCACCACGATTCTGTGCTCATTAGTGGCTCTTTCCAGGTTACATCTCACTTAAAGTTGAGGGTATGCATTTCTCCACAACACCTTCAGCATTTATTTATTTATTTATTTTTAACATCTTTATTGAAGTATAATTGCTTTACAATGGTGTGCTAGCTTGTGCTTTACAACAAAATGAATCAGTTATACATATACATATGTTCCCATATCACTTCCCTCTTGCGTCTCCCTCCCTCCCACCCTCCCTCCCCTCCAGGCGGTCACAAAGCACCGAGCTGATCTCCCTGTGCCATGCTGCTGCTTCCCACTAGCTATCTACCTTACGTTTGGTAGTGTATATATGTCCATGCCTCTCTCTCCCTTTGTCACAGCTTACCCTTCCCCCTCCCCATATCCTCAAGTCCATTCTCTAGTAGGTCTCTGTCTTTATTCCTGTTTTACCCCTAGGTTCTTCATGACATTTTTTTTCTTAAATTCCAGGTATATGTGTTAGCATACGGTATTTGTCTCTCTCTTTCTGACTTACTTCACTGTGTATGACAGACTCTAGGTCTATCCACCTCATTACAAATAGCTCAATTTCATTTCTTTTTATGGCTTCAGCATTTATTGTTTGTAGTTTTCTTGTTGATGGATATTCTGACTGGTGTGAGCTGATACCTCTTTGTGGTTGAATTTGCATATGACTCATAATCCTTTGAAATTGAGCTTTAAGGCATGTCCTTTTTATTTTTCAAACTGTGATTACAGCTTAGCTCTTCAAAGTGTTTTCTAAAGTATGTGTTACATTTTGAAATTTATTGGCCATTACCTCCCTCAAAACATTTTGAGGGCAGGTTTCATTTACAGCCCTGCAGTACTTGTTCACATGAGGTGACCATTAGCACAGGCTTTAAAGCTGCTTTTGCAGGTAACGGCCAGATTGCAGCAGCCTTTCTTTGTTCCCCATGCTGGTACTAGGGAAACAGAGCTTCCAGCCAGTGGTCTTCCTCGGTTATAAATTAGAGTGGAATGTGCCCGGATAAACCCCCAAAGGCTGATGTCTCCTTATTTTTGTTTGTTTTTAAAATTTAATTTATATTTTTATCGGAGTAATATTCCATTGTGTATATGGACCACTTCTTGGTGCATAGCTCTGTTGAGGGACATTTTCGTTGCTTCCAAGTGTTGGCTATATTAAATATTGCTGGAGTGCAAGATTGCCAGCCTGTGACTTTTTGATTCTCATTTTCTCAGGTGATAGGCCCAGCAGTGGGTGTGACTGATTGACTAGTAGCTCAATGTTTACCTTTTCAAAGCACCTCCATTGTGTTTTCATTAGTGGCTCTTACCATGTCTCCCTTAGAACCAAGGGTACGAACTTCTCCACAATCCCTTCAGCATTTATAGTTTGCAGCATTTTTGCTAATGGCCAATCTGACTGCTGTGACCTGATAAGTTTTTGTAATTTGGGTTTGCATGACTTTAAAAATTCCTAAAATTCATCATTTTCCACGCCTTTTTCCTTTCTGTTAAAAATCAAGTGTGAGTACAATATATCTCTTGAAGCTCTCTTCTTGGAAGGTTGCCCTCTTTTGAATTTTTGGTGGATATTCGACCCCAGGATTTTTTTGGAGGGCAGATGTCATTACAGAACTGCAAGTTTGGTGAATATTTAGTGACCATTAGCACTGGGTTTAAAGCTGCTGTTGTGGGAAACGGCCACAAGGAGGCAGCATTTGTCCTTTCCCAAATCTGAGTACTAGGGCAGCAGAGCCTTTCTGGAAGTCGTGGTCCTAGGTTTTAAGTTAGAATGGAATGTGCCAGGAGGAACGCCCATAAGTTTATGTCTCATTACATCTTGGTTTTTAAAATTTATTTAATCGGGGTAATGATTAGATATTGTTTGTCCAGATGTACACAATCTGGTTCATTTGTACAATATATATGTCTATTCATGTTCAGATCCTCTTCCCATGTAAAATATTACAGTGTTCCGTAGACCTCCCTTGCTATATGGTCCGTCTTTTTGATATATGTTTATTATATGTATTTGTATACGTATGGTAACGTTAATCTTAATTTATCCATTCTGCCCACCTTTCCTTTTAGATAAGCATACTTAATTTCTAAGTCTGTGAGTGTCTTTCTCTGTGGAAATATGTTCATTTGTGTTAGTTATTAGATAACGCCTATAAGTGATATCATAAGATATAGGTCTTTTGCTTTCTGACTTACCTCATATTCTGTGATTATCTCCAAGCTCATCTATGGCACCTCAAATAGCAGTGTTTCATTGTTTTCCATGGCTAATATTCTATTGTGAACGTGGACCACTTCTTCTTCATCCATACATCTGTTGATGGACATTTTGGTGGCTTCACTGTCTTGGCTATTGTGAATAAGGCTGCAGTGCAGCTTTTGCAGCCCGCGTCTTCTCGATTCTGGTCTTCTCAGGTGAGAGGCCCAGTGGTGTGACTGCTGCATCGAATGGTATCTCAACTTTTACTTTTAATCGTAGCTCCTTTCTGTTCTCATTATTGGCTCTTACCACGTTACATCTCACCAGCAGCTAGAGGGTACACAGTTCTCTAAAACCCCTTCAGAATTTATTGTTTGTAGACCTTTTGCTGATGGTCAGTCGACTGGTGTGAGTTGAAACCTTTTTGTACATTAGATTTGCATGAGTCTAATAATTCCTGAGGTTGAGCTTTCACCCATTTTCCTTTTTTTAAACAAGAGAGTGAGTCAAACTTAACTCTTCATACTATCGTCTTGAAAATTTTGTCAGTTTTGAATTTTATTGTCCATTCCCTACCTCAGCACAGTTGTTTAGGGCAGGTGTCCTTTGCAGCCCTGAGTCCTTGTGAATGTTAAGAGAACATTAGCTGTGGGCTTAACGCCGCTCTTGTGGAAAACGGCCACAAGGCAGCAGAATTTCTACATTTCCAACTCTGGGTTTTTGGGCAGCAGAGCCTTCCTGGAAATCGTGTTAGTAGGCTGCAAATTAGAGTGGAATGTGCCAGAGCACATCCCCAAGAGCTTATATCTCCTTACTTCTTGTTTGTTTTATAAATTTAATTTTTATTAATTATCAGAGCAAACTTGATAAAAATATTTTGTTTCTCCTAGGTGTACAGAATCTGGTTCATTATATCAATGTATCTGTCATTTATCTTTGCATTCTTTACCGTGTAAGTTATTACAGAGTGTTGCCTAGACCTCTCTTGGTATTCCATAGGTATTTTGTGATTATATATTTCATATGTATTAGTACATGTCTGTTAACCCTCATATCCTAATTCACACATTCCTTACACTTTTCCATTTGGTTAAACATAATTTTTTTTTCTTAATCCATGCTTTTCCTTCTCTTGGAAATAAGTTCATGAGTATCAACTTTTAGGTAACACCTAGAAGTGATGTCATAGGATATCTGTCTTTCACTTTCTTTCTTTAATTTGAGTGATTATCTCTAGGTCCTTATATGGTGGTGCAAACGGCACTGTTTCATTGTTTTCCATGGCTAATATTCCATTGTTTACATGGACCACTTCCTCTTTGTGCATTTTTCTGTTGATGGACATTTTGGTTTCTTCCAAGTCTTGGCTATGTTAAATATTCCTGCAGTACAGGATTGCCAGCCTGTGTCTTTTCCATTCTGCTCTGCTCAGGTGATAGGCACATCAAAGGACCTACCAGATCACATGGTAGCTCAATTTTTACCCTTAAACGCACCTCCATTATGTTCTCACTACTGGCTGTTACCAGTTTACATCCCCCCAGCAGCTGGAGGGTACACAGTTCTCTGAAACCCCTTCAGCATTTATTCTTTGTAGACTTTTTGCTGAAGAACATTCTGACGGCTGTGAGGTGAACATTTCTGTAATTGGATTTGCATGGCTTTATTCATTGCTGATGTTGCGCATTTTTCAATTTACTTTTATTTTAAAGAGAAAAAAAAGAAAAGACAAAATGTGCGTAAAATATGCCTCTTGACATTGTCTTCTTGAAATGTTGACGTCTTTTGAATTTTCTGGTCGATTACGACCCCAGGACATTTTTTGAGGCCCGGTGTCCTTTACAGTGCTGCACATATTTTGAATATTAAGTGAACATTACCTCTTGGTTTAAAGCTGCTGTTGTGTGAAACAGCCACAAGGCGGCAGCATTTCTCCTTTACCAAATCTGGTTACCAGGGCAACAGAGCCTTAATGGAAGTCCTGTTCTAGGTTGAAAATTAGAATGGGATGTGCCAGGAAAAATTCCTTTCAGTTTATGTCTCATTATTTCTTGTTCATATTTTTAATTTAATTTGTATTTTTTATCACAGCAAATTTGATTACAGTGTTTTTTTTTTTTGTTCTAGGTGTGCAAGATGTGGTTCTTTCACACACATACATATATCTATTCTTCTTTGGAACCTTTTCCCAGGTAGGTTATGACACAATGTTGAGTAGTCTTCTCTTGGTATTCCGTAGGTCTTTGGTGATTATATATTTCACATGTGTTTCTATATCTATGTTAACCCCAATATTGTAATGTATCCAATCCTCACACCTTTCGATTTGGGGAACCATAAGTTTGTTCAATGAATCTGTGATTGCCTTTCTCTGTGGAAATATCTTCATTGTTATCAATTTTCAGGTAACACCTATAAGTGATATACGTTAGGTGTCTTTCGCTTTCTCACTTACTACAAGTTGCATGGTTACCTCTAGACTCATCTATGGTGCTGCAAATGGCATTGTTTCATTTTTTTCCCGAGCTAATATTCCATCTCTACATGTAACAGTTCCTCTTTGTCCACTCATCTGTTGATGGACTTTTGGTTGCTTCCATGTCTTGGCTATTGTAATACTGCTGCAGTGCAGATTTGCCTGCCTGTGTCTTTCCAATTATGTCTTCTTATGTTATAGACCAAGGAGTGGGACTGCTGGATCATATAGTAGCTCAATGTTTACCTTTTAAAGGCACCTCCACCCTGTTCCCATTAGTGACTCTTACCAGGTTACGTCCCACTTCAAATTAAGGGTATGCATTTCTCCACAACCTCTTCAGCATTGATCATTTGTAGTTTCTTTCCTGATGGTTATTCTGAATGGTGTGAGCTGATACCTCTGTGTGGTTGGATTTGCATGTGTCTCATAATCCTTTGAAATTGAGCTTTCAGGCATGTCCTTTTATTTTTCAAACGGTTATTACAGCTTAGTTCTTCAAATGGTTTTCTTGAAATATGTGCCACATTTTGAAATACTTTGGCCTTTACCTCCCGCAAAACATGATGAAGGCAGGTTTCCTTTACAGCCCTGCAGGACTTGTTCATATGAAGTGAAAATTAGCATAGGTTTTAAAGCTGCTTTTGCAGGTAATGGCCAGAGGGTGGAGCATTTCATAATTCTATGAAACGTAACTGAACACACAATATATATTTTTTCTTTTAAATTTCCATTGTTACTTTTTTAAAGTACAATTATAATTGAAGTTCTTTGTAACAAGTGAAATTTAAAAAATTAAAGGAAAAGATAATATTTTACCACTTGCCATCCTTTCCCATTTACTGAAACGACCAGCATAATGTGTAGAGTTCTCATTTTATCCAGGTGTTCTATACATCTGGAATATCATGCTTCTCACTGTAGAAAAACAGATTTAGCTCTCACACTTTTTATAGGCTACATAACAGTCCATAGAACAGAAGTACCAACTATTTCAGACTTAGCTTTTTGAGGGACACTCGGGTTACTTTCTGTTTTATTTTGTTGTTCTTTTTCTGGGGGGGGTAGGAGTTTATTATTTATTTATTTATTTTTGTTGTGTTGGGTCTGAGTTTCCGTGTGAGGGCTTTCTCTAGTTGTGGCAAGTGGGGGGCCACTCTTGATCTCGGTGCGCGGGCCTCTCACTATTGCGGCCTCTCTTGTTGCAGAGCACAGGCTCCAGATGCGAGGGCTCACTGGTTGTGGCTTATGGACCTAGTTGCTCCATGGCATGTGGGATCCTCCCAGACCAGGGCTCGAACCTGTGTCCCCTGCATTAGCAGGCAGATTCTAACCACCGCACCACCAGCGAAGCCCCCTATTTTGTTGTTCTGCTAGTTTGTTTTAACCCAAGAAAATATTTTTTTAAATACAAAAAAACAAAATTAAGCTAGGGGTAAGGATTAGGGTTTAGGGTAAGGTTTAGGGTTAGGATACGGGTTAGGATTATTGTACGGCTTAGAGTATGGTTTAGGGTTATGGTTATGGTACGGGTTAGTGTTAGGGTACAGTTTAGGGTATGGCTATGGTTTAGTGTTAGGGTACGGGTTAAGGTATGGGTTAGTGTTAGGCTATGGGTTAGGATTAGGGTATGGTTTACATTCAGGGTTATGGTTAGGTTTAGTGTATGGGTTAGTGTTAGGTACGGGTTAGGGTAAGGGTTAGAGTTAGGTTTAGTGTTAAGGAAGGGGTACAGTTTAAGGTACAGTATAGGGAACAACAAAGGGTTAGGGTTAGGGTACGTGTTAGGGTACAGTTTAGTGTTAGTGTACGGGTTAGGATTAAGGTATGGTTTAGGGTAAGGTTTAGGGTTAGGGTTAGGGAACGGGTATGGTTTGGGGTACAGTTTAGGGTATGACCACGGGTTAGGAGTAGGGTAAGTGTTAGGGTACGGTTTAGTGTTAGTGTACAGGTTAGGATTATGGTACGGGATAGTGTAAGGGTTAGGGTTAGGGTTAGGGAATGGGTACAGATTAGGTTACAGGTTAGGGTATGACAACGGGTTAGGGTTAGGGTACGTGTTAGTGTATGGGTTAGGATTAGGGTACAGGTTAGGTTATGGGTTAATGTTAGGGGATGGGTTAGGATTAGGGTACGGGTTATGGTACGGTTTAGGGAAAGGGTTAGGATATGGGGTAGGGTAAGGATAAAGTTTAGTGTATGGCTATGTGTTACTGTTAGGGTACATGTTAGCGTACAGGTTAGTGTTTGTGTACAGCTTACGGTAAGGGTTAGGGTTAGGGAACGGGTACGGTCTCAGGTACAGGTTAGGGTACGGTAGCGGGATAGGGTCAGGGTACGTGTTAGGATGAGACTTCTTTGTAGTGCAGATTTGAATTTCCCGCTTGCTTGGTTGGCCAAAAAGGGCGTATGTGTTTTATCCTGAATATATTCAGGATAAAACACATACGCACTTTTTGGCCAAGTGCATCATTGCTGAAGATCTGCCGCTTTTCATATGCTTTAAATGCAATTCCAATCTACCTCCTGAAATCTGTTTCCTGCAATTGTGCCTTGTTTCAAGTCCTCTTCACAGCCATACCTCAATATATTTTTGGACGATAGTTGTCCTTTATAACTCTGCAGGTTTGTGAATTGCAGTGCCCCTGAGCTCCTTTTTTCAACTCGCTTTCTGTGAGCTGGCCACAAATCAACAGGATTGCTTCAGGCCCTATTCTGGTTCTGGCATGGCACGCTGAGTCTTTGGTTAATTCTACATCCTGGTGGGAAATTAGAGTGAAATGTGCCCGTCCAAACACCTACAGCTAGTCTCTCATTGGTTCTCCCTATTCCCGTTCATCCTCCGCAGAAATTGCAGAGTGTGCCAAACAGGAGGTTACAAGCACTGACTCTCCAAGTGGGGAGATTGTTAGTAAAGCATCTGGAATGGCGAACCCGAGTACCAGCGGACGAATAATGAGATGCGTTTTAGAAACCTTGCCCGATCACACTGTGGACCATCCTCTGGGTTTCCCACGCATGTTTTAGCTGTAGGAAGAATCCCTTAAACCTGGAGAGTTGGGACCCATGGAATGGGTAGCACGCAGTACTACTTCAAAGGGTTTGCATTTGCTCACCGAACCTCACCAATCCTCACAGCCCCAAGTGTCCAGCCTTATGTCTCTCCCAGCTGTGGGTGTAGATGTGGTAAATCCAGGTTTCGTCACAAGCCCTGAATGAATTATTTAAGAATTTATCTCTCTTTCACTGTCTTTGTGTTTTGATTTTGAAATTTATTTTTATAATGGGGTTTAGCTGATTTTCACTGCTGTGTTTATGCCGCTCAATGCACACTTGATCCTCTTATGGAGACATATAAACACATAGGTTTTAAGATTCTTACTAGTCAGATATATTCCTCTGCAGTGAATAGGGGGTGTTGAGTCCACTTCGTTGAACAAGGAGTATATCTTGTCTATTACTGGCTTATGGAACTGTATCTGTGCTAATTTCAATCTCTGGTTTTATGCAGCACCCCAACTCACCTTTCCCCTTAAGCAAGCAAAAGTTTGTTTTCTAAATGTGAGACTCTGTTCTGTTTTGTAATTCAGTTCATGTGTAGCCAAGTTTACATTCCCTCTATAAGTGATATCTTATGATAAGTTTCTTTTTCTGTGTGACTTATTTCCTTTGAATCATTGTACCTAAATCCATTCATTATGCTTGTACGGGCCGGACGACATTGATTTCATTGCTGAGTGATGTTCCATTGTACGTAAGTATGAAAACTTCTTTATCCATTTCTCTCTTTCAAGGATATTTAATTTGTACCATAGTCGAGACTCTTGTAAACAGAGCAGCCCTAAACTTTGGGGTGGTTGTTTCTTGTTATTTTAATTTTCCTGAGTTATAGTGCTATAAGTAGGTTTAGGGTTAGGGTTAAGGTTAGGGTTAGGGAACAGGTATGGTTTAGGATGCGACAATGGTTTAGGGTGAGCGAAAGTGTTAGGGTACAGGTCAGTGTTAATGTACCGTTTAGGATTAGGGTAAGTGTTAGGGTAATGCTTCAGGTTAGGGTTATGGTTAGGGAATGGGGACAGTTTAGGGTAGAGGTTAGGGTATGACAACAGTTTAGGGATAGCGTACATGTAAGGGTAAGGGTTAGTGTTAGCGTACGGGTTAGGATTAGGGGACGGGTTAGGGTAAGGCTTTGGGTAAGGGTTAGAGTTAGCGTTAGGGATAGGGGATGGTGACCGTTTAGGGAAAAGGTTAGGGTATGACTATGGTTGAGAGTCAGCATTCGTGTTAGGGTATGAGTTAGAGTTAGCGTATGGGTTAGGATTAGGGGACCAGATAGGGTAAGACTTCGGGTAAGGGTTAGGGATAGGGTTAGGGGACGGGGAAAGTTTAGGGTACAGGTTAGGGTACGACAAGAGTTTAGGGTGAGCATACGTGTTAGGGTATGGGCTAGTGTTAGAATACGGGTTAGAATTAGGGGACGGGTTAGGGTAAGGCTTCAGGTAAAGTTTAAGGTTAGGATTAGGGGACTGGGAAGGTTTAGGGTACAGGTTAGGGAACGACGATGGTTTAGGGTGAGTGTACATGTTAGGGCATGGGTTAGTGTTAGCATACGGGTTAGGATTAGGGGACAGGTTAAGGTAAGGCTTCGGGTAAAGGTTAGGGTTAGGGTTAGGGGACGGGGAAGGTTTAGGGTACAGTTTAGGGTACGACAATGGTTTAGGGTGAGTGTACGTGTTAGGGTACGGGTTAGTTTAGCGTACGGGTTAGGATTAGGGGACGGGTTAGGGTAAGGCTTCAGGTAAGGGTTAGGGTTAGGAGAGGGGGACAGTTTAGGGTACAGATTAGGGTGTGACAGCGGTTTAGGGTGACCATACGTGTTAGGGTATGGGTTAGTGTTAGCGTACGGGTTAGGATTAGGTGACGGGTTAGGGTAAGGCTTCAGGTAAGGGTTAGGGTTAGGGTTAGGGTTAAGGGACGGGGATGGTTTAGGGTACAGATTAGGGTACTACAACGGTTTAGGGTGAGTGTACATGTTAGGATAAGAGTTAGTGTTAGCGTATGGGTTAGGATGAGGGGACAGGATGGGATAAGGCTTCGGGTAAGTGTTAGGGTTAGGCTTATGGGACGGGGATGGTTTAGGGTACATGTTAGGGTACAACAACGGTTTAGGGTGAGCATAGGTATTAGAGTACAGGTTAGTGTTAGGGTATGGCTTAGGATTAGGGGACGAGTTAGGGTAAGGCCTCGGGTAAGTGTTAGGGTTAGGGGACAGGGTCGGATTAGGGTACAGTTTAGGGTACGACAATGGTTAAGGGTGAGCATACGTGTTAGGGTACAGGATAGTGTCAGCGTACGGGTAAGGATTAGGGGAAAGTTTAGGGTACGGCTTCCAGTAGGGGTAGGGTTAGGGTTAGGGAATGGAGAAGGTTTAGGGCACAGGTTAGGGTACAACAACGGTTTAGGGTGAGCGTACGTGTGAGGGCACGGGTTAGTGTTAGCGTACGGGTTAGCATTAGGGGTCGGGTTAGGGTAAGGCTTCGGGTAAGGGTTAGGGTTAGGGTTAGGGGATGGGGACGGTTTAGGGGACAGTTTAGGGTACGACAACGTTTTAGGGTGAGTGTAAGTGTGAGGGCATGGGTTAGTGTTAGCTTACGGGTTAAGATTAGGGGACGGGTTAGGGTAAGGCTTCGGGTAAGGTTTAGGGTTAGGGTTAGGGGATGGGGACAGTTTAGGGGACAGGTTAGGGTACGACAACGGTTTAGGGTGAGCGTACGTGTGGGCAGGGGTTAGTGATAGTGTACGGGTTAGGATTAGGCGACGGGTTAGGGTAAGGCTTCGGGTAAGGTTTAGGGTTAGGGTTAGGGGATGGGGATGGTTTAGGGGACAGGTTTGGGTACGACAACAGTTTAGTGTGAGCGTATGTGTGAGGGCACGGGTTAGTGTTAGCGTACGGGTTAGTATTAACGTCGGGTTAGGGTAAGGCTTCGAGTAAGATTTAGGTTTAGGGTTAGGGTTAGGGTTAGGGGACGGGGATGCTTTAGGGGACAGGTTAGGGTATGAAAACGGTTTAAGGTGAGCGTACGTCTGAGGGCATGGGTTAGTGTTAGCGTATGGTTTAGGATTAGGGGACAGGTTAGGGTAAGGCTTCGGGTAAGGGTTAGGGGACGGGTTAGGGTAAGGCTTCGGGTAAGGTTTAGGGTTAGGGTTAGGGTTAGGGGACGGGGATGGTTTAGGGGACAGGTTAGGGTACGACAACGGTTTAGGGTGAGCGTACGTGTGGGCAGGGGTTAGTGATAGTGTACGGGTTAGGATTAGGCGACGGGTTAGGGTAAGGCTTCGGGTAAGGTTTAGGGTTAGGGTTAGGGGATGGAGATGGTTTAGGGGACAGGTTTGGGTACGACAACAGTTTAGTGTGAGCGTATGTGTGAGGGCACGGGTTAGTGTTAGCGTATGGGTTAGTATTAACGTCGGGTTAGGGTAAGGCTTCGAGTAAGATTTAGGTTTAGGGTTAGGGTTAGGGTTAGGGGACGGGGATGCTTTAGGGGACAGGTTAGGGTATGAAAACGGTTTAGGGTGAGCGTACGTCTGAGGGCACGGGTTAGTGTTAGCGTATGGTTTAGGATTAGGGGACAGGTTAGGGTAAGGCTTCGGGTAAGGGTTAGGGTTAGGGTTAGGGGAAGGGAAGGTTTAGGGAACGACAATGGTTTAGGGTAAGCATACGTGTGAGGGCACGGGTTAGTCTTAGCGTACGGGTTAGGATTACGGGACGGGTTAGTGTAAGGCTTCGGGTAAGTGTTATGGTTAGGGTTAGGGTTAGGGTTAGGGGACGGGGACGGTTTAGGGGAAAGGTTAGGGTATGACAATGGTTTAGGGTGAGCGTACGTGTGAGAGCACGGGTTAGTGTTAGCGTACGGGGTCGGATTAGGGGACGGGTTAGGTTAAGGCTTCAGGGTTAGGGTTGGTTAGGGGACGGGGATGGTTTAGGAGACAGGTTAGGGTAAGAAAACGGTCTGTGGTGAGCATACGTGTGAGGGCACAGGTTAGTGTTAGCGTACAGTTTGGGATTAGGGGACGGGTTAGGGTAAGACTTCTGGTAAGGGTTAGGGTTAGGGTTAGGGTTAGGGGATGGGGACGGTTTAGGGGACAGGTTAGGGTACGACAATGTTTTAGGGTGAGCGTACGTGTGAGGGCACCGGTTAATGTTAGCGTACAGGTTAGGATTAGGGAACGGGTTAGGGTAAGGCTTCGGGTAAGTGTTAGGGTTAGGGTTAGGGTTAGGGAATGGGGACGGTTTAGGGGACAGGTTATGGTATGACAACGGTTTAGGTTGAGTGTACTTGTGAGGGCACTGGTTAGTGTAAGCGTACGGGTTAGGATTAGGGGATGGGTTAGGGTAAGGCTTCGGGTAAGGGTTAGGGTTAGGGTTCGGGCTAGGGTTATGGTGAGGGTTAGGGGACGGGGACGGTTTAGGGGACAGGTTAGGGTACGCCAACGGATTAGGGTGAGTGTACGTGTGAGGGCACGGGTTAGTGTTAGCGAACGGGTTAGGATTACGGGACGGGTTAGGGTAAGGCTTCGGGTAAGGGTTAGGGTTAGGGTTAGGGGATGGGGATGGTTTAGGGGACAGGTTAGGTTACGACAACGGTTTAGTGTGAGAGTACGTCTGACGGCACGGGTTAGTGTTAGCGAACGGGTTAGGATTGGGGGATGGGTTAGGGTAAGGCTTCGAGTAAGGGTTAGGGTTAGGGTTAGGGTTAGGGTTAGGGGATGGGGACGTTTTAGGGGACAGGTTAGGGTACGACAACGGTTTAGGGTGAGCGTACGTGTGAGGGCACGGTTTAGTGTTAGCGTACGGGTTAGTATTAGGGGACGGGTTAGGGTAAGGCTTTGGGTAAGGGTTAGGGTTACGGGAAGGGGACGTTTTAGGGGACAGGTTACGGTACGACAATGGTTAGGGTGAGCGTACGTGTGAGGGCACGGGTTAGTGTTAGCGTACGCGTTAGGATTAAGGGATGGGTTAGGGTAAGACTTCGGGTAACGGTTAGGGTTAGGGTTAGAATTAGGGGACGGGGACGGTTTAGGGGACAGGTTACGGTACGACAACGGTTTAGGGTGAGCGTACGCGTGAGGGCACAGTTTAGTGTTAGCGTAAGGGTTAGGATTAGTGGACGGGTTAGGTTACGTCTTCGGGTAAGGGTTAGGGTTAGGGTTAGGGTTAGGGGACGGGGATGGGACACGTTAGGGTACGACAACGGTTTACGGTGAGCATACGTGTGAGGGCTCGGGTTAGTGTTAGCGTACGGGTTAGGATTAGGGGTGGGTTAGGGTAAGGCTTCGGGTAAGAGTTAGGGTTAGGGTTAGGGTTAGGGGATGGGGACGGTTTAGGGGACAGGTTAGGGTACGACAACGTTTTAGGGTGAGTGTACGTGTGAGGGCATGGGTTAGTGTTTGCGTCCAGGTTAGGATTAGGGGATGGGTTAAGGTAAGGCTTCGGGTAAGTTTAGGGTTAGGGTTAGGTTTAGGGTTAGGGTTATGGGACAGGGACGGTTTAGGGGACAGGTTAGGGTACGACAGCGGTTTAGGGTGAGCATACGTGTGAGGCCACAGTTTAGTGTTAGCGTACGGGTTAGAATTAGGGGACGGGTTAGTGTAAGCCTTCGGGTAAGGGTTAGGGTTAGGGTTAGGTGACGGGGACGGTTCAGGGGACAGGTTAGGGTACGACAACGTTTTAGGGTGAGTGTACGTGTGACGGTGCTGGTTAGTGTTAGTGTATGGCTTAGGATTAGGGGACAGGTTACGGTAAGGCTTAAGGTAAGGGTTAGGGTTAGGGTTAGGGTTAGGGGATGGAAACGGTTTAGGGGACAGGTTAGGGTACGACAACGGTTTAGGGTGAGCATAGGTGTGAGGGCACAGGTTAGTGTCAGCGTACGGGTTAGGAGTAGGGGACGGGTTACGGTAAGGCTTATGGTAAGGGTTAGGTTTAGGGTTAGGTTTAGGGTTAGGGGACGGGGACGGTTTAGGGGACAGGTTAGGGTACGAAAATGGTTTAGGGTGAGCTTACGTGTGAGGGCACGGGTTAGTGTTAGCCTACGGTTTAGGATTAGGGGACGGGTTAGGGTAAGGCTTCGGGTAAGGGTTAGTGTTAGGGTTAGGGTTAGGGGACTGGGACAGTTTAGGGGACAGGTTAGGGTTCCACAGTGGTTTAGGGTAAGCGTACGTGTGAGGGCATGGGTTATCGTTTTCGTACGGGTTAGGATTAGGGGACGGGTTAGGGTAAGGCTTTGGTTAGGGTTAGGTTTAGGGTCAAGGGACGGGGACCGTTTCGGGGACAGGTTAGGGTATGACAACGGTTTAGGGTGAGTGTACGGGTGAGGGCACGGGATAGTTTTAGCGTACGGGTTAGGATTATGGGACGGGTTGGTGTAAGGCTTCGGGTAAGGGTTAGGCTTAGGGTTAGGGGACGGGGACGGGGACGGTTTAGGGGACAGTTTAGGGTACGACAACTGTTTAGGTTGAGCGTACATGTGAGGACACGGGTTAGTGTTAGCGTACGGATTAGGATTAGGGGACGGGTTAGGGTAAGGCTTCGGTTAAGGGTTAGGGTTAGGGTTAGTGTTAAGATTAGGGTTAGGCGACGGGGACGGTTTAGCAGACAGGTTAGGGTACGACAACGGTTTAGGTTGAGCGTACGTGTGAGGGCACTGGTTAGTGTTAGCGTCCGGGTTAGGATTAGGGGATGGGTTAAGGTAAGGCTTCTGGTAAGTTTAGGGTTAGGGTAGGGTTAGGGTTAGGGTTATGGGACGGGGACGGTTTAGGGGACAGGTTAGGGTACGACTCGGTTTAGGGTGAGCATACGTGTGAGGCCACAGGTTAGTGTTAGCGTATGGGTTAGGATTAGGGGGCGGGTTAGTGTAAGGCTTCGGGTAAGGTTTAAGGTTAGGGTTAGAGTTAGGTGACGGGGACGGTTTAGGGGACAGGTTAGGGTACGACAATGGTTTAGGGTGAACGTAGGTGTGAGGGCACGGGTTAGTGTTAGCGTACGGTTAGGATTAGGGGACGGGTTACGGTAAGGCTTATGGTAAGGGTTAGGTTTAGGGTTAGGTTTAGGGTTAGGGGACGGGGACGGTTTAGGGGACAGGTTAGGGTACGACAACGGTTTAGGGTGAGCTTACGTGTGAGGGCATGTGTTAGTGTTAGCGTAAGAGTTAGGATTAGGGGATGGGTTAGGGTAAGGCTTCGGGTAAGGGTTAAGTTTAGGGTTAGGGTTAGTGTTAGTGGACGGAGATGGGGACGGTTTAGGGGACAGGTTAGGGTACAACAACCGTTTAGGGTGAGCATACATGTGAGAGCACGGTTTAGTGTTAGTGTACGGGTTAGGTTTAGGGATTGGGTTACTGTAAGGCTTCGGGTAAGGGTTAGGGTTGGGGTTAGGATTAGGGGAAGGGTTAGCGGACAGGTTACTGTACGACAACGGTGTAGGGTGAGCGTACGTGTGAGGGCACGGGTTAGTGTTAGCGTACGGGTTAGGATTAGGGGACGGGATAGCGTAAGGCTTCGGGTAAGGGTTAGTGTTAGTTTTAGGGTTAGGGTTAGGAGACGGAGATGGTTTAGAGGACAGGTTAGGGTACAACAACGGTTTAAGATGAGCGTATGTGTTAGGGCACGGGTAGTGTTAGCGTACGGTTTAGGGTTAGGGGACGGGTTAGGGTAAGGCTTTGGGAAAGGGTAAGGATTAGGTTTAGGGTTAGGGTTAGAAGACGTGGACGGTTTAGGGGACAGGTTAGTGTACGACAACGGTTTAGGGTTAGCGTACGTGTGAGGGCACGGGTTAGTGTTAGCATACGGGTTAGGATTAGGGGACGGGTTAGGGTAAGTCTTCGGGTAAGGGTTAGGGTTAGGGTTAGGGGATGGAAATGGTTTAGGGCACAGGTGAGTGTATGACAACGGTTTAGGGTGAGCGTACGTGTGAGGGCATGGGTTAGTGTTAGCGTACGGGTTACGATTAGGGGACTGGTTTTGGTAAGACTCTGGGTAAGGGTTTGGATTAGGGTTAGGCTTAGGGTTAGGGGACGGAGACGGTTTAGGGGACAGGTTAGGGTACGACAACGGTTTAGGGTGAGCATACGTGTGAGGGCACGGGCTAGTGTTAGCATACGGGTTAGGATTAGGGGACAGGTTAGGGTAAGGCTTCGGGTAAGGGTAAGGGTTAGGGTTAGGGTTAGGGTTAGGGGACAGGGACATTTTAGGGGACAGGTTAGGGTACGACAGCGTTTTAGGGTGAGCGTACGTTTGAGGGCATGGGTTTGTGTTGGCGTACAGGTTAGGATTAGCTGACGGGCTAGGGTAAGACTTCGGGTAAGGGTTAGGTTTAGGGTTAGGGGACGGGGACGGTTTAGGGTCCAGGTGAGGGTACGACAACGGTTTAGGGGGAGCGTACGTGTGAGGGCACAGGTTAGTGTTAGCGTACGGCTTAGGATTAGGGGACGGAGGAGGGGAAGGCTTCGGGGAAGGGTTAGGGTTAGGGTTCGGGCTAGGGTTAGGGCTAGGGGACGGGGACGGTTTAGGGTCCAGGTGAGGGTACGACAGTGGTTTAGGGTGAGCGTACGTGTGAGGGCTCGGGTTATTGTTAGCGTACGGGTTAGGATTAGGGGACGGGTGAGGGGAAGGCTTCGGGGAAGTGTTAGGGTTAGGGTTCGGGCTAGGGTAAGGGTTAGGGGACGGGGACGGTTTAGGGTCCAGGTGAGGGTACGACAACGGTTTAGGGGGAGCGTACGTGTGAGGGCACGGGTTAGTGTTAGCGTACGGGTTAGGATTAGGGGACGGGTGAGGGGAAGGCTTCGGGGAAGGGTTAGGGTTAGGGTTCTGCCTAGGGTTAGGGTTAGGGGACGGGGACGGTTTAGGGTCCAGGTGAGGGTACGACAGCGGTTTAGGGTGAGCGTACGTGTGAGAGCTTGGGTTATTGTTAGCGTACAGGTTTGGATTAGGGGACGGGTGAGGGGAAGGCTTCGGGGAAGTGTTAGGATTAGGGTTCGGGCTAGGGTTAGGGTTAGGGGACGGGGACGGTTTAGGGTCCAGGTGAGGGCACGACAACGGTTTAGGGGGAGCGTACATGTGAGGGCACGGGTTAGTGTTAGCGTACGGGTTAGGATTAGGTAACGGGTGAGGGGAAGGCTTTCGGGAAGGGTTAGTTAGGGGACGGGGACGGTTTAGGGTCCCGGTGAGTGTACGACAACATTTTAGGGGGAGCGTATGTGTGAGGGCACGGGATAGTGTTAGCGTACGGGTCAGGAATAGGGGAAAGGTGAGGGGAAGGCTTCGGGGAAGAGTTAGGGTTAGGGTTCGGGCTAGGGTTAGGGGACGGGAACGGTTTAGGGTCCAGGTGAGGGTACGACAACGGTTTAGGGGGAGCGTACGTGTGAGGGCACGGGTTAGTGTTAGCGTCCGGGTTAGGATTAGGGGACGGGTGAGGGGAAGGCTTCGGGGAAGGGTTAGGGTTAGTGTTCGGGCTAGGGTTAGGGTTAGGCGATGGGGACGGTTTAGGGTCCAGGCGAGGGTACGACAATGGTTTAGGGGGAGCGTACGTGTGAGGGCACGGGTTAGTGTTCGCGTACGGGTTAGGATTAGGGGACGGGTGAGGGGAAGGCTTCGGGGAAGGGTTAGGGTTAGGGTTGGGGCTAGGGTTAGGGGACGGGGACGGGGACGGTTTAGGGGCAATGTGACGGTACGACAACGGATTAAGGGGAGCGTACGTGTGAGAGCACGGGTTAGTGTTAGCGTACGGGTTGGGATTAGGGGACGGGTGAGAGGAATGCTTCGGGAAAGGGTTAGGGTTAGGGTTCGGGTTAGGGTTAGGGGACGGGGACGGGGACGGTTTAGGGTCCAGGTGAGGGTACGACAACAGTTTAGGGGGAGCGTACGTGTGAGGGCACGGGTTAGTGTTAGCGTCCGGGTTAGGATTAGGGGATGGGTGAGGGGAAGGCTTCGGGGAAGGGTTAGGGTTAGTGTTCGGGCTAGGGTTAGGGTTAGGCGATGGGGACGGTTTAGGGTCCAGGCGAGGGTACGACAATGGTTTAGGGGGAGCGTACGTGTGAGGGCACGGGTTAGTGTTCGCGTACGGGTTAGGATTAGGGGACGGGTGAGGGGAAGGCTTCGGGGAAGGGTTAGGGTTAGGGTTGGGGCTAGGGTTAGGGGACGGGGACGGAGACGGTTTAGGGGCAATGT
This sequence comes from Orcinus orca, assembly GCF_937001465.1. Classification (NCBI taxonomy): domain Eukaryota; kingdom Metazoa; phylum Chordata; class Mammalia; order Artiodactyla; family Delphinidae; genus Orcinus; species Orcinus orca. The sequence goes on along the minus strand of NC_064565.1, from coordinate 2,681,766 downwards.
GACGGTACGACAACGGATTAAGGGGAGCGTACGTGTGAGGGCACGGGTTAGTGTTAGCGTACGGGTTAGGATTAGGGGACGGGTGAGGGGAAGGCTTCGGGGAAAGGTTAGGGTTAGGGTTCGGGCTAGGGTTTGGGGATGGGAACGGGGACGGTTTAGGGTCCAGGTGAGGGTACGACAATGGTTTAGGGTGAGTGTACATGTGAGGGCAGGGGTTAGTGTGAGCGTACGGCTTAGGATTAGGGGACGGGTGAGGGGAAGGCTTTGGGGAAGGGTTAGGGTTAGGGTTCGGGCTAGGGTTAGGGTTAGGGGACGAGGAAGGTTTAGGGTCTAGCTGAGGGTATGACAACGGTTTAGGGGGAGTGTACGTGTGAGGGCACGGGTTAGTGTTAGCGTACGGGTTAGGATTAGGGGACGGGTGAGGGGAAGGCTTCGGGGAAGGTTTAGGGTTAGGGTTCGGGCTAGGTTTAGGGTTAGGGGACGGGGACGGTTTAGGGTCCAGGTGAGGGTACGACAACGGTTTAGGGGGAGCGTACGTGTGAAGGCACGTGTTAGTGTTAGCGTACGGGTTAGGATTAGGGGACGGGTGAGGGGAAGGATTCGGGGAAGGGTTAGGGTTAGGGTTCGGGCTAGGGTTTGGGGATGGGGACGGGGACGGTTTAGGGTCCAGGTGAGGGTACGACAACGGTTTAGGGTGAGTGTACATGTGAGGGCAGGGGTTAGTGTGAGCGTACGGCTTAGGATTAGGGGACGGGGGAGGGGAAGGCTTTGGGGAAGTGTTAGGGTTACGGTTCGGGCTAGGGTTAGGGTTAGGGGATGAGGACGGTTTAGGGTCCAGCTGAGGGTACGACAACGGTTTAGGGGGAGCGTACGTGTGAGGGCACGGGTTAGTGTTAGCGTACGGGTTAGGATTAGGGAACGGGTGAGGGGCAGGGTTAGGGTTAGTGTTCGGGATAGTGTTAGGGTTAGGGGACGGGGACGGTTTAGGGGCCAGGTGAGGGTACGACAACGGATTAGGGGGAACGTACGTGTGAGGGCACGGGTTAGTTTTAGCGTACGGATTAGTATTAGGGGACGAGTGAGGGGAATGTTTAGGGTTAGGGTTCGGGCTAGGGCTAAGATTAGGGGACGGGGACGGTTTAGGGTCCAGGTTAGGGTACGACAACGGTTTAGGGTGAGCGTACGTCTGAGGGCAGGGGTTAGTGTGAGCATACGGGTTAGAATTAGAGGACGGGTGAGGGGAAGGCTTCGGGGAAGGGTTAGGGTTAGGGTTCGGGCTAGAGTTAGGGTTAGGGGAAGGGGACGGGTAGGGTCCAGATGAGGGTACGACAACGGTTTAGGGGAAGTGTACGTGTGAGGGCACGGGTTAGTGTTAGCGTACGGGTAAGGATAGGGGACGGGTGAGGGGAAGGCTTCGGGGAAGGATTAGGGTTAGGGTTCGGGCTAGGGTTAGGGTTAGGGGACGGGGACGGTTTAGGGTCCAGGTGAGGGTACGACAACGGTTTAGGGGGAGCGTACGTGTGAGGGCACAGGTTAGTGTTAGCGTACGGGTTAGGATTAGGGGACGGGTGAAGGGAAGGTTTCGGGTAAGTGTTAGTGTTAGGGTTCGGGCTAGGGTTAGGGTTAGGGGACGGACACGGTTTAGGGTCCAGGTGAGGGTAAGACAACGGTTTAGGGGGAGTGTACGTGTGAGGTCACGGGTTAGTGTTAGCGTACGGGTTAGTATTAGGGGACGGGTGAGGGGAAGGTTTAGGGTTAGGGTTCGGGCTAGGGCTAAGGTTGGGGGACGGGGACGGTTTAGGGTCCAGATGACGGTACGACAACGGTTTAGGGTGAGCGTACGTGTGAGGGCAGGGGTTAGTGTGAGCATTCGGGTTAGGATTAGGGGACGGGTGAGGGGAAGGCTTCGGGGAAGGGTTAGGGTTAGGGTTCCGGCTAGGGTTAGGATTAGGGGACGGGGATGGTTTAGGGTCCAGGTGAGGGTACGACAATGGTTTAGGGGGAGCGTACGTGTGAGGGCACGGGTTAGTGTTAGCGTATGGGTTAGGATTAGGGGACGGGTGAGGGGAAGGCTTCAGGGAAGGATTAGGGTTAGGGTTCGGGCTAGAGTTAGGGTTAGGGGACGGGGACGGTTTTGGTCCAGGTGAGCGTACGACAACCGTTTATGGCAAGCGTACGTGTGAGGGCACGGGTTATGTTAGCGTACGGGTTAGGATTAGGGGACGGGTGAGGGGAAGGTTTAGGGTTAGGGTTCGGGCTAGGGTTAGGGTTAGGGGACGGGGACGGTTTAGGGTCCAGGTGAGGGTACGACAATGGTTTAGGGTGAGCGTACGTGTGAGTGCACGGGTTAGTGTTAGCGTACGGGTTAGGATTAGGGGACGGGTGAAGGTATGGCTTCGGGGAAGGCTTAGGGTTAGGGTTCGGGCTAGGGTTAGGGTAGGGGACGGGGACGGTTTAGGGTCCAGGTGAGTGTACGACAACGGTTTAGGTTGAGCGGACGTGTGAGGGCACGGGTTAGTGTTAGCGTACGGGGTAGGATTAGGGGACGGGTGAGGGGAAGGCTTCGGGGAAGGGTTAGGGTTAGGGTTCGGGTTAGGGTTAGGGTTAGGGGACCAGGACGGTTTAGGGTCCAGGTGAGGGTACGACAACAGATTAGGGAGAGCGTACGTGTGAGGGCATGGGTTAGTGTTAGCGTACGGGTTAGCATTAGAGGACGGGTGAGGGGAAGGCTTCGGGGAAGGCTTAGGGTTAGTGTTCGGGCTAGGGTTAGGGTTAGGGGATGGGGACGGCTTAGGGTCCAGGTGAGGGTACGACAATGGTTTAGAGTGAGCGTACGTGTGAGGACACGGGTTAGTGTTAGCGTACGGGTTTGGATTAGGGGACGGGTGAGGGGAAGGCTTCGGGGAAGGGTTAGGATTAGGGTTCGGGCTAGGGTTAGGGTTAGGGGACGGGGACGGTTTAGGGTCCAGGTGAGGGTACGACAACGGATTAGGGGGAGCGTACGTGTGAGGGCACGGGTGAGTGTTAGCGTACGGGTTAGGATTAGGAGCCGGGTGAGGGGAAGGCGTCGGAGAAGTGTTAGGGGTAGGTTTCGGGCTAGGGTTAGGGTTAGGGGACGGGGACGTTTTAGGGTCCAGGTGAGGGTATGACAACGGTTTAGGGGGAGCGTACGTGTGAGGGCACGGGTTACTGTTAGGGTACGGGTTAGGGTTAGGGGACGGGTGAGGGGAAGGCTTCGGGGAAGGGTTAGGGTTAGTGTTCGGGCTAGGGTTAGGGGACGGGGACGGGGACGGTTTAGGTTCCAGATGAGGGTACGACAACGGTTTAGGGGAACGTACGTGTGAGGGCACGTGTTAGTGTAAGCGTACCGGTTAGGAGTAGGGGACGGGTGAGGGGAAGGCTTCGGGGAAGGGTTAGTGTTAGGGTTCGGGATAGGGTTAGGGTTAGGGGACGGGGACGGTTTAGGGTCCAGGTGAGGGTACGACAACGGATTAGGGGGAGCGTACGTGTGAGGGCACGGGTGAGTGTTAGCGTACGGGTTAGGATTAGGAGCCGTGTGAGGGGAAGGCGTCGGAGAAGTGTTAGGGTTAGGTTTCGGGCTAGGGTTAGGGTTAGGGGACGGGGACCTTTTAGGGTCCAGATAAGGGTACGACAAAGGATTAGGGAGAGCGTACATATGAGGGCACGGGTTAGTGTTAACGTACGGTTTAGGATTAGGGGACGGGTGAGGGGAAGGCTTCGGGGAAGGGTTAGGTTTAGAGTTCGGGCTAGGGTTAGGTTCAGGTGACGGGGACGGTTTAGGGTCCAGGTGAGGGTACGACAACAGTTTAGGGAGAGCGTACGTCTGAGGGCACGGGTTAGTGTTAGCGTACGGTTTAGGATTAGGGACGGGTGAGGTAAAGTCCTTGGGGAAGGGTTAGGGTTAGGGTTCCGGCTAGGGTTAGGGTTAGGGGATGGGGACGGTTTAGGGTCCAGGTGAGGGTACGACAACGGTTTAGGGGGAGCGTACGTGTGAGGGCATGGGTTAGTGTTAGCGTATGGGTTAGGATTAGGGGACGGGTGAGGGGAAGGCTCCAGGGAAGGGTTAGGGTTAGGGTTCGGGCTAGGTTTAGGGGACGGGGATGGGGAAGGTTTAGGGTCCAGGTGAGGGTACGACAACGGTTTAGGGTGAACGTACGTGTGAGGGCATGGTTTAGTGTGAGCGTAGGGGTTAGGATTAGGGGACGTGTGAGGGGAAGGCTTCGGGGAAGTGTTAGGGTTAGAGTTCGGGCTAGGGTTAGGGATACGGGACGGGGACGGTTTAGGGTCCAGCTGAGGGTACGACAACGGTTTAAGGGGACCGTACGTGTGAGGGCACGGGTTAGTGTTAGCGTACGGGTTAGTATTAGGGGATGGCTGAGGGGAAGGTTTAGGTTTAGGGTTCGGGCTAGGGTTAGTGTTAGGGGACGGGGACGGTTTAGGGTCCAGGTGAGGGTACGACAACGGTTTAGGGTGAGCGTACGTGTGAGGGCACGGGTTAGTGTTAGCGTACGGGTTAGGATTAGGGGACGGGTGAGGGGAAGGCTTCGGGGAAGGGTTAGGCTTAGGGTTCCTGCTACGGTTAGGGGTACGGGACGGGGACGGTTCAGGGTCCAGGTGAGGGTACGACAACTGTTTAGGGGGTGCGTACGTGTGAGGGCACGGGTTATTGTTAGCGTACGGGTTAGGAGTAGTGGACGTGTGAGGGGAAGGCTTCTGGGAAGGGTTAGGGTTAGGGTTCGGGCTAGGGTTAGGGTTAGGGGATCGGGATGGTTTAGGGTCCAGGTGAGGGTACGACAATGGTTTAGGGGGAGCGTACATGTGAGGGCACGGGTTAGTGTTAGCGTACGGGTTAGGATTAGGGGGCGGGTGAGGGGAAGGCTTCGGGGAAGGATTAGGGTTAGGGTTCGGGCTAGAGTTAGGGTTAGGGGGCGGGGAAGGTTTTGGTCCAGGTGAGCGTACGACAACCGTTTAGGGGAACGTACGTGTGAGGGCACGGGTTAGTGTTAGCGTACGGGTTAGGATTAGGGGACGGGTGAGGGGAAGGTTTATGGTTAGGGTTCGGGTTAGGGTTAGGGTTAGGGGATGGGGACGGTTTAGGGTCCAGGTGAGGGTACGACAACAGTTTAGGGGGAGCGTACGTGTCAGGGCATGGGTTAGTGTTAGCGTACGGGTTAGGATTAGGGGACGGGTGAGGGGAAGGCTTCGGGGAAGGGTTAGGGTTAGGGTTCGGGCTAGGGTTTGGGGATGGGGACGGGGACGGTTTAGGGTCTAGGTGAGGGTACGACAACGGTTTAGGGGAAGTGTACGTGTGAGGGCACGGGTTAGTGTTAGCGTACGGGTAAGGATTAGGGGACGGGTGAGGGGAAGGCTTCGGGGAAGGATTAGGGTTAGGGTTCGGGCTAGGGTTAGGGTTAGGGGACGGGGACGGTTTAGGGTCCAAGTGAGTGTACGACAACGTTTTAGGGGGAGAGTACATGTGAGGGCACGGGTTAGTGTTAGCGTACGGGTTAGGATTAGGGGACGGGTGAGGGGAAGGTTTCGGGGAAGGGTTAGGGTTAGGGTTCAGGCTACGGTTGGGGTTGGGGACAGGGACTGTTTAGGGTCCAGGTGAGGGTACGACAGCGGTTTAGTGGGACCGTACGTGTGAGGGCACGGGTTAGTGTTAGCGTACGGGTTAGTATAAGGGGACGGGTGAGGGGAAGGTTTAGGGTTAGGGTTCGGGCTAGGGCTAAGGTTGGGGGACGGGGACGGTTTAGGGTCCAGATGACGGTACGACAACGGTTTAGGGTGAGCGTACGTGTGAGGGCAGGGGTTAGTGTGAGCATACGGGTTAGGATTAGGGGACGGGTGAGGGGAAGGCTTCGGGGAAGGGTTAGGGTTAGGGTTCCGGCTAGGGTTAGGATTAGGGGACGGGGATGGTTTAGGGTCCAGGTGAGGGAACGACAATGGTTTAGTGGGAGCGTATGTGTGAGGGCACGGGTTAGTTTTAGCGTATGGGTTAGGATTAGGGGACGGGTGAGGGGAAGGCTTCGGGGAAGGATTAGGGTTGGGTTCGGGCTAGAGTTAGGGTTAGGGGACGGGGACTGTTTTGGTCCAGGTGAGCGTACGACAACCGTTTATGGCAAGCGTACGTGTGAGGGCACGGGTTAGTGTTAGCGTACGGGTTAGGATTAGGGGACGGGTGAGGGGAAGGTTTAGGGTTAGGTTTCGGGCTAGGGTTAGGGTAGGGGACGGGGGCGGTTTAGGGTCCAGGTGAGTGTACGACAACGGTTTAGGTTGAGTGGACGTGTGAGGGCACGGGTTAGTGTTAGCGTACGGGGTAGGATTAGGGGACGGGTTAGGGGAAGGCTTCGGGGAAGGGTTAGGGTTAGGGTTCGGGCTAGGGTTAGGGTTAGGGGACCGGGACGGTTTAGGTTGCAGGTGAGGGTACGACAACGGATTAGGGAGAGCGTACATGTGAGGGCACGGGTTAGTGTTAGCGTACGGGTTAGGATTAGAGGACGGGTGAGGGGAAGGCTTCGGGGAAGGCTTAGGGTTAGGGTTCGGGCTAGGGTTAGGGTTAGGGGATGGGGACGGCTTAGGGTCCAGGTGAGGGTACAACAATGGTTTAGAGTGAGCGTACATGTGAGGACACGGGTTAGTGTTAGCGTACGGGTTTGGATTAGGGGATGGGTGAGGGGAAGGCTTCGGGGAAGGGTTAGGATTAGTGTTCGGGCTAGGGTTAGGGTTAGGGGACGGGGACGGTTTAGGGTCCAGCTGAGGGTACGACAACGGATAAGGGGGAGCGTACGTGTGAGGGCACGGGTGAGTGTTAGCATACGGGTTAGGATTAGGGGCCGGGTGAGGGGAAGGCGTCGGGGAAGTGTTAGGGTTAGGTTTCGGGCTAGGGTTAGGGTTAGGGGACGGGGACGTTTTAGGGTCCAGGTGAGGGTATGACAACGGTTTAGGGGGAGCGTACGTGTGAAGGCACGTGTTAGTGTTAGCGTACGGGTTAGGATTAGGGGACGGGTGAGGGGAAGGCTTCGGGGAAGGGTTACGGTTAGGGTTCGGGCTAGGGTTTGGGGATGGGGACGGGGACGGTTTAGGGTCCAGGTGAGGGTACGACAATGGTTTAGGGTGAGTGTACATGTGAGGGCAGGGGTTAGTGTGAGCGTACGGCTTAGGATTAGGTGACGGGTGAGGGGAAGGCTTTGGGGAAGGGTTAGGGTTAGGTTTCGGGCTAGGGTTAGGGTTAGGGGACGAGGACGGTTTAGGGTCCAGCTGAGGGTACGACAACGGTTTAGAGGGAGCGTACGTGTGAGGGCACGGGTTAGTGTTAGCGTACGGGTTAGGATTAGGGGACGGGTGAGGGGAAGGCTTCGGGGAAGGGTTAGGGTTAGAGTTCGGGGTACGGTTAGGGGACGGGGATGGAGACAGTTTAGGGTCCAGGTGAGGGTATGACAATGTATTAGGGGGAGCGTAAGTGTGAGGGCAAGGGTTAGTGTTAGCGTACGTGTTAGGATTAGGGGACGGGTGAGGGGAAGGCTTCGGGGAAGGGTTAGGGTTAGGGTTCGGGCTAGGGTTAGAGTTAGAGGACGGGGACGGTTTAGGGTCCAAGTGATGGTACGACAATGGTTTAGGGGGAGCGTACGTGTGAGGGCATGGGTTAGTGTTAGCGTACGGGTTAGGATTAGGGGACGGGTGAGGGGAAGGCTACGGGGGAGGTTTAGGGTTAGGGCTCGGGCTAGGGTTAGGGTGAGGGGACGGGGATGGTTTATGGTCCAGGTGAGGGTACGATAACTGTTTATGGGGAGCGTACGTGTGAGGGCACGGGTTAGTGTTAGCGTACGGGTTAGGATTAGGGAACGGGTGAGGGGCAGGGTTAGGGTTAGTGTTCGGGATAGTGTTAGGGTTAGGGGACGGGGACGTTTTAGGGGCCAGGTGAGGGTACGACAGCGGTTTAGGGTGAGCGTACGTGTGAGGGCACGGGTTACACTCAGCGTACGGGTTAGGATTAGGGGACAGGTGAGGGGAAGACTTCGTGGAAGGGTTAGGTTTCGGGGTCAGGCAAGGGTTAGGGTTAGGGGACAGGGACGGTTTAGGGTCCAGGTGAGGGTACAACAATGGTTTACAGTGAGCGTACGTGTGAGTGCATGGGTTAGTGTTAGCGTACGGGTTAGGATTAGGGGACGGGTGAGGGGAAGGGTTTGGGTTAGGGTTAGTGCTAGGGTTAGGGTTAGGAGACGGGGACGATTCAGGGTCCAGGTGAGGGTACAACAACGGTTTAGGGGAAGCGTACGTGTGAGGGCACGGGTTAGTGTTAGCATACGGTTTAGGATTAGGGGATGGGTGAGGGGAAGGCTTCGGGGAAGTGTTAGGGTTAGGGCTCAGGCTAGGGTTAGCGTTAGGGAACGGGGACGGTTTAGGGTCCAGGTGAGTGTACTAAACGGTTTAGGGGGAGCGTACCTGTGAGGGCACGGGTTAGTGTTAGCGTACGGGTTAATATTAGGGGACAGGTGAGGGGAAGGTTTAGGGTTAGGGTTCGGGATAAGGTTAAGGTTAGGGGACTGGGACGGTTTAGGGTCCAGGTGAGGGTACGACAAAGGAATAGGGGGAGCATACGTGTGAGGGCAAGGTTTAGTGTTAGTGTACGGGTTAGGATTAGGGGACGGGTGAGGGGAAGGCTTTAGGGCAGGTTTAGGGTTAGGGTTCCGGCTAAGGTTAGGGTTAGGGGACGGGGATGGTTCAGGGTCTACGTGAGGGTACGACAACGGTTTAGGGGGAGCGTACGTGTGAGGGCATGGGTTAGTGTTAGCGTACGGGTTAGGATTAGGGGACGGGTGAGGGTAAGGCTTCGGGGAAGGGTTAGGGTTAGGCTTCAGGCTAGGGTTAGGGTTAGGGGACGGCGACGGTTTAGGGTCCCGGTGAGTGTACAACAACGTTTTAGGGCAGCGTACGTGTGAGGGCATGGGTTAATGTTAGCGTACGGGTTAGGATTAGGGGACGGGTGAGGGGAAGGCTTCGGGAAGGATTAGGGTTAGTGTTCGGGCTAGGGTTAGGGTTAGGGGACGGGGACGGTTTAGGGTCCAGGTGAGGCTACGACAACGGTTTAGGGTGAGCGTACGTGTGAGGGCACAGGTTAGTGTTAGCGTACGGTGTAGGATTAGGGGACGGGTGAGGGGAAGGCTTCGGGGAAGGGTTAGGGTTAGGGTTCGGGCTATGGTTAGGGTTTGGGGATGAGGACGGTTTAGGGTCCAGGTGAGGGTACCACAACGGTTTAGGGTGAGCGTACGTGTGAGGGCACGGGTTAATGTTAGCGTACGGGTTAGGATTAGGGGACGGGTGAGGGGAAGGCTTCAGGGAAAGGTTAGGATTAGGGTTCGGGCTAGGGTTAGTGTTAGGGGACGGGGACGGTTTAGGGTTTAGGTGAGGGTACGACAACGGATTAGGGGGAACGTACGTGTGAGGGCACGGGTTAGTTTTAGCGTACGGATTAGTATTAGGGGACGGGTGAGGGGAAGGTTTAGGGTTAGGGTTCGGGCTACGGCTAAGGTTAGGGGACGGGGACGGTTTAGGGTCCAGGTTAGGGTACGACAACTGTTTAGGGTGAGCGTACGTGTGAGGGCAGGGGTTAGTGTGAGCATATGGGTTAGGATTAGGGGACGGGTGAGGGGAAGGCTTCGGGGAAGGGTTAGGGTTAGGGTTCGGGCTAGAGTTAGGGTTAGGGGACGGGGATGGGTAGGGTCCAGGTGAGGGTACGACAACGGTTTAGGGGAAGTGTACGTGTGAGGGCACGGGTTAGTGTTAGCGTACAGGTAAGGATTAGGGGACGGGTGAGGGGAAGGCTTCGGGGAAGGATTAGGGTTAGGGTTCGGGCTAGGGTTAGGGTTACGGGACGGGGACGGTTTAGGGTCCAAGTGAGTGTACGACAACGTTTTAGGGGGAGAGTACGTGTGAGGGCACGCGTTAGTGTTAGCGTACGGGTTAGGATTAGGGGACGGGTGAGGGGAAGGCTTCGGGGAAGCGTTAGGGTTAGGGTTCAGGCTAGGGTTAGGGTTAGGGGACAGGGACGGTTTAGGGTCCAGGTGAGGGTACGACAGCGGTTTAGTGGGAGCGTACGTGTGAGGGCACGGGTTAGTGTTACGGTAAGGGTTAGGATTAGGGGACGGGTGAGGGGAAGGCTTTGGGGAAGTGTTAGGGTTAGGGTTCGGGCTAGGGTTAGGGTTAGGGGACGGGGATGGTTTAGGGTCCAGGTGAGGGTACGACAACGGTTTAGGGGGAGAGTACGTGTGGGGGCACATGTTAGTGTTAGCGTACGAGTTAGGATTAGGGGACGGGTGAGAGGAAGGTTTCGGGTAACTGTTAGTGTTAGGGTTCGGGCTAGGGTTAGAGTTAGGGGACGGACACGGTTTAGGGTCCAGGTGATGGTAAGACAACGGTTTAGGGGGAGTGTACGTGTGAGGTCACGGGTTAGTGTTAGCGTACGGGTTAGTATTAGGGGACGGGTGAGGGGAAGGTTTAGGGTTAGGGTTCGGGCTAGGGCTAAGGTTGGGGGACGGGGACGGTTTAGGGTCCAGATGATGGTACGACAATGGTTTAGGGTGAGCGTACGTGTGAGGGCAGGAGTTAGTGTGGGCATACGGGTTAGGATTAGGGGACGGGTGAGGGGAACGCTTCGGGGAAGGGTTAGGGTTAGGGTTCCGGCTAAGGTTAGGATTAGGGGACGGGGATGGTTTAGGGTCCAGGTGAGGGTACGACAATGGTTTAGGGGGAGCGTACGTGTGAGGGCACGTGTTAGTGTTAGCGTATGGGTTAGGATTAGGGGACAGGTGAGGGGAAGGTTTCGGGGAAGGATTAGGGTTGGGTTCGGGCTAGAGTTAGGGTTAGGGGACGGGGACGGTTTTTGTCCAGGTGAGCGTACGACAACCGTTTATGGCAAGCGTACGTGTGAGGGCACGGGTTAGTGTTAGCGTACGGGTTAGGATTAGGGGACGGGTGAGGGGAAGGTTTAGGGTTAGGGTTCAGGCTAGGGTTAGGGTTAGGGGACGGGGACGGTTTAGGGTCCAGGTGAGGGTACGACAATGGTTTAGGGTGAGCGTACGTGTGAGTGCACGGTTTAGTGTTAGCGTACGGGTTAGGATTCGGGGACGGGTGAAGGTATGGCTTCGGGGAAGGCTTAGGGTTAGGGTTCGGGCTAGGGTTAGGGTAGGGGACGGGGACGGTTTAGGGTCCAGGTGAGTGTATGACAACGGTTTAGGTTGAGTGGACGTGTGAGGGCACGAGTTAGTGTTAGCGTACGGGGTAGGATTAGGGGACGGGTTACGGGAAGGCTTCGGGGAAGGGTTAGGGTTAGGGTTCGGGCTAGGGTTAGCGTTAGGGGACCGGGACGGTTTAGGGTGCAGGTGAGGGTAGGACAACGGATTAGGGAGAGCGTACATGTGAGGGCATGGGTTAGTGTTAGCGTACGGGTTAGGATTAGAGGACGGGTGAGGGGAAGGCTTCGGGGAAGGCTTAGGTTTAGGGTTCGGGCTAGGGTTAGGGTTAGGGGATGGGGACGGCTTAGGGTCCAGGTGAGGGTACGACAATGGTTTAGAGTGAGCGTACGTGTGAGCACACGGGTTAGTGTTAGTGTACGGGTTTGGATTAGGGGATGGGTGAGGGGAAGGCTTCGGGGAAGGGTTAGGATTAGTGTTCGGGCTAGGGTTAGGGTTAGGGGACGGGGATGGTTTAGGGTCCAGGTGAGGGTACGACAACGGATTAGGGGGAGTGTACGTGTGAGGGCACGGGTGAGTGTTAGCGTACGGGTTAGGATTAGGGGCCGGGTGAGGGGAAGGCGTCGGGGAAGTGTTAGGGTTAGGTTTCGGGCTAGGGGTAGGGTTAGGGGACGGGGACGTTTTAGGGTCCAGGTGAGGGTATGACAACGGTTTAGGGGGAGCGTACGTGTGAGGGCACTGGTTAGTGTTAGGGTACGGGTTAGGGTTAGGGGACGGGTGAGGGGAAGGCTTCGGGGAAGGGTTAGGGTTAGTATTCGGGCTAGGGTTAGGGTTAGGGGACGGGGACGGTTTAGGTTCCAGATGAGGGTACGACAACCGTTTAGGGGGAGCGTACGTGTGAGGGCACGGGTTAGTGTTAGCGTACGGGTTAGGATTAGGGGACGGGTGAGGGGAAGGCTTCCGGGAAGGCTTAGGGTTAGGGTTCGGGATAGGGTTAGGGTTAGGGGACGGAGACGGTTTAGGGTTCAGGTGAGTGTACGACAACTGTTTAGGGGAAACGTATGTGTGAGGGCACGGGTTAGTGTTAGCGTACGGGTTAGGATTAGGGGACGGGTGAGGGGAAGGCTTCCGGGAAGGGTTAGGTTTAGGGTTCGGGCTAGGGTTAGGGTTAGGGGACGGGGACGGTTTAGGGTCCATGTGAGGGTACGACAACGGTTTAGGGTGAGCGTACGTGTGATGGCATGGGTTAGTGTTAGCGTACGGGTTTGGATTAGGGCACGGGTGAGGGGAAGGCTTCGGGGAAGGGTTAGGATTAGGGTTCGGACTAGGGTTAGGGTTAGGGGACGGGGACGGTTTAGGGTTCAGGTGAGGGTATGACAACGGATTAGGCGGAGCATACGTGTGAGGGCATGGGTCAGTGTTAGCGTACGGATTAGGATTAGGGGACGGGTGAGGGGAAGGCTTCGGGGAAGTGTTAGGGTTAGGATTCGGGCTAGGGTTAAGGTAAGGGGACGGGAAGGTTTAGGGTCCAGGTGAGTGTACGACAATGGTTTAGGGGGAGCGTACATGTGAGGACATGGGTTAGTGTTGGCGTACGGGTTACGATTAGGGGACGGGTGAGGGGAAGGCTTCGGGGAAGTGTTAGTGTTAGGGTTCGGGCTAGAGTTAGGGTTAGGGGACGGGGACGCGCAGGGACCAGGTGAGTGTACGACAACGGTTTAGGGGAAGTGTACGTGTGAGGGCACGGGTTAGTGTTAGCGTACGGGTAAGGATTAGGGGACGGGTGAGGGGAAGGCTTCGGGGAAGGTTTAGGGTTAGGGTTCGGTCTAGGTTTACGGTTAGGGGACGGGGACGGTTTAGTGTCCAGGTGAGTGTACGAGAACGTTTTAGTGGGAGAGTACGTGTGAGGGCATGGGTTAGTGTTACCGTACGGGTTAGGATTAGGGGACGGGTGAGGGGAAGGCTTCGGGTAAGTGTTAGGGTTAGGGTTCGGGCTAGGGTTAGGTTTAGGGTTAGGGGACGGACACGGTTTAGGGTCCAGGTGAGGGTACGACATTGGTTTAGGGGGAGTGTACATGTGAGGGCACGGGTTAGTGTTAGCGTACGGGTTAGGATTAGGGGACGGGTGAGAGGAAGGTTTAGGGTTAGGGTTCGGGCTAGGGCTAAGTTTGGGGGACGGGGACGGTTTAGGGTCCAGATGGCGGTACGACAATGGTTTAGGATGAGCGTACGTGTGAGGGCAGGGGTTAGTGTGAGCATACGGGTTAGGATTAGTGGACGGGTGAGGGGAAGGCTTCGGGGAAGGGTTAGTGTTAGGGTTCGGGCTAGCGGTAGGGTTAGGGAACGGAGACGGTTTAGGGTCCAGGTGAGGGTACGACAACGGTTTAGGGGGAGCGTAAATGTGAGGGCATGAGTTAGTGTTAGCGTTCGGGTTAGGATTAGTGGACAGGTGAGGGGAAGGCTTCGGGGAAGGTTTAGGGTTAGGGTTCGGGCTAGGGTTAGGGTTAGGAGACGGGGACGGTTTAGGGTCCAGCTGAGGTTACAATAACTGTTTAGGGGGAGCGTACGTGTGAGGGCACGGGTGAGTGTTAGCGTACGGGTTAGGATTAGGGGACGGGTGAGGGGAAGGCTTCGGGGAAGGGTTAGGGTTAGGGTTCGGGCTAGGGTTAGGTTTAGCGGATGGGGACGGTTTAGGGTGTAGGTGAGGGTATGACAACGGTTTAGGGTGAGCGTATGTGTGAGGGCACGGGTTAGTGTTAGCGTACGGGTTACGATAGTTGAGGGGTGAGGGGAAGGCTTCGGGGAAGGGTTAGGGTTAGGGTTCGGGCTAGGGTTAGGTTTAGGGGACGGGGATGGTTTAGGGTCCAGGTGAGGGTACGAGAATGGTTTAGGGGGAGCGTATGTGTGAGGGCACGGGTTAGTGTTACCGTACGGGTTAGGATTAGGGGACGGGTGAGGGGAAGGCTTCGGGGAAGGATTAGGGTTAGGGTTCGAGCTAGAGTTAGGGTTAGGGGACGGGGACGGTTTTGGTCCAGTTGAGCATACGACAACCGTTTAGGGGGAGTGTACGTGTGAGGTCACGGGTTAGTGTTAGCGTACGGGTTAGGATTAGGGAACAGGTGAGGGGAAGGTTTAGGGTTAGGGTTAGGGTTAGGGTTAGGGGACAGGGACGGTTTAGGTTGCAGATGAGGGAATGACAACGGTTTAGGGGGAGCGTACGTGTGAGGGCACGGGTTAGTGTAAGCATACGGGTTAGGATTAGGGGACGGGTGAGGGGAAGGCTTCGGGGAAGGGTTAGGGTTAGGGTTCGGGCTAGGGTTAGGGTTAGGGGACGGGGACGGTTTAGGTTACAGGTGAGAGTACGACAACGGTTTAGGGGGAGCGTACGTGTGAGGGCACGGGTTAGAGTTAGCGTACGGGTTAGGATTAGGGGACGGGTGAGGGGAAGGCTTCGGGGAAGGGTTAGGGTTAGGGTTCGGGCTAGGGTTAGGGTTAGGGGAAGGGGACGGTTTAGGGTACAGGTGAGGGTACGACAACGGTTTAGGGTGAGCGTACGTGTGAGGGCATGGGTTAGTGTTAGCGTACGGGTTAGGATTAGGGGACGGGTGAGGGGAAGTCTTCGCGGAAAGGTTAGGGTTAGTTTTTGGGCTAGGGTTATTGTTAGGGGACTGGGACCTTCTAGGGTCCAGGTGAGTGTACGAAAACGGATTAGGGGGAGCGTACGTGTGAGGGCACGGGTTATTGTTAACGTACGGGTTAGGATTAGGGGACGGGTGAGGGGAAGTCTTCGGGGAAGGTTTAGGGTTAGGGTTCGGGCTAGGGTTAGGGTTAGGGGACGGGGACGGTTTAGGGTCCAGGTGAGGTTATGACAACGGTTTCGGGGGAGCGTATGTGTTAGGGCATGTGTTAGTGTTAGCGTACGGGTTAGGATTAGGTGACGGGTGACAGGAAGTCATCTGGGAAGTGTTAGGGTTAGGGTTCGGGCTAGAGTTAGGTTTAGGGGACGGGGACGGTTTAGGGTCCAGGTGAGGGTACGACAACTGTTTAGGGGGAGAACACGTGTGAGGGCATGGGTTAGTGTTAGCGTACGGGTGAGGATTAGGGGACGGGTGGGGGGAAGGCTTCGGGGAAGGGTTAGGGTTAGGGTTCGGGCTAGGGTTAGGGTTAGAGGACGGGGACGGTTTAGGGTCCAGGTGAGGGTAGTACAACGGTTTAGGGGGAGCGTAGGTGTGAGGGCACGGGTTAGTGTTAGCGTACGGGTTAGGATTAGGGGACGGGTGAGGGGAAGGCTTCGGGGAAGGGTTAGGGTTAGGGTTCGGGCTAGGGGTAGGGTTAGGGGACGGACACGGTTTAGGGTCCAGGTGAGGGTACGACAACGGTTTAGGTGGAGCGTACGTGTGAGGGCATGGGTTCGTGATAGCGTACGGGTTAGGATTAGTGGACCGGTGAGGGGAAGGCTTTGGGGAAGGGTTAGGGTTAGGGTTCGGGCTAGGGTTAGGGTTAGGGGATGGGGACGGTTTAGGTTCCAGGTGAGGGTACGACAACGGTTTAGGGGAGCGTACGTGTGAGGGCACGGGTTAGTGTTAGCGTACGGGTTAGGATTAGGGGACGTGTGAGGGGAAGGCTTCGGGGAAGGGTTAGGGTTAGGTTTCGGGCAAGGGTTAGGGTTAGGGGACGGGGACGGTTTAGGGTCCAGGTGAGGGTACGACAACGGTTTAGGGGGAGCGTACGTGTGAGGGCACGGGTTAGTGTTAGCGTACGGGTTAGGATTAGGGGACGGATGAGGGGAAGGCTTCGGGGAAGGGTTAGGGATAGGGTTCGGGCTAGGGTTTGCGTTAGGGGACTGGGACGGTTTAGGGTCCAGGGGAGGGTACGACAATGGTTTCGGTGGAGCGTACGTGTGAGGGCATGGGTTAGTGTTAGCGTACGGGTTAGGATTAGGTGACGGGTGAGGGGAAGGATTAGGGTTAGGGTTTGGGCTAGGGCTAAGTTTGGGGGACAGGGACGGTTTAGGGTCCAGATGGCGGTACGACAACGGTTTAGGGTGAGCGTACGTGTGAGGGCAGGGCTTAGTGTGAGCATACGGGTTAGGATTAGTGGACGGGTGAGGGGAAGGCTTCGTGGAAGGGTTAGGGTTAGGGTTCGGGCTAGCGGTAGGGTTAGGGGACGGAGACGGTTTAGGGTCCAGGAGAGGGTACGACAAAGGTTTAGGGGGAGTGTACGTGTGAGGGCACGGGTTAGTGTTAGCGTACGGGTAAGGATTAGGGGACGGGTGAGGGGAAGGCTTCGGGGAAGGGTTAGGGTTAGGGTTCGAGATAGCGGTAGGGTTAGGGGACGGGGACGGTTTAGGGTCCAGGTGAGGGTACGACAATGGATTAGGGGGAACGTACGTGTGAGGGCACGGGTTAGTTTCAGCGTACGGGTTAGTAATAGGGGACGGGTGAGGGGAAGTTTTAGGGTTAGGGTTCGGGCTAGGGCTAAGGTTAGGGGACGGGGACGGTTTAGGGCGCAGGTGACGGTATGACAACGGTTTAGGGTGAGTGAACGTGTGAGGGCAGGTGTTAGTGTGAGCATACGGGTTAGGATTAGGGGACGGGTGAGGGGAAGGCTTCGGGGAAGTGTTAGTGTTAGGGTTCGGGCTAGAGTTAGGGTTAGGGGACGGGGACGCGCAGGGACCAGGTGAGTGTACGACAACGGTTTAGGGGAAGTGTACGTGTGAGGGCACGGGTTAGTGTTAGCGTACGGGTAAGGATTAGGGGACGGGTGAGGGGAAGGCTTCGGGGAAGGTTTAGGGTTAGGGTTCGGTCTAGGTTTACGGTTAGGGGACGGGGACGGTTTAGTGTCCAGGTGAGTGTACGAGAACGTTTTAGTGGGAGAGTACGTGTGAGGGCATGGGTTAGTGTTACCGTACGGGTTAGGATTAGGGGACGGGTGAGGGGAAGGCTTCGGGTAAGTGTTAGGGTTAGGGTTCGGGCTAGGGTTAGGTTTAGGGTTAGGGGACGGACACGGTTTAGGGTCCAGGTGAGGGTACGACATTGGTTTAGGGGGAGTGTACGTGTGAGGGCACGGGTTAGTGTTAGCGTACGGGTTAGGATTAGGGGACGGGTGAGAGGAAGGTTTAGGGTTAGGGTTCGGGCTAGGGCTAAGTTTGGGGGACGGGGACGGTTTAGGGTCCAGATGGCGGTACGACAATGGTTTAGGATGAGCGTACGTGTGAGGGCAGGGGTTAGTGTGAGCATACGGGTTAGGATTAGTGGACGGGTGAGGGGAAGGCTTCGGGGAAGAGTTAGTGTTAGGGTTCGGGCTAGCGGTAGGGTTAGGGAACGGAGACGGTTTAGGGTCCAGGTGAGGGTACGACAACGGTTTAGGGGGAGCGTAAATGTGAGGGCATGAGTTAGTGTTAGCGTTCGGGTTAGGATTAGTGGACAGGTGAGGGGAAGGCTTCGGGGAAGGTTTAGGGTTAGGGTTCGGGCTAGGGTTAGGGTTAGGAGACGGGGACGGTTTAGGGTCCAGCTGAGGTTACAATAACTGTTTAGGGGGAGCGTACGTGTGAGGGCACGGGTGAGTGTTAGCGTACGGGTTAGGATTAGGGGACGGGTGAGGGGAAGGCTTCGGGGAAGGGTTAGGGTTAGGGTTCGGGCTAGGGTTAGGTTTAGCGGATGGGGACGGTTTAGGGTGTAGGTGAGGGTATGACAACGGTTTAGGGTGAGCGTACGTGTGAGGGCACGGGTTAGTGTTAGCGTACGGGTTACGATAGTTGACGGGTGAGGGGAAGGCTTCGGGGAAGGGTTAGGGTTAGGGTTCGGGCTAGGGTTAGGTTTAGGGGACGGGGATGGTTTAGGGTCCATGTGAGGGTACGAGAATGGTTTAGGGGGAGCGTATGTGTGAGGGCACGGGTTAGTGTTACCGTACGGGTTAGGATTAGGGGACGGGTGAGGGGAAGGCTTCGGGGAAGGATTAGGGTTAGGGTTCGAGCTAGAGTTAGGGTTAGGGGACGGGGACGGTTTTGGTCCAGTTGAGCATACGACAACCGTTTAGGGGGAGTGTACATGTGAGGTCACGGGTTAGTGTTAGCGTACGGGTTAGGATTAGGGAACAGGTGAGGGGAAGGTTTAGGGTTAGGGTTAGGGTTAGGGTTAGGGTTAGGGGACAGGGACGGTTTAGGTTGCAGATGAGGGAATGACAACGGTTTAGGGGGAGCGTACGTGTGAGGGCACGGGTTAGTGTAAGCGTACGGGTTAGGATTAGGGGACGGGTGAGGGGAAGGCTTCGGGAAAGGGTTAGGGTTAGGGTTCCGGCTAGGGTTAGGGTTAGGGGACGGGGACGGTTTAGGGTCCAGGTGAGGGTACGACAACGGTTTAGGGGGAGCATAAGTGTGAGGGCATGGGTTAGTGTTAGCGTATGGGTTAGGATTACGGGACGGGTGAGGGGAAGGCTTCGGGGAAGGGTTAGGGTTAGGGTTCGGGCTAGGGTTAGGGTTAGGGGACGGGGACGGTTTAGGTTACAGGTGAGGGTACGACAACGGTTTAGGGGGAGCGTACGTGTGAGGGCACGGGTTAGAGTTAGCGTACGGGTTAGGATTAGGGGACGGGTGAGGGGAAGGCTTCGGGGAAGGGTTAGGGTTAGGGTTCGGGCTAGGGTTAGGGTTAGGGGAAGGGGACGGTTTAGGGTACAGGTGAGGGTACGACAACGGTTTAGGGTGAGCGTACGTGTGAGGGCATGGGTTAGTGTTAGCGTACGGGTTAGGATTAGGGGACGGGTGAGGGGAAGTCTTCGCGGAAAGGTTAGGGTTAGTTTTTGGGCTAGGGTTATTGTTAGGGGACTGGGACCTTCTAGGGTCCAGGTGAGTGTACGAAAACGGATTAGGGGGAGCGTACGTGTGAGGGCACGGGTTATTGTTAACGTACGGGTTAGGATTAGGGGACGGGTGAGGGGAAGTCTTCGGGGAAGGTTTAGGGTTAGGGTTCGGGCTAGGGTTAGGGTTAGGGGACGGGGACGGTTTAGGGTCCAGGTGAGGTTATGACAACGGTTTCGGGGGAGCGTATGTGTTAGGGCATGTGTTAGTGTTAGCGTACGGGTTAGGATTAGGTGACGGGTGACAGGAAGTCATCTGGGAAGTGTTAGGGTTAGGGTTCGGGCTAGAGTTAGGTTTAGGGGACGGGGACGGTTTAGGGTCCAGGTGAGGGTACGACAACTGTTTAGGGGGAGAACACGTGTGAGGGCATGGGTTAGTGTTAGCGTACGGGTGAGGATTAGGGGACGGGTGGGGGGAAGGCTTCGGGGAAGGGTTAGGGTTAGGGTTCGGGCTAGGGTTAGGGTTAGAGGACGGGGACGGTTTAGGGTCCAGGTGAGGGTAGTACAAGGGTTTAGGGGGAGCGTAGGTGTGAGGGCACGGTTTAGTGTTAGCGTACAGGTTAGGATTAGGGGACGGGTGAGGGGAAGGCTTCGGGGAAGGGTTAGGGTTAGGGTTCGGGCTAGGGGTAGGGTTAGGGGACGGACACGGTTTAGGGTCCAGGTGAGGGTACGACAACGGTTTAGGTGGAGCGTACGTGTGAGGGCATGGGTTCGTGATAGCGTACGGGTTAGGATTAGTGGACCGGTGAGGGGAAGGCTTTGGGGAAGGGTTAGGGTTAGGGTTCGGGCTAGGGTTAGGGTTAGGGGATGGGGACGGTTTATGTTCCAGGTGAGGGTACGACAACGGTTTAGGGGAGCGTACGTGTGAGGGCCTGGGTTAGTGTTAGCGTACGGGTAAGGATTAGGGGACGGGTGAGGGGAAGGCTTCGGGGAAGGGTTAGGGTTAGGGTTCGGGCTACGGTTAGGGTTAGGGGACGGGGACGGTTTAGGGTCCAGGTGAGGGTACGACAACGGTTTAGGGTGAGCATACGTGTGAGGGCACGGGTTAGTGTTAGCGTACGGGTTAGGATTAGGGGACGGGGAAGGGGAAGTCTTCGGGGAAGGGTTAGGGTTAGGGTTTGGGCTAGGGTTATTGTTAGGGGACTGGGACCTTTTAGGGTCCAGGTGAGGGTACGACAACGGATTAGGGGGAGTGTACGTGTGAGAGCACGGGTTAGTGTTAGCATACGGGTTAGGATTAGGGGACGGGTGAGGGGAAGGCTTCAGGGAAAGGTTAGAGTTAGGGTTCGGGCTAGGGTTAGGGTTAGGGGACGGGAACGGTTTAGGGTCCAGGTGAGGGTACGACAACTCTTTAGGGGGAGAACATGTGTGAGGGCACAGGGTAGTGTTAGCGTACGGGTTAGGATTAGGTGACGGGTGAGAGGAAGGCATCGGGGAAGTGTTAGGGTTAGGGTTCGAGCAAGGGTTAGTGTTAGGGGACGGGGACGGTTTAGGGTCCAGGTGAGGGTACGACAATGGTTTAGGGGGAGCGTACATTGTGAGGGCACGGGTTAGTGTTAGCGTACGGGTTAGGATTAGGGGCGGGTGAGGAGAAGGCTTCGGGGAACGGTTAGGGTTAGGGTTCGGGCTAGGGTTTGTGTTAGGGGACGGGGACGGTTTAGGGTCCAGTTGAGGGTACGACAATGGTTTCGGGGGAGCGTACGTGTGAGAGCATGGGTTAGTGTTAGCATACGGGTTAGGATTAGCGGACGGGTGAGGGGAAGGCTTCAGGGAAAGGTTAGAGTTAGGGTTCGGGCTAGGGATAGGGTTAGGGGACGGGGACGGTTTAGGGTCCAGTTGAAGGTACCACAACGGTTTCGGAGGAGCGTAGGTGTGAGGGCACGGGTTAGTGTTAGCGTATGGGTTAGGATTAGGGGATGGTTGAGGGCAAGGCTTCGGGGAAGGGTTAGGGTTAGGGTTCAGGCTAGGGTTAGGGTTAGGGGACGGGGACGGTTTAGGGTCCAGGTGAGGGTACGACAACGGTTTAGGGGGGGCGTACGTGTGAGGGCACGGGTTAGTGTTAGCGTACGGATTAGGATTAGGGGACGAGTGAGGGGAAGGCTTCGGGGAAGGGTTAGGGTTAGGGTTCGGGCTAGGGTTTGGGTTAGGGGACGGGGACGGTTTAGGGTCCAGGTGAGTGTACGACAATGGTTTCGGGGGAGCGTACGTGTGAGGGCATGGGTTAGTGTTATCGTACGGGTTAGGATCAGGTGACGGGTGAGGGGAAGGCTTCGAGGAAGGGTTAGTGTTAGGGTTCAGGATAGGGTTAGGGTTAGGGGACGGGTACGGTTTATGGTCCAGGTGAGGGTACGACAATGGTTTCGGGGGAGCGTACGTGTAAGGGCATGGGTTAGTGTTAGCGTATGGGTTAGGATTAGGGGACGTGTGAAGGGAAGGCTTCGGGGAAGGGTTAATGTTAGGGTTTGGGCTAGGGTTAGGGTTACTGGTTGGGGACGGTTTAGGGTCCAGTTGAGGGTACCACAACGGTTTAGGGGGAGCGTACGTGTGAGGGCACGGGTTAGTGTTAGTGTACGGGTTAGGATTAGGGGACGGGTGAGGGGAAGGTTTCGAGGAAGGGATAGGGTTAGGATTCGGGATAGGGTTAGGGTTAGGGGACGGGGACAGTTTAGGGTCCAGGTGAGTGTAGGACCATGGTTTCGGGGGAGCGT
Organism: Orcinus orca; assembly: GCF_937001465.1. Classification (NCBI taxonomy): domain Eukaryota; kingdom Metazoa; phylum Chordata; class Mammalia; order Artiodactyla; family Delphinidae; genus Orcinus; species Orcinus orca. The sequence continues at coordinate 2,659,991 of NC_064565.1, read as the reverse complement.
ACGTGTGAGGGCACGGGTTAGTGTTAGCGTACGGGTTAGGATTAGGGGACGGGTGAGGGGAAGGCTTCGGGGAAGGGTTAGGGTTAGGGTTCGGGCTAGGGTTAGGGTTAGGGGACGGGAACGGTTTAAGGTCAAGGTGAGGGTATGAAAACGGTGTAGGGGGAGCCTACGTGTCAGGGCATGGGTTATTTTTAGTGTACGGGTTAGCATTAGGGGACGGGTGAGGGGAAGGCTTCAGGGAAAGGTTAGAGTTAGGGTTCGGGCTAGGGTTAGGGTTAGGGGACGGGAACGGTTTAGGGTTCAGGTGAGGGTACGACAACTGTTTAGGGGGAGAACATGTGTGAGGGCACAGGATAGTGTTAGCGTACGGGTTAGGATTAGGTGACGGGTGAGAGGAAGGCATCGGGGAAGTGTTAGGGTTAGGGTTCGAGCAAGGGTTAGTGTTAGGGGACGGGGACGGTTTAGGGTCAAGGTGAGGGTACGACAACGGTTTCGGGAGAGCGTACATGTGAGAGCATGGGTTAGTGTTAGCATACGTGTTAGGATTAGGGGACAGGTGAGGGGAAGGCTTCGGGGAAGGTTTAGGGTTAGGGTTCGGCGTAGGGTTAGGGGACGGGGACGGTTTAGGGTCCAGGTGAGGGTACGACAACGGTTTCGGGGCAGCGTATGTGTGAGGGCACGGGTTAGTGTTAGCGTACGGGTTAGGATTAGGGGACGGGTGAGGGGAAGGCTTCGGGGAAGGTTTAGGGTTAGGGTTCGGGCTAGGGTTAGGGGGCGGGAACGGGGACGGTTTAGGGTCCAGGTGAGGTTACAACGGTTTAGGGTGAGCGTACGTGTGAGGGCAGGGGTTTGTGTGAGCGTACGGGTTAGGATTAGGGGACGGGTGAGGGGAAGGCTTCAGGGAAGTGCTAGGTTTAGGGTTCGGGCTAGGGTTAGGTTTAGGGGACGGGGACGGTTTAGGGTCCAGTTGAGGGTACTACAACGGTTTAGCTGGAGCGTACGTGTGAGGGCACGGCTTAGTGTTAGCGTACGGGTTAGGATTAGGGGACGGGTGAGGGGAAGGCTTCGGGGAAGGTTTAGGATTAGAGTTCGGGCTAGGGTTAGGGGACGGGGACTGCTTAGGGTCCAGGTGAGGGTACGACAACGGTTTAGGGGGAGCGTACGTGTGAGGGCACGGGTTAGTGTTAGCGTACGGGTTAGGATTAGGGGACGGGTGAGAGGAAGGCTTCGGGAATGTGTTAGTGTTAGGGTTGGGGCTAGCGTTATGGTTAGGGGACAGGGACGGTTTAGGGTCCAGGTGAGGGTACCACAACGGATTGGGGGAGCGAACGTGTGAGGGCATGGGTTAGTGTTAGCATTCGTGTTAGGATTAGGGGATTGGTGAGGGGAAGGCTTCGGTGAAGGGTTAGGGTTAGGGTTCGGGCTAGGGTTAGGGTAAGGGGACGGGGACGGTTTAGGGTCCAGGTCAGGGTACGACAATGGTTTAGAGGGAGCGTACATGTGAGGACACGGGTTAGTGTTAGCGTATGGGTTAGGATTAGGGGATGGGTGAGGGGAAGGCTTCGGGGAAGGGTTAGGGTTAGGGTTCGGGCTAGGGTTAGGGTTAGGGGACGGGGACGGTTTAAGGTCCAGGTGAGGGTATGACAACGGTTTTAGGGGAGAGTACGTGTGAGGGCATGGGTTAGTGTTAGCGTACGGTTTAGGATTAGGGGTCTGGTGAGGGGAAGGCTTCGGGGAAGGGTTAGGGTTAGGGTTCATGCTAGGGTTAGGGTTAGGGGACGGTGATGGTTTAAGGTCCAGGTGAGGGTATGACAACGGTTTAGGGGGAGCGTACATGTGAGGGCATGGGTTAGTGTTAGCGTACGGGTTAGGATTAGGGGACGGGTGAGGGGAAGGCTTCGGGGAAGGGTTAGGTTTAGGGTTCGGGCTAGTGTTAGGGTTAGGGGATGGGGATGGTTTAGGATCCAGGTGAGCGTACGACAACGGTTTCGGGGGAGCGTACATGTGAGGGCACGGGTTACTGTTAGCGTACTGGTTAGGATTAGGGGACGGGTGAGGTGAAGGCTTCGGGGAAGGTTTAGGGTTAGGGTTCGGGCAAGGGTTAGGGGACGGGAACGGGGACGGTTTATGGTCCACGTTAGGTTACCACAACGGTTTAGGGTGAGCGTACGTGTGAGGGCAGGGGTTTGTGTGAGCGTACGGGTTAGGATTAGGGGACGGGTGAGGGGAAGGCTTCCGGGAAGTGTTAGGTTTAGGGTTAGGGCTAGGGTTAGGGTTATGGGACAGGGACGGTTTAGGGTCCAGGTGAGGGTACGACAACTGTTTAGGGGGAGAACACGTGTGAGGGCATGGGTTAGTGTTAGCGTACGGGTTAGGATTAGGGGACGCGTGGTGGGAAGGCTTCGGGGAAGGGTTAGGGTTAGGGTTCGGGCTAGGGTTAGGGTTAGAGGACGGGGACGGTTTAGGGTCCAGGTGAGGGTACGACAACGGTTTAGGGTGAGCGTACGTTTGAGGGCACGGGTTAGTGTTAGCGTACGGGTTAGGATTAGGGGAGGGGTGAGGGGAAGGCTTCGGGGAAGGGTTAGGGTTAGGTTTCGGGCTAGGGTTAGGGTTAGGGGACAGGGACGATTTAGGTTCCAGGTGAGTGTACGACAACGGTTTAGGGGGAGCGTACGTGTGAGGGCACGGGTTAGTGTTAGCGTACGGGTTACGATTAGGGGACGGGTGATGGGAAGGCTTCGGGGAAGTGTTAGGGTTAGGGTTCGGGCTAGGGTTAGTGTTAGGGGACGGGGACGGTTTAGGGTCCAGGTGAGGGTACGACAACGGTTTAGGGGGAGCGTACATGTGAGGGCACGAGTTAGTGTTAGCGTTTGCGTTAGGATTAGGCGACAGGTGAGGGGAAGGCTTCGGGGAAGGTTTAGGGTTAGGGTTCGGGCTAGGGTTAGGGTTAGGGGACGGGGACGGTTTAGGGTCCAGATGAGGGTACGATAAATGTTTAGGGGCAGGGTACGTGTGAGGGCACGGGTTAGTGTTAGCATACGGGTTAGGATTAGGGTATGGGTGAGGGGAAGGGTTAGGTTTAGGGTTCGGGCTAGGGTTAGGTTTAGGGGACGGGGACGGTTTAGGGTCCAGGTGAGGGTACGACAACGGTTTAGGGTGAGCGTACGTGTGAGGGCACAGGTTAGTGTCAGCGTACGGGTTAGGATTAGGGGACAGGTGAGGGGAAGGCTTCGGGGAAGGGTTAGGGTTAGGGTTCGGGGTAGGGTTAGGGTTAGGGGACGGGGACGGTTTATGGTCCAGGTGAGGGTATGACAACGGTTTAGGGTGAGCGTACGTGTGAGGGCACGGGTTAGTGTCAGCGTACGGGTTAGGATTAGGTGACAGGTGAGGGGAAGGCTTCGGGAAAGGGTTAGTGTTAGGGTTCGGGCTAGGGTTAGGGTTAGGGGATGGGGACGGTTTAGGGTCCAGGTGAGGGTACGACAACGGTTTCGGGGGAGCGTACGTGTGAGGGCACGGGTTAGTGTTAGCGTACGTGTTAGGATTAGGGGACGGGTGAGGGGAAGGCTCGGGGAAGGTTTAGGGTTAGGGTTCGGGCTAGGGTTAGGGGACGGGAACGGGGACGGTTTAGGGTCCAGGTGAGGTTACAACGGTTTAGGGTGAGCGTACATGTGAGGGCAGGGGTTTGTGTGAGCGTACGGGTTAGGATTAGGGGACGGGTGAGCGGAAGGCTTCAGGGAAGTGTTAGGTTTAGGGTTCGGGCTAGGGTTAGTTTTACGGGACGGGGACTGTTTAGGGTCCAGGTGAGGGTTCGACAACGGTTTAGGGGGAGCGTACGTGTGAGGGCACGGCTTAGTGTTAGTGTAAGGTTTAGGATTAGGGGATGGGTGAGGGGAAGGCTTCGGAGAAGTGTTAGTGTTAGGGTTGGGGCTAGGGTTATGGTTAGGGGACAGGGACGGTTTAGGGTCCAGGTGAGGGTACGACAACGGATTGGGGGAGTGAACGTGTGAGGGCATGGGTTAGTGTTAGCATACGTGTTAGGATTAGGGGATGGGTGAGGGGAAGGCTTCGGGGAAGGGTTAGGGTTAGGGTTCGGGCTAGGATTAGGGTTAGGGGACGGGGATGGTTTAAGGTCCAGGTGAGGGTATGACAACGGTTTAGGGGGAGCGTACGTGTGAGGGCACGGGTTAGTGTTAGCATACGGGTTAAGATTAGGGGACGGGTGAGGGGAAGGCTTCGGGGAAGGCTTAGGTTTAGGGTTCGGGCTAGGGTTAGGGTTAGGGGATGGGGACGGTTTAGGATCCAGGTGAGCGTACGACAAAGGTTTCGGGGGAGCGTACATGTGAGGGCACGGGTTACTGTTAGCGTACTGGTTAGGATTAGGGGACGGGTGAGGCGAAGGCTTCAGGGAAGGTTTAGGGTTAGGGTTCGGGCTAGGGTGAGGGGACGGGAACGGGGACGGTTTAGGGTCCAGGTTAGGTTACCACAACGATTTAGGGTGAGCGTACGTGTGAGGGCAGGGGTTTGTGTGAGCGTACGGGTTAGGATTAGGGGACGGGTGAGGGGAAGGCTTCAGGGAAGTGTTAGGTTTAGGGTTCGGGCTAGGGTTAGGGTTATGGGACAGGGACGGTTTAGGGTCCAGGTGAGGGTACGACAACGGTTTCGGGGGAGCTTACGTGTAAGGGCACAGGTTAGTGTTAGCGTACGGGTTAGGATTAGGGGACGGGTGAGGGGAAGGCTTCGGGGAAGGTTTAGAGTTAGAGTTCGGGCTAGGGTTAGGGGACGGGGACTGTTTAGGGTCCAGGTGAGAGTACGACAACGGTTTAAGGGGAGCGTACGTGTGAGGGCACGGGTTAGTGTTAGCGTACGGGTTAGGATTAGGGGACGGGTGAGGGGAAGTCTTCGGGGAAGGGTTAGGTTTAGGGTTTGGGCTAGGGTTAGGGTTAGGGGACTGGGACCTTTTAAGGTCCAGGTGAGGGTACGACAATGGTTTAAGGGGAGCGTACGTGTGAGGGCACGGGTTAGTGTTAGCGTACGGGTTAGGATTAGGGGACGGGTGAGGGGAAGGCTTCGGGGAAGGTTTAGGGTTAGGGTTCGGGCTAGGGTTAGGGGGCGGGAACGGGGACGGTTTAGGGTCCAGGTGAGGTTACAACGGTTTAGGGTGAGCGTACGTGTGAGGGCAGGGGTTTGTGTGAGCGTACGGGTTAGGATTAGGGGACGGGTGAGGGGAAGGCTTCAGGGAAGTGCTAGGTTTAGGGTTCGGGCTAGGGTTAGGTTTAGGGGACGGGGACGGTTTAGGGTCCAGTTGAGGGTACTACAACGGTTTAGCTGGAGCGTACGTGTGAGGGCACGGCTTAGTGTTAGCGTACGGGTTAGGATTAGGGGACGGGTGAGGGGAAGGCTTCGGGGAAGGTTTAGGATTAGAGTTCGGGCTAGGGTTAGGGGACGGGGACTGCTTAGGGTCCAGGTGAGGGTACGACAACGGTTTAGGGGGAGCGTACGTGTGAGGGCACGGGTTAGTGTTAGCGTACGGGTTAGGATTAGGGGACGGGTGAGAGGAAGGCTTCGGGAATGTGTTAGTGTTAGGGTTGGGGCTAGCGTTATGGTTAGGGGACAGGGACGGTTTAGGGTCCAGGTGAGGGTACCACAACGGATTGGGGGAGCGAACGTGTGAGGGCATGGGTTAGTGTTAGCATTCGTGTTAGGATTAGGGGATTGGTGAGGGGAAGGCTTCGGTGAAGGGTTAGGGTTAGGGTTCGGGCTAGGGTTAGGGTAAGGGGACGGGGACGGTTTAGGGTCCAGGTCAGGGTACGACAATGGTTTAGAGGGAGCGTACATGTGAGGACACGGGTTAGTGTTAGCGTATGGGTTAGGATTAGGGGATGGGTGAGGGGAAGGCTTCGGGGAAGGGTTAGGGTTAGGGTTCGGGCTAGGGTTAGGGTTAGGGGACGGGGACGGTTTAAGGTCCAGGTGAGGGTATGACAACGGTTTTAGGGGAGAGTACGTGTGAGGGCATGGGTTAGTGTTAGCGTACGGTTTAGGATTAGGGGTCTGGTGAGGGGAAGGCTTCGGGGAAGGGTTAGGGTTAGGGTTCATGCTAGGGTTAGGGTTAGGGGACGGTGATGGTTTAAGGTCCAGGTGAGGGTATGACAACGGTTTAGGGGGAGCGTACATGTGAGGGCATGGGTTAGTGTTAGCGTACGGGTTAGGATTAGGGGACGGGTGAGGGGAAGGCTTCGGGGAAGGGTTAGGGTTAGGGTTCGGGCTACGGTTAGGGTTAGGGGACGGGGACGGTTTAGGGTCCAGGTGAGGGTACGACAACGGTTTAGGGTGAGCATACGTGTGAGGGCACGGGTTAGTGTTAGCGTACGGGTTAGGATTAGGGGACGGGGAAGGGGAAGTCTTCGGGGAAGGGTTAGGGTTAGGGTTTGGGCTAGGGTTATTGTTAGGGGACTGGGACCTTTTAGGGTCCAGGTGAGGGTACGACAACGGATTAGGGGGAGTGTACGTGTGAGAGCACGGGTTAGTGTTAGCATACGGGTTAGGATTAGGGGACGGGTGAGGGGAAGGCTTCAGGGAAAGGTTAGAGTTAGGGTTCGGGCTAGGGTTAGGGTTAGGGGACGGGAACGGTTTAGGGTCCAGGTGAGGGTACGACAACTCTTTAGGGGGAGAACATGTGTGAGGGCACAGGGTAGTGTTAGCGTACGGGTTAGGATTAGGTGACGGGTGAGAGGAAGGCATCGGGGAAGTGTTAGGGTTAGGGTTCGAGCAAGGGTTAGTGTTAGGGGACGGGGACGGTTTAGGGTCCAGGTGAGGGTACGACAATGGTTTAGGGGGAGCATACATTGTGAGGGCATGGGTTAGTGTTAGCGTACGGGTTAGGATTAGGGGCGGGTGAGGAGAAGGCTTCGGGGAACGGTTAGGGTTAGGGTTCGGGCTAGGGTTTGTGTTAGGGGACGGGGACGGTTTAGGGTCCAGTTGAGGGTACGACAATGGTTTCGGGGGAGCGTACGTGTGAGAGCATGGGTTAGTGTTAGCATACGGGTTAGGATTAGCGGACGGGTGAGGGGAAGGCTTCAGGGAAAGGTTAGAGTTAGGGTTCGGGCTAGGGATAGGGTTAGGGGACGGGGACGGTTTAGGGTCCAGTTGAAGGTACCACAACGGTTTCGGAGGAGCGTAGGTGTGAGGGCACGGGTTAGTGTTAGCGTATGGGTTAGGATTAGGGGATGGTTGAGGGCAAGGCTTCGGGGAAGGGTTAGGGTTAGGGTTCAGGCTAGGGTTAGGGTTAGGGGACGGGGACGGTTTAGGGTCCAGGTGAGGGTACGACAACGGTTTAGGGGGGGCGTACGTGTGAGGGCACGGGTTAGTGTTAGCGTACGGATTAGGATTAGGGGACGAGTGAGGGGAAGGCTTCGGGGAAGGGTTAGGGTTAGGGTTCGGGCTAGGGTTTGGGTTAGGGGACGGGGACGGTTTAGGGTCCAGGTGAGTGTACGACAATGGTTTCGGGGGAGCGTACGTGTGAGGGCATGGGTTAGTGTTATCGTACGGGTTAGGATCAGGTGACGGGTGAGGGGAAGGCTTCGAGGAAGGGTTAGTGTTAGGGTTCAGGATAGGGTTAGGGTTAGGGGACGGGTACGGTTTATGGTCCAGGTGAGGGTACGACAATGGTTTCGGGGGAGCGTACGTGTAAGGGCATGGGTTAGTGTTAGCGTATGGGTTAGGATTAGGGGACGTGTGAAGGGAAGGCTTCGGGGAAGGGTTAATGTTAGGGTTTGGGCTAGGGTTAGGGTTACTGGTTGGGGACGGTTTAGGGTCCAGTTGAGGGTACCACAACGGTTTAGGGGGAGCGTACGTGTGAGGGCACGGGTTAGTGTTAGTGTACGGGTTAGGATTAGGGGACGGGTGAGGGGAAGGTTTCGAGGAAGGGATAGGGTTAGGATTCGGGATAGGGTTAGGGTTAGGGGACGGGGACAGTTTAGGGTCCAGGTGAGTGTAGGACCATGGTTTCGGGGGAGCGTACGTGTGAGGGCACGGGTTAGTGTTAGCGTACGGGTTAGGATTAGGGGACGGGTGAGGGGAAGGCTTCGGGGAAGGGTTAGGGTTAGGGTTCGGGCTAGGGTTAGGGTTAGGGGACGGGAACGGTTTAAGGTCAAGGTGAGGGTATGAAAACGGTGTAGGGGGAGCCTACGTGTCAGGGCATGGGTTATTTTTAGTGTACGGGTTAGCATTAGGGGACGGGTGAGGGGAAGGCTTCAGGGAAAGGTTAGAGTTAGGGTTCGGGCTAGGGTTAGGGTTAGGGGACGGGAACGGTTTAGGGTTCAGGTGAGGGTACGACAACTGTTTAGGGGGAGAACATGTGTGAGGGCACAGGATAGTGTTAGCGTACGGGTTAGGATTAGGTGACGGGTGAGAGGAAGGCATCGGGGAAGTGTTAGGGTTAGGGTTCGAGCAAGGGTTAGTGTTAGGGGACGGGGACGGTTTAGGGTCAAGGTGAGGGTACGACAACGGTTTCGGGAGAGCGTACATGTGAGAGCATGGGTTAGTGTTAGCATACGTGTTAGGATTAGGGGACAGGTGAGGGGAAGGCTTCGGGGAAGGTTTAGGGTTAGGGTTCGGCGTAGGGTTAGGGGACGGGGACGGTTTAGGGTCCAGGTGAGGGTACGACAACGGTTTCGGGGCAGCGTATGTGTGAGGGCACGGGTTAGTGTTAGCGTACGGGTTAGGATTAGGGGACGGGTGAGGGGAAGGCTTCGGGGAAGGTTTAGGGTTAGGGTTCGGGCTAGGGTTAGGGGGCGGGAACGGGGACGGTTTAGGGTCCAGGTGAGGTTACAACGGTTTAGGGTGAGCGTACGTGTGAGGGCAGGGGTTTGTGTGAGCGTACGGGTTAGGATTAGGGGACGGGTGAGGGGAAGGCTTCAGGGAAGTGCTAGGTTTAGGGTTCGGGCTAGGGTTAGGTTTAGGGGACGGGGACGGTTTAGGGTCCAGTTGAGGGTACTACAACGGTTTAGCTGGAGCGTACGTGTGAGGGCACGGCTTAGTGTTAGCGTACGGGTTAGGATTAGGGGACGGGTGAGGGGAAGGCTTCGGGGAAGGTTTAGGATTAGAGTTCGGGCTAGGGTTAGGGGACGGGGACTGCTTAGGGTCCAGGTGAGGGTACGACAACGGTTTAGGGGGAGCGTACGTGTGAGGGCACGGGTTAGTGTTAGCGTACGGGTTAGGATTAGGGGACGGGTGAGAGGAAGGCTTCGGGAATGTGTTAGTGTTAGGGTTGGGGCTAGCGTTATGGTTAGGGGACAGGGACGGTTTAGGGTCCAGGTGAGGGTACCACAACGGATTGGGGGAGCGAACGTGTGAGGGCATGGGTTAGTGTTAGCATTCGTGTTAGGATTAGGGGATTGGTGAGGGGAAGGCTTCGGTGAAGGGTTAGGGTTAGGGTTCGGGCTAGGGTTAGGGTAAGGGGACGGGGACGGTTTAGGGTCCAGGTCAGGGTACGACAATGGTTTAGAGGGAGCGTACATGTGAGGACACGGGTTAGTGTTAGCGTATGGGTTAGGATTAGGGGATGGGTGAGGGGAAGGCTTCGGGGAAGGGTTAGGGTTAGGGTTCGGGCTAGGGTTAGGGTTAGGGGACGGGGACGGTTTAAGGTCCAGGTGAGGGTATGACAACGGTTTTAGGGGAGAGTACGTGTGAGGGCATGGGTTAGTGTTAGCGTACGGTTTAGGATTAGGGGTCTGGTGAGGGGAAGGCTTCGGGGAAGGGTTAGGGTTAGGGTTCATGCTAGGGTTAGGGTTAGGGGACGGTGATGGTTTAAGGTCCAGGTGAGGGTATGACAACGGTTTAGGGGGAGCGTACATGTGAGGGCATGGGTTAGTGTTAGCGTACGGGTTAGGATTAGGGGACGGGTGAGGGGAAGGCTTCGGGGAAGGGTTAGGTTTAGGGTTCGGGCTAGTGTTAGGGTTAGGGGATGGGGATGGTTTAGGATCCAGGTGAGCGTACGACAACGGTTTCGGGGGAGCGTACATGTGAGGGCACGGGTTACTGTTAGCGTACTGGTTAGGATTAGGGGACGGGTGAGGTGAAGGCTTCGGGGAAGGTTTAGGGTTAGGGTTCGGGCAAGGGTTAGGGGACGGGAACGGGGACGGTTTATGGTCCACGTTAGGTTACCACAACGGTTTAGGGTGAGCGTACGTGTGAGGGCAGGGGTTTGTGTGAGCGTACGGGTTAGGATTAGGGGACGGGTGAGGGGAAGGCTTCCGGGAAGTGTTAGGTTTAGGGTTAGGGCTAGGGTTAGGGTTATGGGACAGGGACGGTTTAGGGTCCAGGTGAGGGTACGACAACTGTTTAGGGGGAGAACACGTGTGAGGGCATGGGTTAGTGTTAGCGTACGGGTTAGGATTAGGGGACGCGTGGTGGGAAGGCTTCGGGGAAGGGTTAGGGTTAGGGTTCGGGCTAGGGTTAGGGTTAGAGGACGGGGACGGTTTAGGGTCCAGGTGAGGGTACGACAACGGTTTAGGGTGAGCGTACGTTTGAGGGCACGGGTTAGTGTTAGCGTACGGGTTAGGATTAGGGGAGGGGTGAGGGGAAGGCTTCGGGGAAGGGTTAGGGTTAGGTTTCGGGCTAGGGTTAGGGTTAGGGGACAGGGACGATTTAGGTTCCAGGTGAGTGTACGACAACGGTTTAGGGGGAGCGTACGTGTGAGGGCACGGGTTAGTGTTAGCGTACGGGTTACGATTAGGGGACGGGTGATGGGAAGGCTTCGGGGAAGTGTTAGGGTTAGGGTTCGGGCTAGGGTTAGTGTTAGGGGACGGGGACGGTTTAGGGTCCAGGTGAGGGTACGACAACGGTTTAGGGGGAGCGTACATGTGAGGGCACGAGTTAGTGTTAGCGTTTGCGTTAGGATTAGGCGACAGGTGAGGGGAAGGCTTCGGGGAAGGTTTAGGGTTAGGGTTCGGGCTAGGGTTAGGGTTAGGGGACGGGGACGGTTTAGGGTCCAGATGAGGGTACGATAAATGTTTAGGGGCAGGGTACGTGTGAGGGCACGGGTTAGTGTTAGCATACGGGTTAGGATTAGGGTATGGGTGAGGGGAAGGGTTAGGTTTAGGGTTCGGGCTAGGGTTAGGTTTAGGGGACGGGGACGGTTTAGGGTCCAGGTGAGGGTACGACAACGGTTTAGGGTGAGCGTACGTGTGAGGGCACAGGTTAGTGTCAGCGTACGGGTTAGGATTAGGGGACAGGTGAGGGGAAGGCTTCGGGGAAGGGTTAGGGTTAGGGTTCGGGGTAGGGTTAGGGTTAGGGGACGGGGACGGTTTATGGTCCAGGTGAGGGTATGACAACGGTTTAGGGTGAGCGTACGTGTGAGGGCACGGGTTAGTGTCAGCGTACGGGTTAGGATTAGGTGACAGGTGAGGGGAAGGCTTCGGGAAAGGGTTAGTGTTAGGGTTCGGGCTAGGGTTAGGGTTAGGGGATGGGGACGGTTTAGGGTCCAGGTGAGGGTACGACAACGGTTTCGGGGGAGCGTACGTGTGAGGGCACGGGTTAGTGTTAGCGTACGTGTTAGGATTAGGGGACGGGTGAGGGGAAGGCTCGGGGAAGGTTTAGGGTTAGGGTTCGGGCTAGGGTTAGGGGACGGGAACGGGGACGGTTTAGGGTCCAGGTGAGGTTACAACGGTTTAGGGTGAGCGTACATGTGAGGGCAGGGGTTTGTGTGAGCGTACGGGTTAGGATTAGGGGACGGGTGAGCGGAAGGCTTCAGGGAAGTGTTAGGTTTAGGGTTCGGGCTAGGGTTAGTTTTACGGGACGGGGACTGTTTAGGGTCCAGGTGAGGGTTCGACAACGGTTTAGGGGGAGCGTACGTGTGAGGGCACGGCTTAGTGTTAGTGTAAGGTTTAGGATTAGGGGATGGGTGAGGGGAAGGCTTCGGAGAAGTGTTAGTGTTAGGGTTGGGGCTAGGGTTATGGTTAGGGGACAGGGACGGTTTAGGGTCCAGGTGAGGGTACGACAACGGATTGGGGGAGTGAACGTGTGAGGGCATGGGTTAGTGTTAGCATACGTGTTAGGATTAGGGGATGGGTGAGGGGAAGGCTTCGGGGAAGGGTTAGGGTTAGGGTTCGGGCTAGGATTAGGGTTAGGGGACGGGGATGGTTTAAGGTCCAGGTGAGGGTATGACAACGGTTTAGGGGGAGCGTACGTGTGAGGGCACGGGTTAGTGTTAGCATACGGGTTAAGATTAGGGGACGGGTGAGGGGAAGGCTTCGGGGAAGGCTTAGGTTTAGGGTTCGGGCTAGGGTTAGGGTTAGGGGATGGGGACGGTTTAGGATCCAGGTGAGCGTACGACAAAGGTTTCGGGGGAGCGTACATGTGAGGGCACGGGTTACTGTTAGCGTACTGGTTAGGATTAGGGGACGGGTGAGGCGAAGGCTTCAGGGAAGGTTTAGGGTTAGGGTTCGGGCTAGGGTGAGGGGACGGGAACGGGGACGGTTTAGGGTCCAGGTTAGGTTACCACAACGATTTAGGGTGAGCGTACGTGTGAGGGCAGGGGTTTGTGTGAGCGTACGGGTTAGGATTAGGGGACGGGTGAGGGGAAGGCTTCAGGGAAGTGTTAGGTTTAGGGTTCGGGCTAGGGTTAGGGTTATGGGACAGGGACGGTTTAGGGTCCAGGTGAGGGTACGACAACGGTTTCGGGGGAGCTTACGTGTAAGGGCACAGGTTAGTGTTAGCGTACGGGTTAGGATTAGGGGACGGGTGAGGGGAAGGCTTCGGGGAAGGTTTAGAGTTAGAGTTCGGGCTAGGGTTAGGGGACGGGGACTGTTTAGGGTCCAGGTGAGAGTACGACAACGGTTTAAGGGGAGCGTACGTGTGAGGGCACGGGTTAGTGTTAGCGTACGGGTTAGGATTAGGGGACGGGTGAGGGGAAGTCTTCGGGGAAGGGTTAGGTTTAGGGTTTGGGCTAGGGTTAGGGTTAGGGGACTGGGACCTTTTAAGGTCCAGGTGAGGGTACGACAATGGTTTAAGGGGAGCGTACGTGTGAGGGCACGTGTTAGTGTTAGCGTACGGGTTAGGATTAGGGGACAGGTGAGGGGAAGGTTTAGGGTTAAGGTTCGGCCTAGGGTTAGGGTTGGGGGACGGGGACAGTTTAGGGTCCTGGGGAGGGTACGACAATGTTTTAGGCTGAGCGTACGTGTGAGTGCACGGGTTAGTGTTAGCGTACGGGTTAGGATTAGGGCATGGGTGAGGGGATGGCTTCGGGGAAGGCTTAGGGTTAGGGTTCGGGCTAGGGTTAGGGTTAGGGGACGGGGACTGTTTAGGGTCCAGGTGAGTGTACGACAACGGTTTAGGTTGAGCGGACGTGGGAGGGCATGGGTCAGTGTTACCGTACGGGGTAGGATTAGGGCACGGGTGAGGGGAAGGCTTCAGGGAAGGGTTAGGGTTAGGGTTCGGGCTAGGGTTAGGGATAGGAGACCGGTACGGTTTAGGGTCCAGGTGAGGGTACGATAATGGTTTCGGGGGAGCGTACGTGTGAGGGCACGGGTTAGCGTTAGCGTACGGGTTAGTATTAGGGGACGGGTGAGGGGAAGGTTTAGGGTTAGGGTTTGGGCTAGGGTTAGGGTTAGGGGACGGGGACGGTTATGGTCCAGGTGAGGGTACGACAACGGTTTAGGGGGAGCGTACGTGTGAGTGCACGGGTTAGTGTTAGCGTACGGGTTAGGATTAGGGGACGGGTGAGGGGAAGCCTTCGGGGAAGGGTTAGGGTTAGTGTTCAGGCTAGGGTTTGGGTTAGGGGACAGGGACGGTTTAGGGTCCAGGTGAGTGTACGACAACGGTTTCGGGGGAGCGTACGTGTGAGGGCATGGGTTAGTGTTAGCGTACAGTTTAGGATTAGGTGACGGGTGAGGGGAAGGCATCGGGGAAGTGTTAGGGTTAGGGTTCGGGCTAGGGTTAGGGTTAGGGGAAGGGGACGGTTTAGGGTCCAGGTGAGTGTACGACAACGTTTTAGGGGGAGAGTACGTGTGAGGGCACGGCTTAGTGTTAGCGTACAGGTAAGGATTAGGGGACGGGTGAGGGGAAGACTTCCGGGAAAGTTTAGGGTTAGGGTTCGGGCTAGGGTTAGGTTTAGGGGAAGGGGACGGTTTAGGGTCCAGGTGAGTGTACGACAACGTTTTAGGGGGAGAGTACGTGTGAGGGCACGGGTTAGTGTTAGCGTACGGGTTAGGATTAGGGGACGGGTGAGGGGAAGGCTTCGGGGAAGGGTTAGGGTTAGGGTTCGGGCTAGGGTTAGGGTTAGGGGACGGGGACGGTTTAGGGTCCAGTTGAGGGTACGACAACGCTTTAGGGGGAGAATACGTGTGAGGGCACAGGTTAGTGTTAGCGTACGGGTTAGGATTAGGGGACGGGTGAGGGGAAGGCTTCGGGTAAGTGTTAGGGTCAGGGTTCGGGCTAGGGTTAGGGTTAGGGGACGGACACGGTTTAGAGTCCAGGTGAGGGTACGACAACGGTTTATGGGGACCGTACGTGTGAGGGCACGGGTTAGTGTTAGCCTACGGGTTAGTATTAGGGGACGGGTTAGGGGAAGGTTTAGGATTAGGGTTCTAGCTAGGGCTGAGGTTGGGGGACGGGGACGGTTTAGGGTCCAGATGCCGGTACGACAACGGTTTAGGGTGAGCGTACGTGTGAGGGCAGGGTTTAGTGTGAGCATATGGGTAAGGATTAGTGGACAGGTGAGGGGAAGGCTTCGGGGAAGTGTTAGGGTTAGGGTTCGGGCTAGAGTTAGGGTTAGGGGACGGGGACGGGTAGGGTCCAGTTGAGGGTACGACAACGGTTTAGGGGGACGGTACGTGTGAGGGCACGGGTTAGTGTTAGCGTACGGGTAAGGATTAGGGGACGGGTGAGGGGAAGGCTTCAGGGAAGGTTTAGGGATACGGTTCGGGCTAGCGGTAGGGTTAGGGAACGGGGACGGTTTAGGATCCAGGTGAGGTTACGACAACGGTTTAGGGGGATCGTACGTGTGAGGGCACGGGTTAGTGTTAGCGTACGGGTTAGGATTAGGAGACGGGTGAGGGGAAGGCTTCGGGGAAGTGTTAGGGTTAGGGTTAGGGGTAGGGTTAGGGGATGGGGACGGGGACGATTTAGGGTCCAGGTGAGGGTACGACAACGGATTAGGGGGAGCGTACGTGTGAGGGCAAGTGTTAGTGTTAGCCTACGGGTTAGGATTAGGGGACGGGTGAGGGGAAGGCTTCGGGGAAGTGTTAGGGTTAGGGTTCGTGCTAGGGTTAGGGTTAGGGGACGGGGACGTTTTAGGGTCCAGATGAGGGTACGACAACGGTTTAGGGTGAGCGTACGTGTGAGGGCATGGGTTAGTGTTAGCGTACGGTTTAGGATTAGGGGACGAGTGAGGGGAAGGCTTCGGGGAAGGGTTAGGGTTACGGTTCAGACTAGGGTTATGATTAGGGGACGGGGACGGTTTAGGGTCCCCGTGAGGGTATGACAACATTTTAGGGGTAGTGTACGTGTAAGGGCACGGGTTAGTGTTAGCGTACGGGTTAGGATTAGGGGACGGATGAGGGGAAGGCTTCGGGGAAGGGTTAGGGTTGGGGTTCGGGCTAGGGTTAGGGTTAGGAGACGGGGAAGGTTTAGGGTCCAGGTGAGGTTACGATAACTGTTTAGGGGAGCGTACGTGTGAGGGCACGGTGGAGTGTTAGCGTATGGGTTAGAATTAGGGGACGGGTGAGGGCAAGGCTTCGGGGAAGGGTTAGGTTTAGGGTTAGGGCTAGGGTTAGGGTTAGGGGACGGGGATGGTTTAGGGTACAGGTGAGGGTACGATAAATGTTTAGGGCTAGGGTATGTGTGAGGGCACGGGTTAGTGTTAGCGTACGGGTTAGGATTAGGAGACGGGTGAGAGGAAGGCTTCGGGGAAGGGTTAGTGTTAGGGTTCGGGCTAGGGTTAGGGTTAGGGGACAGGGACGGTTTAGGGTCCAGGTGAGGGTATGACAACGGTTTACGGTGAGCGTACGTGTGAGGGCACGGGTTAGTGTTAGCGTACGGGTTAGGATTAGGGGACGGGTGAGGGGAAGGCTTCGGGGAAGCGTTAGGGTTAGGGTTTGGGCTAGGGTTAGGGTTAGGGGACGGGGACCGTTTAGGGTCCAGGTGAGGGTACGACAACGGATTAGGGGGAGCGTACGTGTGAGGGCACAGGTTAGTGTTAACGTTCGGGTTAGGATTAGGGGACGGGTGAGGGGAAGGCTTCGGGGAAGGGTTAGGTTTAGGGTTCGAGCTAGGGTTAGGTTTAGGGGACGGGGACGGTTTAGGGTCCAGGTGAGGGTACGACAACGGTTTAGGGGGAGCGTACGTGTGAGGGCATGGGTTAGTGTTAACGTACGGGTTAGGATTAGGGGACGGGTGAGGGGAAGGATTCGGGGAAGGGTTAGGGTTAGGGTTCGGGCTAGGGTTAGGGTTAGGGAAAGGGGACGGTTTAGGGTCCAGGTGAGGGTTCGACAACAGTTTAGGGGGAGTGTACTTGTGAGGGCACGGGGTAGTGTTAGTGTACGGGGTAGGTTTGGGGACGGGTGAGGTGAAGGCATCGTGGAAGGGTTAGGGTTAGCGTTTGTGCTAGGGTTAGCGTTAGAGAACAGGGACGGTTTAGGGTCCAGGTGAGGGTACGACAACGGTTTACGGGGAGCGTACGTGTGAGGGCACGGGTTAGTGCTAGCGTACGGGTTAGGATTAAGGGACAGGTGAGGGGAAGGCTTCGGGGAAGGGTTAGGGTTAGGGTTCGGGCTAGGGTTAGGGTTAGGGGACGGGGACGGTTTAGGGTCTAGGTGAGGTTACGACAACGGTTTCAGGGGAGCGTACGTGTGAGGGCACGGGTTAGTGTTAGCGTACGGGTTAGGATTAGGGGACGGGTGAGGGGAAGGCTTCGGGGAAGGGTTAGGGTTAGGGTTCGGGCTAGGGTTAGGTTTTGGGGACGGGGACGGTTTAGGGTCCAAGTGAGGGCACGACAACGGTTTAGGGGTAGTGTACGTGTGAGGGCATGGGTTAGGGTTAGCGTACGTGTTAGGATTAGGGGACAGTTGAGGAGAAGGCTTCGGGGAAGGGTTAGGTTTAGGGTTCGGGCTTGGATTAGGGTTAGGGGATGGGGACGGTTTAGGGTCCAGGTGCGTGTACGCCAACGGTTTACGGGGAGCGTACGTGTGAGGGCACGGGTTAGTGTTAGCGTACGGGTTAGGATTAGGTGACGGGTGAGAGGAAGGCTTCGGGGAAGGGTTAGGGTTAGGGTTTCGGCTAGGGTTAGGGTTAGGGGACTGGGACCGTTTAGGTTCCAGGTGAGGGTACGACAACGGTTTAGGGGGAGCGTACGTGTGAGGGCATGGGTTAGTGTTAACGTACGGGTTAGGATTAGGGGACGGGTGAGGGGAAGGCTTCGGGGAAGGGTTAGGGTTAGGGTTCGGGCTAGGGTTAGGGTTAGGGGACGGGGATGGTTTAGGGTCCAGGTGAGGGTACGACAACGGTTTAGGGGGAGCGTACGTGTGAGGGCATGGGTTAGTGTTAGCGTACAGGTTAGGATTACGGGACGGGTGAGGGGAAGGCTTTGGGGAAGGGTTAGGGTTAGGGTTCGGGCTAGGGTTAGGGTTAGGGGACGGGGATGGTTTAGGGTCCAGGTGAGGGTACGACAACGGTTTAGGGGGAGCGTACGTGTGAGGGCCTGGGTTAGTGTTAGCGTACAGGTTAGGATTACGGGACGGGTGAGGGGAAGGCTTCGGGGAAGGGTTAGGGTTAGGTTTCGGGCTAGGGTTAGGGTTAGAGGACGGGGACGGTTTAGGGTCCAGGTGAGGGTACGACAACGGTTTAGGGTGAGCGTACGTGTGAGGGCACGGGTTAGTGTTAGCGTACGGGTTAGGATTAGGTGACGGGTGAGAGGAAGGCATCCGGGAAGGGTTAGGTTTAGGGTTCGGGCTAGGGTTAGGGTTAGGGGACGGGGACGGTTTAGGGTCCAGGTGAGGGTACGACAATGGTTTAGGGGGAGAGTACGTGTGAGGGCACGGGTTAGTGTTAGCGTACGGGTTAGGATTAGGGGACGGGTGAGGGGAAGGCTTCGGGGAAGGGTTAGGGTTAGGGTTCGGGCTAAGGTTTGTGTTAGGGGACGGGGACGGTTTAGGGTCCAGGTGAGGGTACGAAAACTGTTTCGGGGAAGCGTACGTGTGAGGGCACGGGTTAGTGTTAGCGTACGGGTTAGGATTAGAGGACGGGTGGGGGGAAGGCTTCGGGGAAGGGTTAGGGTTAGGGTTCGGGCTTGGGTTAGGGTTAGGGGACGGGGACGGTTTAGGGTCCAGGTGAGGGTACGACAACGGTTTCGGGGCAGCGTACATGTGAGGGCACGGGTTAGTGTTAGCGTACGGGTTAGGATTAGGGTTGGGTGAGGGGAAGGCTTCGGGGAAGGGTTAGGGTTAGGGTTCGGGCTAGGGTTAGGGTTAGGGTACGGGGACGGTTTAGGGTCCAGGTGAGTGTACGACAACGGTTTAGGGGGAGCGTACGTGTGAGGGCACGGGATAGTGTTAGGGTACGGTTTAGTATTAGGGGACGGGTGAGGGGAAGGCTTCGGGGAAGGGTTAGGGTTAGGGTTCGGGCTAGGGTTAGGGGACGGGGACGGTATAGGGTCCAGGTGAGGGTATGACAACGGTTTAGGGGGAGCGTACGTCTGAGGGCACGGGTTAGTGTTAGCGTACGGGTTAGAATTAGGGGACGGGTGAGGGGAAGGCTTGGGGGAAGTGTTAGGGTTAGGGTTCGGGCTAGGGTTAGGGTTAGGGAAAGGGGACGGTTTAGGGTCCAGGTGAGGGTTCGACAACAGTTTAGGGGGAGCGTACTTGTGAGGGCACGGGGTAGTGTTAGCGTACGGGGTAGGATTTGGGGACGGGTGAGGTGAAGGCATCGTGGAAGGGTTAGGGTTAGCGTTTGTGCAAGGGTTAGCGTTAGAGAACAGGGACGGTTTAGGGTCCAGGTGAGGTACGACAACGGTTTCGGGGGAGCGTACGTGTGAGGGCACGGGTTAGTGTTAGCGTACGGGTTAGGATTAGGGGACGGGTGAGGGGAAGGCTTCAGGGAAGGGTTAGGGTTAGGGTTCGGACTAGGGTTAGGTTTTGGGGACGGGGACGGTTTAGGGTCCAAGTGAGGGCACGACAACGGTTTAGGGGAGCGTACGTGTGAGGGCACGGGTTAGGGTTAGCGTACGTGTTAGGATTAGGGGACGGTTGAGGAGAAGGCTTCGGGGAAGGGTTAGGTTTAGGGTTCGGGCTAGGATTAGGGTTAGGGGACAGGGACGGTTTAGGGTCCAGGTGCGTGTACGCCAACGGTTTACGGGGAGCGTACGTGTGAGGGCACGGGTTAGTGTTAGCGTACGGGTTAGGATTAGGGGACGGGTGAGAGGAAGGCTTCGGGGAAGGGTTAGGGTTAGGGTTTCGGCTAGGGTTAGGGTTAGGGGACTGGGACCGTTTAGGGTCCAGGTGAGGGTACGACAATGATTTAGGGAGAGGGTAGGTGTGAGGGCACGGGTTAGTGTTAGCATACGGGTTAGGATTAGCGGACGGGTGAGGAGAAGGCTTCGGGGAAGCGTTAGGGTTAGGGTTCGGGCTAGGGTTAGGGTTAGAGGACGCGGTCGATTTAGGGTCCAGGTGAGGGTATGACAACGGTTTAGGGGGAGCGTACGTGTGAGGGCACGGGTTAGTGTTAGCGTACGGGTTAGGATTAGGGGTCGGGTGAGGGGAAGGCTTCGGGGAAGGGTTAGGGTTAGGGTTCGGGCTAGGGTTAGGGTTTGGGGACGGGGACCGTTTAGGGTCCAAATGAGGGTACGACAATGGTTTAGGGGGAGCGAACATGTGAGGGCACGGGTTAGTGTTAGCGTACGGGTTAGGATTAGGGGACGGGTGAGGGGAAGGCTTCGGGGAAGGGTTAGGGTCAGGGTTCGGGCTAGAGTTAGTGTTAGGGGACGGGGATGGTTTAGGGTCCAGGTGATGATACGACAAATGTTTAGGGGGAGCGTACATGTGAGGGCACGGGTTAGTGTTAGCGTACGGGTTAGGATTAAGGACGGGTGAGGGGAAGGCTTTGGGGAAGGGTTAGGGTTAGGGTTCGGGCTAGGGTTAGGGTTAGGGGACGGGGACGGTTTAGGGTCCACGTGAGGGTACGACAACGGTTTAGGGGGAGCGTACGTGTGAGGGCACGGGTTAGTGTTAGCGTACGGATTAGGATTGGGGACGGGTGAGGGGAAGGCTTCGGTGAAGGGTTAGGGTTAGGGTTCGGGCTAGGGTTAGGGTTTGGGTACGGAGACGGTTTAGGGTCCAGGCCAGGGTACGACAGCGGTTTAGGGGGAGTGTACACGTGAGGGCAAGAGTTAGTGTTAGCGTACGGGTTAGGATTATGGGACGGGTGAGGGTAAGGCTTCGGCGAAGGTTTAGGGTTAGGTTTCGGGCTAGGGTTAGGGTTTGGGGATGGGGACGGTTTAGGGTCCAAGTGAGGGTACGACAACGGTTTAGGGGGAGCGTACGTGTGAGGGCACGGGTTATTGTTAGTGTACTGGTTAGGATTAGGGGACGGGTGAGGGGAAGGCTTCATGGAAGGGTTAGGGTTATGGTTCGGTCTAGGGTTAGGGTTAGGGGACGGAGACGGTTTAGGGTCCAGGTGAGGGTATGACAACGGTTTCGGGGTAGCGTACGTGGGAGGGCACGGGTTAGTGTTAGCGTAAGGGTTAGGATTAGGGGACGGGTGAGGGGAAGTCTTCAGGGAAGGGTTAGGGTTAGGGTTCGGTCTAGGGTTAGGGTTTGGGGACGGGGACGTTTTAGGGTCCAGGTGAGGGAACGACAACGGTTTAGGGGGAGCGTAAGTGTGAGGACACGGGTTAGTGTTAGCGTTCGGATTAGGATTAGGGGACGGGTGAGGGGAAGGCTTCGGGGAAGGGTTAGGTTTAGGGTTCTGGCTAGGTTTAGGGTTAGGGGACAGGGAAGGTTTAGGGTCCAGGTGAGGGTACGACAACGGTTTCGGGGGAGCGTACGTGTGAGGGCACGGGTTAGTGTTAGCGAACGGTTTAGGATTAGGGGACGGGTGAGGGGAAGGCTTCGGGGAAGGGTTAGGGTTAGGTTTCGGGCTAGGGTTAGGGTTAGGGCACGGGGACGGTTTAGGGTCCAGGTGAGGGTACGACAACGGATTAGGGGGAGCGTACGTGTGAGGGCACGGTTTACTGTTAGCGTCCGGGTTAGGATTACGGGACGGGTGAGGGGAAGGCTTCGGGGAAGGGTTAGGGTTAGGGTTCGTGCTAGGGTTAGGGTTAGGGGACGGGGACGGTTTAGGATCCAGGTGAGGGTACGACAACGGTTTAGGGGAAGCGTACGTGTGAGGGCACGGGTTAGTTTTAGCGTACAGGTCAGGATTAGGGGACGGGTGAGGGGAAGGCTTCAGGGAAGTGTTAGGGATAGGGTTCGGGCTAGGGTTAGGGTTAGGGGATGGGGATGGTTTAGTGTCCAGGTGAGGGTACGACAACGGTTTAGGGGGAGCGTACGTTTGAGGGAACGGGTTAGTGTTAGCGTACGGGTTAGGATTAGGGGACGGGTGAAGGGAAGGCTTCGGGGAAGGGTTAGGGTTAGGATTCGGGCTAGGATTAGGGTTAGGGACGGGGACGGTTTAGGGTCCAGGTGAGGGTACGACAACGGTTTCGGGGGAGCGTACGTGTGAGGGCATGGGTTAGTGTTACCGTATGGGTTAGGATTAGGGGACAGTTGAATGGAAGGCTTCGGGGAAGTGTTAGGGTTAGCATTCGGGCTAGGGATAGGGTTAGGGGACGGGGACGGTTTAGGGTTTAGGTGAGTGTACGCCAACGGTTTAGGGGGAGCGTACGTGTGAGGGCACGGGTTAGTGTTAGCGTACGAGTTAGGATTACGGGACGGGTGAGGGGAAGGCTTCGGGGAAGGGTTAGGGTTAGGGTTCGGGCTAGGGTTAGGGTTTGGGGACGGCGACGGTTTAGGGTTCAGGTGAGGGTACGACAACGGTTTAGGGGGAGCGTACTTGTGAGGGCATGGGTTAGTGTTAGCGTACGGATTAGGATTGGGGACGGGTGAGGGGATAGCTTCGGTGAAGGGTTAGGGTTAGGGTTCGGGCTAGGGTTAGGGTTTGGGGACAGGGACGGTTTAGGGTCCAGGTCAGGGTACGACAACGGTTACGGGGGAGCGTACGTGTGAGGGCACGGGTTAGTGTTAGCGTACGGATTAGGAGTAGGGGACGTGTGAGGTGAAGGCTTCGGGGAAGCGTTAGGGATAGGGTTCGGGCTAGGTTTAGGGTTAGGGGATGGGGACGGTTTAGGGTCCAGGTGAGGATACGACAACGGTTTATGGGGAGCGTACGTGTGAGGGCACGGGTTAGTGTTAGCGTACGGGTTAGGATTAGGGGACGGGTGAGGGGAAGGCTTCGGGGAAGGGTTAGTGTTAGGGTTCGGGTTAGGGTTAGGGTTTGGGGACGGGGACGTTTTAGGGTCCAAATGAGGGTATGACAATGGTTTAGGGGGAGCGTACGTGTGAGGGCACGGGTTAGTGTTAGCGTACGGGTTAGGATTAGGGGACGGGTGAGTGGAAGGCTTCGGGGAAGGGTTAGGGTCAGGGTTCGGGCTAGGGTTAGTGTTAGGGGACGGCGACGGTTTAGGGTCGAGGTGAGGGTACGATATTGGTTTAAGGGGAGCGTACATGTGAGGGCACGGTTAGTTTTAGCGTACGGGTCTGGATTAGGGGATGGGTGAGGGGAAGGTTTCGTTGAAGGGTTAGGGTTACGTTTCCGGCTAGGGTTAGTTTTAGGGGACGTGGACTGTTTACGGTCCAGGTGAGGGTATGACAATGGTTTAGGGGGAGTGTACGTGTGAGGTCACGGGTTAGTGTTAGCGTACGTGTTATGATTATGGGACGGGTGAGGTGAAGGCTTCAGGGAAGTGTTAGGGTTAGGATTCGGGCTAGGGATAGGGTTAGGGGACGGGGACGGTTTAGGGTCCAGGTGAGGGCACGACAACATTTTAGGGGGAGCGTACGTGTGAGGGCACGGGTTAGTGTTAGCGTACGGGTTAGGATTAGGGGACGGGTGAGGGGAAGGCTTCGGGGAAGTGTTAGGGTTAGGGTTCGGGCTAGGGTTACGGTTAGGGGACGGAGACGGTTTAGGGTCCAGGTGAGGGTACGACAACGGTTTAGGGGGAGCGTACGTGTGAGGGCACGGGTTAGTGTTAGCGTACGGGTTAGGATTAGGGGACGGGTGAGGGGAAGCCTTCGGGGAAGGGTTAGGGTTAGGGTTCGGGCTAGGGATAGGGTTAGGGGACGGGGATGGTTTAGGGTCCAGGTGAGGGGACGACAACAGTTTAGGGGGAGAACACGTGTGAGGGCACGGGTTAGTGTTAGCGTACGGGTTAGGATTAGGGGACGGGTGAGGGGAAGGCTTCGGGGGAGGATTCGGGTTAGGGTTCGGGCTAGAGTTAGGGTTAGGGGACGGGGACCGTTTAGGGTCCAGGTGAGGGTAGGACAACGGTTTCGGGGGAGCGTACGTGTGAGGGCACGGGTTAGTGTTAGCGTACAGTTTAGGATTAGGGGACGGGAGATGTGAAGGCTTTGGGGAAGGGTTAGGGTTAGGGTTAGGGCTAGGGTTAGTGTTTGGGGACGGGGACGGTTTAGAGTGCAGGTGAGCGTACGACAACGGTTTAGGGGGAGAACACGTGTGAGGGCACGGGTTAGTGTTAGCGTATGGTTTAGGATTAGGGGACGGGTGAGGGGAAGGCTTCGGGGAAGGGTTAGGGTTAGGTTTCGGGCTAGGGTTAGGGTTAGGGGACGGGGACGGTTTAGGGTCCAGGTGAGCTTACGACAACGGTTTAGGGGGAGCGTATGTGTGAGGCCATGGGTTAGTGTTAGCGTACAGTTTAGGATTAGGCACGGGTGAGGGGAAGGCTTCGGGGAAGGGTTAGGGTTAGGGTTAAGGCTAGGATTAGTGTTTGGGGACGGGGACGGTTTATGGTCCAGGTGAGTGTATGACAACGGTTTAGGGGGAGCATACATGTGAGGGCACGGGTTAGTGTTAGTGTACGGGTTAGGATTAGGGCACAGGTGAGGGGAAGACTTCGGGGAAGGGTTAGTGTTAGGGTTCGGGCTAGGGTTAGGGTTAGAGGATGGGGATGGTTTAGGGTCCAGGGGAGGGTACGACAACGGTTTAGGGGGAGCGTACGTGTGAGGGCATGGGTTAGTGTTAGCGTACACTTTAGGATTAGGAGACGGGTGAGGGGAAGGCTTTGGGGAAGTGTTAGGGTTACTGTTCGGGCTAGGGTTAGGGTTAGGGGATGGGGATGGTTTAGTGTCCAGGTGAGGGTACGACAACGGTTTAGGGGGAGCGTACGTTTGAGGGCACGGGTTAGTGTTAGCGTACGGGTTAGGATTATGGTATGGGTGAGGGGATGGCTTCGGGGAAGGGTTAGGATTAGGGTTCGGGCTAGGGTTAGGGTTAGGGGAAGGGGATGGTTTAGGGTCCAGGTGAGGGCACGACAACAGTTTAGGGGGAGCGTACATGTGAGGGCACGGGTTATTGTTAGCGTACGGGTTAGGATTAGGGGACGGGTGAGGGGAAGGCTTCGGGGAAGTGTTAGGGTTAGGGTTCGGGCTAGGGTTAGGGTTAGGGGACGGAGACGGTTTAGGGTCCAGGTGAGTGTACGCCAACGGTTTAAGGGGAGCGTACGTGTGAGGGCACGGGTTAGTGTTAGCGTACGCGTTAGGATTACGGGACGGGTGAGGGGAAGGCTTCGGGGAAGGGTTAGGGTTAGGGTTCGGGCTAGGGTTAGTGTTTGGGGACGCCGACGGTTTAGGGTTCAGGTGAGGGTACGACAACGGTTTAGGGGCAGCGTACGTGTGAGGGCATGGGTTAGTGTTAGCGTACGGATTAGGATTGGGGACGGGTAAGGGGATGGCTTCGGTGAAGGGTTAGGGTTAGGGTTCGGGCTAGGGTTAGGGTTTGGGGACGGGGACGGTTTAGGGTCCAGGTCAGGGTACGACAACGGTTACGGGGGAGCGTACGTGTGAGGGCATGGGTTAGTGTTAGCGTACGGGTTAGGAG
The DNA here is from genome assembly GCF_937001465.1 of Orcinus orca. Classification (NCBI taxonomy): domain Eukaryota; kingdom Metazoa; phylum Chordata; class Mammalia; order Artiodactyla; family Delphinidae; genus Orcinus; species Orcinus orca. The sequence continues at coordinate 2,634,893 of NC_064565.1, read as the reverse complement.
TAGGGGACGTGTGAGGTGAAGGCTTCAGGGAAGTGTTAGGGATAGGGTTCGGGCTAGGTTTAGGGTTAGGGGATGGGGACGGTTTAGGGTCCAGGTGAGGATACGATAACGGTTTATGGGGAGCGTACGTGTGAGGGCACGGGTTAGTGTTAGCGTACGGGTTAGGATTAGGGGACGGGTGAGGGGAAGGCTTCGGGGAAGGGTTAGTGTTAGGGTTCGGGCTAGGGATAGGGTTTGGGGACGGGGACGGTTTAGGGTCCAAATGAGGGTATGACAATGGTTTAGTGGGAGCGTACGTGTGAGGGCACGGGATAGTGTTAGCGTACGGGTTAGGATTAGGGGACGGGTGAGTGGAAGGCTTCGGGGAAGGGTTAGGGTCAGGGTTCGGGCTAGGGTTAGTGTTAGGGGACGGGGACGGTTTAGGGTCGAGGTGAGGGTACGACAACGGTTTAAGGGGAGCGTACATGTGAGGGCACGGGTTAGTGTTAGCGTACGGGTTAGAATTAGGAGACGGGTGAGGGGAAGGCTACGGGGAAGTGTTAGGGTTAGGGTTCGGGCAAGCGTTACGGTTAGGGGACGGGGACGGTTTAGGGTCCAGGTGAGGGTACGACAACGGTTTCGGGAGCGTATGTGTGAGGGCACGGGTTAGTGTTAGCGTACGGGTTAGGATTAGGGGACGGGTGAGGGGAAGGGTAGGGTTAGGTTTCGGGCTAGGGTTAGGGTTAATGGACAGGGACGGTTTAGGGTCCAGGTGAGGGTACGACAACGGTTTCGGGGGAGTGTACGTGTGAGGGCACGGGTTACTTTTAGCGTACGGGTTAGGATTAGGGGACGGGTTAGGAGCAGGCTTCGGGGAAGGTTTAGGGTTAGGGTTCGGGCTAAGGTTAGGGTTAGGGGACGGGGACGGTTTAGGGTCCAGGTGAGGGTACGACCGCGGTTTCGGGGGAGCGTATGTGTGAGGGCACGGGTTAGTGTTAGCGTACGGGTTAGGATTAGGGGACGTGTGAGGGGAAGGCTTCGGGGAAGGGTTAGGGTTAGGGTTCGTGCTACGGTTAGGGTTTGGGGACGGGGACTGTTTAGGGTCCAGGTGAGGGTACGACAACGGTTTAGGGGGAGCGTACGTGTGAGGGCACTGGTTAGTGTTAGCGTACTGGTTAGGGTTAGGGGACGGGTGAGGGGAAGGCTTCGGGGAAGGGTTAGGGTTACGGTTCGGGCTAGGGTCAGGGTTAGGGGACGGGGACGGTTTAGGGTCCAGGTGAGGGTACGACAACGGTTTCGGGGGAGCGTACGTGTCAGGGCACGGGTTAGTGTTAGTGTACGGGTTAGGATTAGGGGACGGGTGAGGGGAAGGCTTCGGGGAAGTGTTAGGGTTACGGTTCGGGCTAGGGTTAGGGTTAGGGGACGGGGACGGTTTAGGGTGCAGGTGAGGGTACGACAACTGTTTCGGGGGAGTGTTCTTGTGAAGGCACGGGTTAGTGTTAGCGTAGGTGTTAGGATTAGGGGACGGGTGAGAGGAAGGCTTCTGGAAAGGTTAGGGTTAGGGTTCGGGCTAGGGTTAGGGTTAGGGGACGGGGACCGTTTAGGGTCCAGGTTAGGGTACGAAAACGGTTTCGGGGGAGTGTACGTGTGAGGGCACGGGTTAGTGTTAGCGTACGGCTTAGGATTAGGGGACGTGTGAGGGGAAGGCTTCGGGGAAGGGTTAGGGTTTGGGTTCGTGCTAGGGTCAGGGTTTGGGGACGGGGACGTTTTAGGGTCCAGGTGAGGTTACGATAACGGTGTAGGGGGAGCGTACGTGTGAGGGCATGGATTAGTGTTAGTTTAAGGGTTAGGATTAGGGGACGGGTTAGGAGAAGGCTTCGGGGAAGGGTTAGGGTTAGGGTTCGGGCTACGGTTAGGGTTAGGGGACGGGGACGGTTTAGGGTCCAGGTGAGGGTACGACAACGGTTTAGGTGGAGCGTACGTGTGATGGCACGGGTTAGTGTTAGCGTACGGGTTAGGATTAGGTGACGTGTGAAGGGAAGGCTTCGGGGAAGGGTTAGGGTTAGGGTTCGTGCTAGGGTCAGGGTTTGGGAACGGGGACGGTTTAGGGTCCAGGTGAGGGTACGACAACGGTTTAGGGGGAGCGTACATGTGAGGGCACGGGTTAGTGTTAGCTTACGGGTTAGGATTACGGGACGGGTTAGGAGAAGGCTTCGGGGAAGTGTTAGGTTTAGGGTTCGGGCTAGGGTTAGGGTTAGGGGATGGGGACGGTTTAGGGTCCACGTGAGCGTACGAGAACGGTTTCGGGGGAGCGTACGTGTGAGGGCACGCGTTAGTGTTAGCGTACGGGTTAGGATTAGGTGACGGGTGAGGGGAAGGCTTCGGGGAACGGTTAGGGTTCGGGCTACGGTTAGTGTTAGGGGACGGGGATGGTTTAGGGTCCAGGTGAGGGTACGACAACGGTTTCGGGGGAGCGTACGTGTGAGGGCACGGGTTAGTGTTAGCGTACGGGTTAGAATTAGGAGACGGGTGAGGGGAAGGCTACGGGGAAGTGTTAGGGTTAGGGTTCGGGCAAGCGTTACGGTTAGGGGACGGGGACGATTTAGGGTCCAGGTGAGGGTACGACAACGGTTTCGGGAGCGTATGTGTGAGGGCACGGGTTAGTGTTAGCGTACGGGTTAGGATTACGGGACGGGAGAGGGGAAGGCTTCGGGGAAGGGTTAGGGTTATGGTTCGGGCTAGGGTTAGGGTTAGGGTACGGGGACGGTTTAGGGTCCAGGTGAGGGTACGACAACGGTTTCAGTGGAGTGTACGTGTGAGGGCATGGGCTAGGGTTAGCGTACGGGTTAGGATTAGGGGACAGGTGAGGGCAAGGCTTCGGGGAAGGGTTAGGGTTAGCGTTCGGGCTAGGGTTAGGGTTAGGGGACGGGGAACATTTACGGTCCAGGTGAGGGTACGACAACGGTTTCGGGGGAGCGTACGTGTGAGGGCACGGGTTAGTGTTAACGTACGGTTTAGGATTAGGGGACGGGTGAGGGGAAGGCTTCGTGGAAGGGTTAGGGTTAGGGTTCGGGCTAGGTTAGGGTTAGGGGATGGGGACGGTTTAGGGTCCAGGTGAGGGTAGGACAACGGTTTAGGGGGAGCGTACGTGTGAGGGCACGGGTTAGTGTTGGCGTACGGGTTAGGATTAGGGGACGGGTGAGGGGAAGGCTTCAGGGAAGGGTTAGGGTTAGGGTTCGGGCTAGGGTTAGGGTTAGGAGACGGTGACGGTTTAGGGTCCAGGTGAGGGTACAACAACGGTTTAGGGGGAGCGTACGTGTGAGGGCACGGGTTAGTGTTAGCGTACGGGTAAGGATTAGGGGACGGGTGAGGGGAAGGGTAGGGTTAGGTTTCGGGCTAGGGTTAGGGTTAATGGACAGGGACGGTTTAGGGTCCAGGTGAGGGTACGACAACGGTTTCGGGGGAGTGTACGTGTGAGGGCATGGGTTAGTTTTAGCGTACGGGTTAGGATTAGGGGACGGGTTAGGAGCAGGCTTCGGGGAAGGTTTAGGGTTAGGGTTCGGGCTAAGGTTAGGGTTAGGGGACGGGGACGGTTTATGGTCCAGGTGAGGGTACGACAGCGGTTTCAGGGGAGCGTATGTGTGAGGGCACGGGTTAGTGTTAGCGTACGGGTTAGGATTAGGGGACGTGTGAGGGGAAGGCTTCGGGGAAGGGTTAGGTTTAGGGTTCGTGCTACGGTTAGGGTTTGGGGACGGGGACTGTTTAGGGTCCAGGTGAGGGTACGACAACGGTTTAGGGGGAGCGTACGTATGAGGGCACGGGTTAGTGTTAGCGTACTGGTTAGGGTTAGGGGACGGGTGAGGGGAAGGCTTCGGGGAAGGGTTACGGTTACGGTTCGGGCTAGGGTCAGGGTTAGGGTAGGGGACGGTTTAGGGTCCAGGTGAGGGTACGACAACGGTTTAGGGGGAGCGTACGTGTCAGGGCACGGGTTAGTGTTAGTGTACGGGTTAGGATTAGGGGACGGGTGAAGGGAAGGCTTCGGGGAAAGGTTAGGATTAGGGTTTGTGCTAGGGTTAGGGTTAGGGAACGGGGACGGTTTAGGGTCCAGGTGAGGGTACGACAACGGTTTCGGGGGAGTGTACGTGTGAGGGCACAGGTTAGTGTTAGCGTACGGGTTAGGATTAGGGGACGGGTGAGGGGAAGGCTTCGTGGAAGGGTTAGCGTTAGGGTTCGGGCTAGGGTTAGGGTTTGGGGACGGGGACGGTTTAGGGTCCAGGTGAGGGCACGACAACGGTTTAGGGGGAGTGTTCTTGTGAGGGCACGGGTTAGTGTTAGCGTACGGGTTAGGATTAGGGGACGGGTGAGGGGAAGGCTTCGGGAAAGTTTAGCGTTAGGGTTCGGTCTAGGGTTAGGGTTAGGGGACGGGGACGGTTTAGGGTCCAGGTGAGGGTACGACAACGGTTTCGGGGGAGTGTACGTGTGAGGGCACGGGTTACTGTTAGCGTACGGGTTAGGATTAGGGGACGGGTGAGGAGAAGGCTTCGGGCAAGTGTTAGGTTTAGGGTTTGGGCTAGTGTTAGGGTTAGGGGACGGGGACGGTTTAGGGTCCAGGTGAGGGTATGACAACGGATTCGGGGGAGTGTACGTGTGTGGGCACGGGTTAGTGTTAGCGTACGGGTTAGGATTAGGGGACGGGTGAGGAGAAGGCTTCGGGGAAGGGTTAGGGTTTGGGTTCGTGCTAGGGTCAGGGTTTGGGGACGGGGACGTTTTAGGGTCCAGGTGAGGGTACGATAACGGTGTAGGGGGAGCGTACGTGTGAGGGCATGGATTAGTGTTAGTTTAAGATTAGGATTAGGGGACGGGTTAGGAGAAGGCTTCGGGGAAGGGTTAGGGTTAGGGTTCGGGCTACGGTTAGGGTTAGGGGACGGGGACGGTTTAGGGTCCAGGTGAGGGTACGACAACGGTTTAGGTGGAGCGTACGTGTGATGGCACGGGTTAGTGTTAGCGTACGGGTTATGATTAGGTGACGTGTGAAGGGAAGGCTTCGGGGAAGGGTTAGGGTTAGGGTTCGTGCTAGGGTCAGGGTTTGGGAACGGGGACGGTTTAGGGTCCAGGTGAGGGTACGACAACGGTTTAGGGGGAGCGTACATGTGAGGGCACGGGTTAGTGTTAGCTTACGGGTTAGGATTACGGGACGGGTTAGGAGAAGGCTTCGGGGAAGTGTTAGATTTAGGGTTCGGGCTAGGGTTAGGGTTAGGGGATGGGGACGGTTTAGGGTCCACGTGAGGGTACGAGAACGGTTTCGGGGGAGCGTACGTGTGAGGGCACGCGTTAGTGTTAGCGTACGGGTTAGGATTAGGTGACGGGTGAGGGGAAGGCTTCGGGGAACGGTTAGGGTTCGGGCAAGGGTTAGTGTTAGGGGACGGGGATGGTTTAGGGTCCAGGTGAGGGTACGACAACGGTTTAGGGGGAGCGTACTTTGGAGGGAACGGGTTACTGTTAGCCTACGGGTTAGGATTAGGGGACGGGTGAGGGGAAGGCTTCGGGGAAGGGTTAGGGTTAGGGTTCGGGCTAGGGTTAGAGTTAGGGGACGGGGACGGTTTAGGGTCCAGGTGAGGGTACGACAACGGTTTCGGGGGAGCGTACGTGTGAGGGCACGGGTTAGTGTTAGCGTACGGCTTAGGATTAGAGGACGTGTGAGGGGAAGGCTTCGGGGAAGGGTTAGGGTTTGGGTTCGTGCTAGGGTCAGGGTTTGGGGACGGGGACGTTTTAGGGTCCAGGTGAGGGTACGATAACGGTGTAGGGGGAGCGTACGTGTGAGGGCATGGATTAGTGTTAGTTTAAGAGTTAGGATTAGGGGACGGGTTAGGAGAAGGCTTCGGGGAAGGGTTAGGGTTAGGGTTCGGGCTACGGTTAGGGTTAGGGGACGGGGACGGTTTAGGGTCCAGGTGAGGGTACGACAACGGTTTAGGTGGAGCGTACGTGTGATGGCACGGGTTAGTGTTAGCGTACGGGTTATGATTAGGTGACGTGTGAAGGGAAGGCTTCGGGGAAGGGTTAGTGTTAGGGTTCGTGCTAGGGTCAGGGTTTGGGAACGGGGACGGTTTAGGGTCCAGGTGAGGGTACGACAACGGTTTAGGGGGAGCGTACATGTGAGGGCACGGGTTAGTGTTAGCTTACGGGTTAGGATTACGGGACGGGTTAGGAGAAGGCTTCGGGGAAGTGTTAGGTTTAGGGTTCGGGCTAGGGTTAGGGTTAGGGGATGGGGACGGTTTAGGGTCCACGTGAGGGTACGAGAACGGTTTCGGGGGAGCGTACGTGTGAGGGCACGCGTTAGTGTTAGCGTACGGGTTAGGATTAGGTGACGGGTGAGGGGAAGGCTTCGGGGAACGGTTAGGGTTCGGGCAAGGGTTAGTGTTAGGGGACGGGGATGGTTTAGGGTCCAGGTGAGGGTACGACAACGGTTTAGGGGGAGCGTACTTTGGAGGGAACGGGTTACTGTTAGCCTACGGGTTAGGATTAGGGGACGGGTGAGGGGAAGGCTTCGGGGAAGGGTTAGGGTTAGGGTTCGGGCTAGGGTTAGAGTTAGGGGACGGGGACGGTTTAGGGTCCAGGTGAGGGTACGACAACGGTTTCGGGGGAGCGTACGTGTGAGGGCACGGGTTAGTGTTAGCGTACGGCTTAGGATTAGAGGACGTGTGAGGGGAAGGCTTCGGGGAAGGGTTAGGGTTTGGGTTCGTGCTAGGGTCAGGGTTTGGGGACGGGGACGTTTTAGGGTCCAGGTGAGGGTACGATAACGGTGTAGGGGGAGCGTACATGTGAGGGCATGGATTAGTGTTAGTTTAAGAGTTAGGATTAGGGGACGGGTTAGGAGAAGGCTTCGGGGAAGGGTTAGGGTTAGGGTTCGGGCTACGGTTAGGGTTAGGGGATGGGGACGGTTTAGGGTCCAGGTGAGGGTACGACAACGGTTTAGGTGGAGCGTACGTGTGATGGCACGGGTTAGTGTTAGCGTACGGGTTATGATTAGGTGACGTGTGAAGGGAAGGCTTCGGGGAAGGGTTAGTGTTAGGGTTCGTGCTAGGGTCAGGGTTTGGGAACGGGGACGGTTTAGGGTCCAGGTGAGGGTACGACAACGGTTTAGGGGGAGCGTACATGTGAGGGCACGGGTTAGTGTTAGCTTACGGGTTAGGATTACGGGATAGGTTAGGAGAAGGCTTCGGGGAAGTGTTAGGTTTAGGGTTCGGGCTAGGGTTAGGGTTAGGGGATGGGGACGGTTTAGGGTCCACGTGAGTGTACGAGAACGGTTTCGGGGGAGCGTACGTGTGAGGGCACGCGTTAGTGTTAGCGTACGGGTTAGGATTAGGTGACGGGTGAGGGGAAGGATTCGGGGAACGGTTAGGGTTCGGGCAAGGGTTAGTGTTAGGGGACGGGGATGGTTTAGGGTACAGGTGAGGGTAAGACAACGGTTTAGGGGGAGCGTACTTTGGAGGGAACGGGTTACTGTTAGCCTACGGGTTAGGATTAGGGGACGGGTGAGGGGAAGGCTTCGGGGAAGGGTTAGGGTTAGGGTTCGGGCTAGGGTTAGAGGTAGGGGACGGGGACGGTTTAGGGTCCAGGTGAGGGTACGACAACGGTTTCGGGGGAGCGCACGTGTGAGGGCACGGGTTAGTGTTAGCGTACGGGTTAGAATTAGGAGACGGGTGAGGGGAAGGCTACGGGGAAGTGTTAGGGTTAGGGTTCGGGCAAGCGTTACGGTTAGGGGACGGGGACGGTTTAGGGTCCAGGTGAGGGTACGACAACGGTTTCGGGGGAGCGTACGTGTGAGGGCACGGGTTAGTGTTAGCGTACGGGTTAGGATTACGGGACGGGTGAGGGTAAGGCTTCGGGGAAGGTTTAGGGTTATGGTTCGGGCTAGGGTTAGGTTTAGGGTACGGGGACGGTTTAGGGTCCAGGTGAGGGTATGACAACGTTTTCGGGGGAGTGTACTTGTGAGGGCACGGGTTAGTGTTAGCGTACGGGTTAGGATTAGGGGATGGGTGAGGGGAAGGCTTGGGGGAAGGGTTAAGGTTAGGGTTTGGGGACGGGGACGGTTTAGGGTCCAGGTGAGGGTCAGACAAAGGTTTAGGGGGAGCGTACGTGTGAGGGCACGGGTTAGTGTTAGCGTAAGGTTTAGGATTAGGGGACGGATGAGGAGAAGCCTTCGGGGAAGGTTTAGGGGTAGGGTTCGGGCTAGGGTTAGGGTTAGGGGACGGGGACGGTTTAGGGTACAGGTGAGGGTACAAAAACGGTTTTGGGGGAGTGTACGTGTGAGGGCACGGGTTAGTGTTAGCGTACGGGTTAGGATTAGGGGACGGGTGAGGGGAAGGCTTCGGGGAACAGTTAAGGTTAGGGTTCGGACTAGGGTTAGGGTTAGGGGACGGGGACGGTTTAGGGTCCAGGTGAGGGTACGACAACGGTTTCGGAGGAGTGTATGTGTGAGGGCATGGGTTAGTGTTAGCGTACGGGTTAGGATTACGGGACGGGTGAGGGGAAGGCTTCGGGGAAGGGATAGGGTTAGGGTTCGGGCTAGGGTTAGGGTTTGGGGATGCGGACGGTTTAGGGTCCAGTTGAGGGTACAACAACGGTTTAGGGGGAGCGTATGTGTGAGGGCACGGGTTAGTGTTAGCGTACGGGTTAGGATTAGGGGACGGGTGAGGGGAAGGCTTCGGGGAAGGGTTAGGGTTAGGATTCGGTCTAGGGTCAGTGTTTGGGGATGGGGACGGTTTAGGGTCCAGGTGAGGGTACGACAACGGTTTCGGGGGAGCGTATGTGTGAGGGTTAGGGTTAGGGTTAGGGGACGGGGACGGGGACGGTTTAAGGTCCAGTTGAGGGTATGACAATGGATTAGGGGGATCATACGTGTGAGGGCACGGGTTAGTGTTAGTGTACGGCTTAGGATTAGAGGACGGGTGAGGGGAAGGCATCGTGGAAGTTTCAGGGTTAGGGTTCGTGCTAGGGTTACGGTTAGGGGACGGGGACGGTTTAGGGTACAGTTGAGGGTACGAAAACGGTTTCGGGGGAGTGTACGTGTGAGGGCACGTGTTAGTGTTAGCGTACGGGTTAGGATTAGGGCACGGGCGAGGGGAAGGCTCCGGGAAGTGTTAGGGTTAGAGATCGGGCTAGGGTTAGGTTTAGGTGACGGGGAAGGTTTAGGGTCCAGGTGAGGGTACGACAACGGTTTCGGGGGAGCGTACGTGTGAGGGAACTGGTTAGTGTTAGCGTACTGTTTAGGATTAGGGGACGGGTCAGGGGAAGGCTTCGGGGAAGGTTTAGGTTTAGGGTTCGGGCTAGGGATCGGGTTTGGGTATGGGGACGGTTTAGGGTCCAGGTGAGGGTACGACAACGGTTTCGGGGGAGCGTACGTGTGAGGGAACTGGTTAGTGTTAGCGTACGTGTTAGGATTAGGGGACGGGTGAGGGGAAGGCTTCGGGGAAGGGTTAGGGTTAGGGTTCGGGTTAGGGTTAGGGTTAGAGTACGGGGACGGTTTAGGGTCCAGGTGAGTGTACGACAACGGTTTCGGGGGAGTGTACGTGTGAGGGCACGGGTTAGTGTTAGCATACGGGTTAGGATTAGGGGACGGGTGAGGGGAAGGCTTCGGGGAAGGATTAGGGTTATGGTTCAGGTTAGGGTTAGCGTTAGGGGACGGGGACGGTTTAGAGTCCAGCTGAGTGTACGACAATGGTTTAGGGGGAGCGTACGTGTGAGGGCAAGGGTTAGTGTTAGCGTACGGGTTAGGATTAGGGGACGGGTGAGGGGAAGGCTTTGGGGAAGTGTTAGGGTTAGGGTTCGGGCTAGGGTTAGGCTTAGGGGACGGGGATGGTTTAGGGTCCAGGTGAGGGTACGAAAACGGTTTGGTGGACCGTACTTGTGAGGGCACGGGTTAGTGTTAGCGTACGGGTTAGGATTAGGGGACGGGTGAGGGGAAGGCTTCGGGGAAGGGTTAGGCTTACGGTTCGGACTAATGTTAGGGTTAGGGATCGGGGATGGTTTAGGATGCAGGTGAGGGTACGACAACGGTTTAGGGGGAGCGTACGTGTGAGGGCACGGGTTAGTGTTAGTGTACGGGTTAGGATTAGGGGACGGGTGAGGGGAAGGCTTCGGGGAAGGGTCAGTGTTAGGGTTCGTGCTAGGGTTACGGTTAGGGGACGGTGACGGTTTAGGGTCGAGGTGAGGGTACGACAACCGTTTCGGGGGAGCCTACGTGTGAGGGCATGGGTTAGTGTTAGCGTACGGGTTAGGATTAGGGGACGGGTGAGGGGAAGGCTTCGGGGAAGGGTTAGGGTTAGGCTTCGTGCTAGGGTTAGGGTTAGGGGACGGGGACGGTTTAGGGTCCTGGTGAGGGTACAACAACTGTTTAGGGGGAGCGTACGTGTGAGGGCATGGGTTAGTGTTAGCGCACGGGTTTGGATTAGGGGATGGTTGAGGGGAAGGATTCGGGGAAGGGTTAGGTTTAGGGTTCGGGCTAGGGTTAGGGTTAGGGGACGGGGACGGTTTAGGGTCTAGTTGAGTGTACGACAATGGTTTAGGGGGAGCGTACGTGTGAGGGCACGGGTTAGTGTTAGCGTACGGGTTAGGATTAGGGGACGCGTGAGGGGAAGGCTTCGGGGAAGGGTTAGGGTTAGGTTTCGGGCTAGGGTTAGGGTTAGGTGACAGGGACGGTTTAGGGTCCAGGTGAGGGTACGACAACGGTTTTGGGGGAGTGTACGTTTGAGGACACGGGTTAGTGTTAGCGTATGGGTTAGGATTAGGGGACGGGTTAGGAGAAGGCTTCGGGGAAGGGTTAGGGTTAGGGTTCGGGCTAGGTTTAGTGTTATTGGACGGGGACGGTTTAGGGTCCAGGTGAGGGTACGACAATGGTTTCGGGGGAGCGTACGTGTGAGGGCACGGGTTAGTGTTAGCGTACGGGTTAGGATTAGGGGACGGGTGAGCGGAAGGCTTCGGGTAAGATTTAGGGTTTGGGCTAGGGTTAGGGTTTGGGGACGGGGACGGTTTAGACTCCAAGTGAGGGTACGACAACAGTTTAGGGGGAGCGTACTTGTGAGGGCACGGGTTAGTGTTAGCGTACGGGTTAGGATTACGGGACGGGTGAAGGGAAGGCTTCAGGGAAGGGTTAGGGTTAGGGTTCGGGCAAGCGTTAGGGTTAGGGGACGGGGACGGTTTAGGGTCCAGGTGAGGGTACGACAAAGGTTTCGGGGGAGCGTACGTGTGAGGGCACGGGTTAGTGTTAGCGTACGGGTTAGGATTAGGGGATGGGAGAGGGGAAGTCTTCGGGGAAGTGTTAGGGTTAGGGTTCGGGCTAGGGTTAGGGTTAGGGGACGGGGACGGCTTAGGGTCCAGGTGAGGGTACGACAACGGTTTCGGGGGAGTGTACGTGTGAGGGCACGGGTTAGTGTTAGCGTACGGGTTAGGATTAGGGGACGGGTGAGGGGAAGGCTTCGGGGAAGTGTTAGGGTTAGTGTTCGGGCTAGGGTTAGGGTTAGGGGACGGGGACGGTTTAGGGTGCAGGTGAGTGTACGACAACCGTTTTTGGGGAGTTTACGTTTGAGGGCATGGGTTAGTGTTAGCGTACGGGTTAGGATTAGGGGACGGGTGAGGGGAAGGCTTCGGGGAAGGGTTTGGGTTAGGGTTCGGGCTAGGGTTAGGGTTAGGGGACGGGGACGGTTTAGGGTCCAGGTGAGGGTACGACAACGGTTTAGGGGGAGCGTACGTGTGAGGGCATGGACTAGTGTTAGCGTACGGGTTAGGATTACAGGACGGGTGAGGGGAAGGCTTCGGGGAAGGGTTAGGGTTAGGGTTCAGGCTAGGGTTAAGGTTAGGGTACGGGGACGGTTTAGGGTCCAGGTGAGGATACGACAACTGTTTCGGGGGAGCGTACGTGTGAAGACACGGGCTAGTGTTAGCGTACGGGTTAGCATTAGGGGACAGGTGAGGGGAAGGCTTTGGGGAAGGGTTAGGGTTAGGGTTTGGGCTAGGGTTAGGGTTAGGGGACGGGGACGGTTTAGGGTCCAGGTTAGGGTACGTCAACGGTTTCGGGGGAGTGTACATGTGAGGGCACGGGTTAGTGTTAGCGTACGAGTTAGGATTAGGGGACGGGTGAGGGGAAGGCTTCGGGGAAGCGTTAGGGTTAGGGTTTGGGCTAGGGTTAGGGTTAGGGGACAGGAACGGTTTAAGGTCCAGGTGAGGGTACGACAACGGTTTCGGGGGACTGTAAGTGTGAGGGCACGGGTTAGTGTTAGCGTACGGGTTAGGATTAGGGGACGGGTGAGGGGAAGGCTTCGGGGAAGGGTTAGGGTTAGGGTTCGGCATAGGGTTAGGGTTAGGGGACGGGGACGGGTTAGGGTCCAGGTGACGGTACGACAACGGTTTCAGGGGAGTGTACGTTTGAGGGCACGGGTTAGTGTTAGCGTACGGGTTAGGATTAGGGTACGGGTTAGGAGAAGGCTTCGGGGAAGGGTTAGGGTTCGGGCTAGGGTTAGGGTTTGGGGATGGGGACGGTGTAGGGTCCAAGTGAGGGTACGACAACAGATTAGGGGGAGCGTACGTGTGAGGACACGGGTTAGTGTTAGCGTACGGGTTAGGATTAGGGGACGTGTGAGAGGAAGGCTTCGGGGAAGGGTTAGGTTTAGGGTTCGTGCTAGGGTTAGGGTTAGGGGACAGGGACGGTTTAGGGTCCAGGTGAGGGTACGACAACGGTTTACTGGGAGCGTACGTGTGAGGGCACGGGTTAGTGTTAGCGTACGGGTTAGGATTAGGGGACGGGTGAGGGGAAGGCTTCGGGGAAGAGTTACGGTTAGGGTTCGGGCTAGGGTTAGGGTTAGGGGATGGGGACGGTTTAGGGTCCAGGTGAGGGTACGACAACGGTTTAGGGGGAGCGTACGTGTGAGGGCACGGGTTGGAGTTAGCGTATGGGTTAGGATTAGGGGACGGCTGAGGGGAAGGTTTAGGGTTAGGGTTCGTGCTAGGGTTAGGGTTAGGGGACGGGGACGGTTTAGGGTCCAGGTGAGGGTACGACAACGGTTTAGGGGGAGCGTACGTGTGAGGGCACGGGTTAGTGTTAGCGTACAGGTTAGGATTAGGGGACGGGTGAGGGGAAGCCTTAGGGGAAGGGTTAGGTTTAGGGTTCGGGTTAGGGGACGGGGACGGTTTAGGGTCCAGGTGAGGGTACGACAACGGTTTAGGGGGAGTGTACGTGTGAGGGCACAGGTTAGTGTTAGCGTACGGGTTAGGATTAGGGGACGGGTGAGGGGAAGGCTTCGGGGAAGGGTTAGGGTTAGGGTTCGGGATAGGGTTAGGGTTAGGGGACGGGGACAGTTTAGGATCCAGGTGAGGGTACGACAACGGTTTAGGGGGAGCATACGTGTGAGGGCACGGGTTAGTGTTAGCGTTTGTGTTAGGATTATGGGACGGGTGAGGGGAAGGCTTTGGGTAAGGGTTAGAGTTAGGGTTCGGGCTAGGGTTAGGGTTAGGGGCCGGGGACGGTTTAGGGTCCAGGTGAGGGTACGACAACGGTTTCGGGGGAGCATAGTGTGAGGGCACGGGTTAGTGTTAGCGTACGGGTTAGGATTAGGGGACGGGTGAGGGGAAGGCTTCGGGGAAGGGTTAGGGTTCGGGCTAGGGTTAGGGTTTGGGGATGGGGACGGTTTAGGGTCCAAGTGAGGGTACGACAACAGTTTAGGGGGAGCGTACGTGTGAGGACACGGGTTAGTGTTAGCGTACGGATTAGGATTAGGGGACGGGTGAGAGGAAGGCTTTGGGGAAGTGTTAGGTTTAGGGTTCGTGCTAGGGTTAGGGTTAGGGGACGGGGACGGTTTAGGGTCCAGGTTAGGGTACGACAACGGTTTAGGGGGAGCGTACGTGTGAGGGCATGGGTTAGTGTTAGCGTACCGGTTAGGATTAGGGGACGGGTGAGGGGAAGGTTTAGGGTTAGGGTTCGTTCTAGAGTTAGAGTTAGGAGACGGGGACGGTTTAGGGTCCAAGTGAGGGTATGACAACAGTTTAGGGGGAGCGTACGTGTGAGGACACGGGTTAGTGTTAGCGTACGGGTTAGGATTAGGGGACGGGTGAGAGGAAGGCTTCGGGGAAGGGTTAGGTTTAGGGTTCTTGATAGGGTTAGGGTTAGGGGACGGGGACGGTTTAGGGTCCAGGTGAGGGTACGACAACGGTTTAGGGGGAGCGTACGTGTGAGGGCACGGATTAGTGTTAGCGTACGGGTTAGGATTAGGGGACGGGTGAGGGGAAGGCTTCGGGGAAGAGTTACGGTTAGGGTTCGGGCTAGGGTTAGGGTTAGGGGATGGGGACGGTTTAGGGTCCAGGTGAGGTTACGACAACGATTTAGGGGGAGAGTATGTGTGAGGACACGGGTTAGTGTTAGCGTACGGGTTAGGATTAGGGGACGGGTGAGGGGAAGGCTTCGGGGAAGGGTTAGGGTTAGGGTTCGGGCTACGGTTAGTGTTTGGGGACGGGGACGGTTTAGGGTCCAGGTGAGGGTACGACAACGGTTTAGGGGGAGCGTACGTGTGAGGGCACGGGTTAGTGTTAGCGTACGGGTTAGGATTAGGGGACGGGTGAGGGGAAGGCTTCGGGGAAGGGTTAGGGATACGGTTCGGGCTAGGGTTAGTGTTAGGGGACGGGGACAGTTTAGGGTCCAGGTGAGGATACGACAACGGTTTCTAGGGAGTGTACGTGTGAGCGCATGCGTTAGTGTTAGCGTACGGGTTAGGATTAGGGGACGGGGGAGGGGAAGGCTTCGGGGAAGTGTTAGGGTTAGGGTTTGGGATAGGATTAGGGTTAGGGGACGGGGACGGTTTAAGGTCCAGGTGAGGGTACGACAACGGTTTAGGGGGAGCGTACGTGTGAGGGCATGGGTTAGTGTTAGCGTATGGGTTAGGATTAGGGGACGGGTGAGGGGTAGGCTTCGGGGAAGAGTTAGGGTTAGTGTTCGGGCTAGGGTTAGGATTAGGGGACGGGGACGGTTTAGGGTCCAGGTGAGGGTACGACAACGGTTTCTGGGGAGTGTACGTGTGAGGGCACGGGTTAGTGTTAGCGTACGGGTTAGGATTAGGGGACGTGTGAGTGGAAGGCTTCGGGGAAGGGTTAGGGTTAGGGTTCGGGCTATGGTTAGGGTTAGGGGATGGAGACGGTTTAGAGTCCAAGTGAGTGTACGACAATGGTTTAGGGGGAGCGTACGTGTGAGGACACGGGTTAGTGTTAGCGTACGGGTTAGGATTAGGGGACGGGTGAGGGGAAGGCTTCGGGGAAGGGTTAGGGTTATTGTTCGGGCTAGGGTTAGGGTTAGGGGATGGGGACGATTTAGGGTCCAGGTGAGGGTACCACAACGGTTTCGGGGGAGTGTACGTGTGAGGGCACGGGTTAGTGTTAGCGTACAGGTTAGGATTAGGGGACGTGTGAGGGGAAGGCTTCGGGGAAAGGTTAGGGTTAGGGTTCGGGCTAGGGTTAGGGTTTGGGGATGGGGACGGTTTAGGGTCCAGGTGAGGGTACGACAACGGTTTCGGGGGATCGTACGTGTGAGGGCACGGGTTAGTGTTAGCGTACGGGTTAGGATTAGGGGACGGTTGAGGGGAAGGCTTTGGGAAACGTTAGGGTTAGGGTTCGGGCTAGGGTTAGGGTTAGGGGACGGGGACCGTTTAGGGTCCAGGTGAGGGTACGACAACGGTTTCTGGGGAGTGTACGTGTGAGGGCACGGGTTAGTGTTAGCGTACGGGTTAGGATTAGGGGACGGGTGAGGGGAAGGCTTCGGGGAAGTGTTAGGGATACGGTTCGGGCTAGGGTTAGTGTTAGGGGACGGGGACGGTTTAGGGTCCAGGTGAGGATACGACAACGGTTTAGGGGGAGCGTACGTGTGAGGGCATGGGATAGTGTTAGCGTACGGGTTAGGATTAGTGGACGGGTGAGGGGAAGGCTTTGGGGAAGGGTTAGGTTTATGGTTCGGGCTAGGGTTAGGGTTTGGGGACGGGGACGGTTTAGGGTCCAGGTGAGTGTACGACAATGGTTTAGGGGGAGCGTACGTGTGAGGGAACGGGTTAGTTTTAGCGTACGGGTTAGGATTAGGGGACGTGTGAGTGGAAGGCTTCGGGGAAGGGTTAGGGTTAGGGTTCGGGCTAGGGTTAGGGTTAGGGGATGGAGACGGTTTAGAGTCCAAGTGAGTGTATGACAATGGTTTAGTGGGAGCATACGTGTGAGGGCACGGGTTAGTGTTAGCGTACGGGTTAGGATTAGGGGACGGGTGAGGGGAAGGCTTCGGGGAAGGGTTAGGTTTATGGTTCGGGCTAGGGTTAGGGTTAGGGGATGGGGACGATTTAGGGTCCAGGTGAGGGTACGACAACGGTTTCGGGAGAGTGTACGTGTGAGGGCACGGGTTAGTGTTAGCGTACAGGTTAGGATTAGGGGACGGGTGAGGGGAAGGCTTCGGGGAAGGGTTCGGCTTAGGGTTCGGGCTAGGGTTAGGGTTTGGGGACGGGGACGGTTTAGGGTCCAGGTGAGGGTGTGACAACGGTTTAGGGGGAGCGTACGTGTGAGGGCATGGGTTAGTGTTAGCGTACGGGTTAGGATTAGGGGACGGGTGAGGGGAAGGCTTCGGGGAAGGGTTAGGGTTAGGGTTCGGGCTAGGGTTAGGGTTTGGGGATGGGGACGGTTTAGGGTCCAGGTGAGGGTACGACAACGGTTTCGGGGGAGCGTACGTGTGAGGGCACGGGTTAGTGTTAGCGTACGGGTTAGGATTAGGGGACGGGTGAGGGGAAGGCTTTGGGAAACGTTAGGGTTACGGTTCGGGCTAGGGTTAGGGTTAGGGGACGGGGACCGTTTAGGGTCCAGGTGAGGGTACGACAACGGTTTCGGGGGAGTGTACGTGTGAGGGCACGGGTTAGTGTTAGCGTACGGGTTAGGATTAGGGGACGGGTGAGGGGAAGGCTTCGGGGAAGGGTTAGGGTAAGGTTTCGGGCTAGGGTTAGCGTTAGGGGACGGGGAAAGTTTAGGGTCCATGTGAGGGTTAGACAACGGTTTAGGGGGAACGTACGTGTGAGGGCACGGGTTAGTGTTAGCGTACGGGTTAGGATTAGGGGACGGGTGAGGGGAAGGCTTCGGGGAAGTGTTAGGGTTAGTGTTCGGTCTAGGGTTAGGTTTAGGGGACGGGGACGGTTTAGGGTCCAGGTGAGTGTACGACAACGGTTTAGGGGGAGCATACGTGTGAGGGCATGGGTTAGTTTTAGCGTACGGGTTAGGATTAGGGGACGGGTGAGGGGAAGGCTTCGGGGAAGGGTTAGGGTTAGGGTTTGGGCTAGGGTTAGGGTTAGGGGACAGGAACGGTTTAAGGTCCAGGTGAGGGTACGACAACGGTTTCGGGGGACTGTACGTGTGAGGGCACGGGTTAGTGTTAGCGTACGGGTTAGGATTAGGGGACGGGTTAGGAGAAGGCTTCGGGGAAGGGTTAGGGTTAGGGTTCGGGCTAAGTTTAGGATTATTGGACGGGGACGGATTAGGGTCCAGGTGAGGGTACGACAATGGTTTCGGGGGAGCGTACATGTGACGGCATGGGTTAGTGTTAGCGTACGGGTTAGAATTAGGGGACAGGTGAGGGGAAGGCTTCGGGGAAGTGTTAGGTTTCGGGCTAGGGTTAGGGTTTGGGGACGGGGACGGTTTAGGCTGCAAGTGAGGGTACGACAACAGTTTAGGGGGAGCGTATGTGTGACGGCACGGCTTAGTGTTAGCGTACGGGTTAGGATTACGGGACGGGTGAAGGGAAGGCTTCAGGGAAGTGTTAGGGTTAGGGTTCGTGCTAGGGTTAGGGTTAGGGGACAGGGAAGGTTTAGGGTCCAGGTGAGTGTATGACAATGGCTTAGGGGGAGGGTACGTGTGAGGGCATGGGTTAGTGTTAGCGTACGGGTTAGGATTAGGGGACGGGTGAGGGGAAGGCTTCGGGGAAGGGTTAGGGTTAGGGTTCGGGCTAGGCTTAGTGTTAGGGAACGGGGAGGGTTTAGGGTCCAAGTGAGTGTACGAGAATGGTTTAGAGGGAGCGTAAGTGTGAGGGCACGGGTTAGTGTTAGCGTAGGGGTTAGGATTAGGGGACGTTTGAGGGGAAGGCTTCGGGGAAGGGTTAGGGTTAGGTTTCGGGCTAGGGTTAGGGTTAGGGGACAGGGACGGTTTAGGGTCCAGGTGAGTGTACGACAACGGTTTCGGGGGAGTGTACATGTGAGGGCACGGGTTAGTGTTAGCGTACGGGTTAGGATTAAGGGACGGGTGAGGGGAAGGCTTCGAGGAAGTGTTAGGGTTAGGGTTCGGCATAGGCTTAGGGTTAGGGGACGGGGACGGTTTAGGTTCCAGGTGAGGGTACGACAACGGTTTCGGGGGAGCGTACGTGTGCGGGCACGTGTTAGTGTTAGTGTACGGGTCAGGATTAGGTGACGGGTGAGGGGAAGGCTTCCGGGAAGGGTTAGGGTTAGGGTTCGGGCTACGGTTAGGGTTTGGGGAAGGGGACGGTTTAGGGTCCAGGTGAGGGTACAACAACGGTTTAGGGGGAGCGTACGTGTGAGGGCACGGGTTAGTGTTAGCGTATGGGTTAGGATTATGGGACGGGTGAGGGGAATGCTTCGGGGAAGGGTTAGGGTTACGGTTCGTGTTAGGGTTAGGGTTAGGGGATGGGGACTGTTTAGGGTCCAGGTGAGGGTACGACAACGGTTTAGGGGGAGCGTACGTGTGAGGGCACGGGTTAGTGTTAGCGTACGGGTTAGGATTAGGGGACGGGTGAGGGGAAGCTTTCGGGGAAGGGTTAGGGTTAGGGTTCGGGCTAGGGTTAGGGTTAGGGGACAGGAACGGTTTAAGGTCCAGGTGAGGGTACGACAACGGTTTCGGGGGAGTGTACGTTTGAGGGCACGGGTTAGTGTTAGCGTACGGGTTTGGATTAGGGGATGGTTGAGGGGAAGGCTTCGGGGAAGGGTTAGGTTTAGGGTTCGGGCTAGGGTTAGGGTTAGGGGATGGGGACTGTTTAGGGTCCAGGTGAGGGTACGACAATGGTTTCGGGGGAGCGTATGTGTGAGGGCACGGGTTAGTGTTAGCGTACGGGTTAGGATTAGGGGACGGGTGAGGGGAAGGCTTCGGGGAAGTGTTAGTGTTCGGGCTAGTGTTAGGGTTTGGGGACGGGGACGGTTTAGGCTCCAAGTGAGGGTACGACAACAGTTTAGGGGGAGCGTACGTGTGAGGGCACGGGTTAGTGTCAGCGTACGGGTTAGGATTAGGGGACGGGTTAGGAGAAGGCTTCGGGGAAGGGTTAGGGTTAGGGTTAGGGCTAGGTTTAGGGTTAGGGGACGGGGACGGTTTAGGGTCCAGGTGAGGGTACGACAACGGTTTCGGGGGAGCGTACATGTGAGGACACGGGTTAGTGTTAGCGTATGGGTTAGGATTAGGGGACGGGTGAAGGGAAGGCTTCGGGGATGGGTTAGGGTTAGGGTTGGTGCTAGGGTTAGGGTTAGGGGACGGAGACGGTTTAGGGTCCAGGTGAGGGTACGATAACGGTTTAGGGGGAGCGTAGGTGTGAGGCCACGGGTTAGTGTTAGCGTACGGGTTAGGATTAGGGGACGCGTGACGGGAAGGCTTCGGGGAAGAGTTAGGGTTAGGGTTCGGGCTAGGGTTAGGGTTAGGGGACAGGGACGGTTTAGGGTCCAGGTGAGGGTACGACAACGGTTTCGGCGGAGTGTACGTTTGAGGGCACGGGTTAGTGTTAGCGTACGGGTTAGGATTAGGGAACGGGTTAGGAGAAAGCTTCGGGGAAGGGTTAGGGTTAGGGTTCGGGCTAGGTTTAGGGTTATTGGACGGGGACGGTTTACGGTCCAGGTGAGGGTACGACAATGGTTACGGGGGAGCGTCCGTGTGAGGGCACGGGTTAGTGTTAGCGTACGGGTTAGGATTAGGGGACGGGTGAGGGGAAGGCTTCGGGGAAGGTTTAGGGTTCGGGCTAGGGTTAGGGTTTGGCGACGGGGACGGTTTAGGGTCCAAGTGAGGGTATGACAACAGTTTAGGGGGAGCGTACGTTTGAGGGCACGGGTTAGTGTTAGCGTACGGTTTAGGATTAGGGGACAGGTGAGGCGAAGGCTTCGGGGAAGTTTTAGGGTTAGGGTTCGGGCTAGGGTTAGGGTTAGAGGACGGGGACGGTTTAGGGTCCAGGTGAGTGTACGACAATGGTTTAGGGGGAAGGTACCTGTGAGGGCACGGGTTAGTGTTAGCGTACGGGTTAGGATTAGGGGACGGGTGAGGGGAAGGCTTCGGGGAAGGGTTAGGTTTAGGGTTCGGGCTAGGGTTAGGGTTAGGGAACGGGGTGGGTTTAGGTTCCAGGTGAGTGTACGACAATGGTTTTGGGGGAGCGTAAGTGTGAGGGCATGGGTTAGTTTTAGCGTACGGGTTAGGATGAGGGGACGGGTGAGGGGAAGGCTTCGGGGAAGGGTTAGGGTTAGGGTTCGGGCTAGGGTTAGGGTTAGGGGACGAGGACGGTTTAGGGTCCAGGTGAGGGTACGACAACGGTTTAGGGGGAGCGTACATGTGAGGGCACTGGTTAGTGTTAGCGTGCGGTTTAGGATTACGGGACGGGTTAAGAGCAGGCTTCGGGGAAGGGTTAGGGTTCGGGCTAGGGTTGGGGTTAGGGGACGGGGACGGTTTAGGGTCCAGGTGGGTGTACGACAACGGTTTCGGGGGAGCGTATGTGTGAGGGCACGTGTTAGTGTTAGCGTACGGGTTAGGATTAGGGGACGGGTGAGGGGAAGGCTTCGGGGAAGGGTTAGGGTTCGGTCTAGGGTTAGGGTTTGGGGATGGGGACGGTTTAGTGTCCAAGTGAGGGTACGACAACAGTTTAGGGGGAGCGTACGTGTGAGGACACTGGTTAGTGTTAGCGTACGGGTTAGGATTAGGGGACGGGTGAGAGGAAGGCTTCGGGGAAGGGTTAGGTTTAGAGTTCGTGCTAGGGTTAGGGTTAGGTGACGGGGATGGTTTAGGGTCCAGGTGAGGGTACGACAACGGTTTAGGGGGAGCGTACGTGTGAGGGCACTGGTTAGTGTTAGCATGCGGGTTAGGATTAGGGGACAGGTTAGGAGCAGGCTTCGAGGAAGGGTTAGGGTTCGGGCTAGGGTTAGGGTTAGGGGACGGGGACGGTTTAGGGTCCAGGTGAGGGTAAGACAATGGTTTCGGGGGAGCCTATGTGTGAGGGCACGGGTTAGTGTTAGCGTACGGGTTAGGATTAGGGGACGGGTGAGGGGAAGGCTTCGGGGAAGGTTTAGGGTTAGGGTTCGGGCTAGGGTTAGGGTTTGGGGTTGGGGATGGTTTAGGGTCCAAGTGAGGGTACGACAACAGTTTAGGGGGAGCGTACGTGTGAGGACACTGGTTAGTGTTAGCGTATGGATTAGGATTAGTGGACGGGTGAGGGGAAGGCTTCGGGGAAGGGTTAGTGTTAGGTTTCGGGCTAGGGTCAGGGTTAGGGTACGGGGACGGTTTAGGGTCCAGGTGAGTGTACGACAATGGTTTAGGGGGAGCGTACGTGTGAGGGAACGGGTTAGTTTTAGCGTACGGGTTAGGATTAGGGGACGGGTGAGTGGAAGGCTTCGGGGAAGGGTTAGGGTTAGTGTTCGGGCTAGGGTTAGGGTTAGGGGACGGGGACGGTTTAGGGTCCAGGTGAGTGTACGACAATGGTTTAGGGGGAGCGTACGTGTGAGGACACGGGTTAGTGTTAGCGTACGGGTTAGGATTAGGGGACGGGTTAGGAGAAGGCTTCGGGGAAGGGTTAGGGTTAGGGTTTGGGCTAGGGTTAGGGTTAGGGGACAGGAACGGTTTAAGGTCCAGGTGAGGGTACGACAACGGTTTCGGGGGACTGTACGTGTGAGGGCACGGGTTAGTGTTAGCGTACGGGTTAGGATTAGGGGACGGGTTAGGAGAAGGCTTCGGGGAAGGGTTAGGGTTAGGGTTCGGGCTAAGTTTAGGATTATTGGACGGGGACGGATTAGGGTCCAGGTGAGGGTACGACAATGGTTTCGGGGGAGCGTACATGTGAGGGCATGGGTTAGTGTTAGCGTACGGGTTAGGATTAGGGGACAGGTGAGGGGAAGGCTTCGGGGAAGTGTTAGGTTTCGGGCTAGGGTTAGGGTTTGGGGACGGGGACGGTTTAGGCTGCAAGTGAGGGTACGACAACAGTTTAGGGGGAGCGTATGTGTGACGGCACGGCTTAGTGTTAGCGTACGGGTTAGGATTACGGGACGGGTGAAGGGAAGGCTTCAGGGAAGTGTTAGGGTTAGGGTTCGTGCTAGGGTTAGGGTTAGTGGACAGGGAAGGTTTAGGGTCCAGGTGAGTGTATGACAATGGCTTAGGGGGAAGGTACGTGTGAGGGCATGGGTTAGTGTTAGCGTACGGGTTAGGATTAGGGGACGGGTGAGGGGAAGGCTTCGGGGAAGGGTTAGGGTTAGGGTTCGGGCTAGGCTTAGTGTTAGGGAACGGGGAGGGTTTAGGGTCCAAGTGAGTGTACGAGAATGGTTTAGAGGGAGCGTAAGTGTGAGGGCACGGGTTAGTGTTAGCGTAGGGGTTAGGATTAGGGGACGTTTGAGGGGAAGGCTTCGGGGAAGGGTTAGGGTTAGGTTTCGGGCTAGGGTTAGGGTTAGGGGACAGGGACGGTTTAGGGTCCAGGTGAGTGTACGACAACGGTTTCGGGGGAGTGTACATGTGAGGGCACGGGTTAGTGTTAGCGTACGGGTTAGGATTAAGGGACGGGTGAGGGGAAGGCTTCGAGGAAGTGTTAGGTTTAGGGTTCGGCATAGGCTTAGGGTTAGGGGACGGGGACGGTTTAGGTTCCAGGTGAGGGTACGACAACGGTTTCGGGGGAGCATACGTGTGAGGGCACGTGTTAGTGTTAGTGTACGGGTCAGGATTAGGTGACGGGTGAGGGGAAGGCTTCCGGGAAGGGTTAGGGTTAGGGTTCGGGCTACGGTTAGTGTTTGGGGAAGGGGACGGTTTAGGGTCCAGGTGAGGGTACAACAACGGTTTAGGGGGAGCGTACGTGTGAGGGCACGGGTTAGTGTTAGCGTATGGGTTAGGATTATGGGACGGGTGAGGGGAATGCTTCGGGGAAGGGTTAGGGTTACGGTTCGTGTTAGGGTTAGGGTTAGGGGATGGGGACTGTTTAGGGTCCAGGTGAGGGTACGACAACGGTTTAGGGGGAGCGTACGTGTGAGGGCACGGGTTAGTGTTAGCGTACGGGTTAGGATTAGGGGACGGGTGAGGGGAAGCTTTCGGGGAAGGGTTAGGGTTAGGGTTCGGGCTAGGGTTAGGGTTAGGGGACAGGAACGGTTTAAGGTCCAGGTGAGGGTACGACAACGGTTTCGGGGGAGTGTACGTTTGAGGGCACGGGTTAGTGTTAGCGTACGGGTTTGGATTAGGGGATGGTTGAGGGGAAGGCTTCGGGGAAGGGTTAGTGTTAGGTTTCGGGCTAGGGTCAGGGTTAGGGTACGGGGACGGTTTAGGGTCCAGGTGAGTGTACAACAATGGTTTAGGGGGAGCGTACGTGTGAGGGAACGGGTTAGTTTTAGCGTACGGGTTAGGATTAGGGGACGGGTGAGTGGAAGGCTTCGGGGAAGGGTTAGGGTTAGTGTTCGGGCTAGGGTTAGGGTTAGGGGACGGGGACGGTTTAGGGTCCAGGTGAGTGTACGACAATGGTTTAGGGGGAGCGTACGTGTGAGGACACGGGTTAGTGTTAGCATACGGGTTAGGATTAGGGGACGGGTGAGTGGAAGGCTTCGGAGAAGGGTTAGGGTTAGGGTTCGGGCTAGGGTTAGGGTTAGGGGACAGGGACGGTTTAGGGTCCAGGTGAGGGTACGACAACGGTTTCTAGGGAGTGTACGTGTGAGCGCATGCGTTAGTGTTAGCGTACGGGTTAGGATTAGGGGACGGGGGAGGGGAAGGCTTCGGGGAAGTGTTAGGGTTAGGGTTTTGGATAGGATTAGGGTTAGGGGACGGGGACGGTTTAAGGTCCAGGTGAGGGTACGACAACGGTTTAGGGGGAGCGTACGTGTGAGGGCATGGGTTAGTGATAGCGTATGGGTTAGGATTAGGGGACGGGTGAGGGGTAGGCTTCGGGGAAGAGTTAGGGTTAGTGTTCGGGCTAGGGTTAGGATTAGGGGACGGGGACGGTTTAGGGTCCAGGTGAGGGTACGACAACGGTTTCTGGGGAGTGTACGTGTGAGGGCATGGGTTAGTGTTAGCGTACGGGTTAGGATTAGGGGACGTGTGAGTGGAAGGCTTCGGGGAAGGGTTAGGGCTAGGGTTCGGGCTAGGGTTAGGGTTAGGGGATGGAGACGGTTTAGAGTCCAAGTGAGTGTACGACAATGGTTTAGGGGGAGCGTACGTGTGAGGACACGGGTTAGTGTTAGCGTACGGGTTAGGATTAGGGGACGGGTGAGGGGAAGGCTTCGGGGAAGGGTTAGGGTTATTGTTCGGGCTAGGGTTAGGGTTAGGGGATGGGGACGATTTAGGGTCCAGGTGAGGGTACGAGAACGGTTTCGGGGGAGTGTACGTGTGAGGGCACGGGTTAGTGTTAGCGTACAGGTTAGGATTAGGGGACGTGTGAGGGGAAGGCTTCGGGGAAAGGTTAGGGTTAGGGTTCGGGCTAGGGTTAGGGTTTGGGGATGGGGACGGTTTAGGGTCCAGGTGAGGGTACGACAACGGTTTCGGGGGAGCGTACGTGTGAGGGCACGGGTTAGTGTTAGCGTACGGGTTAGGATTAGGGGACGGTTGAGGGGAAGGCTTTGGGAAACTTTAGGGTTAGGGTTCGGGCTAGGGTTAGGGTTAGGGGACGGGGACCGTTTAGGGTCCAGGTGAGGGTACGACAACGGTTTCTGGGGAGTGTACGTGTGAGGGCACGGGTTAGTGTTAGCGTACGGGTTAGGATTAGGGGACGGGTGAGGGGAAGGCTTCGGGGAAGTGTTAGGGATACGGTTCGGGCTAGGGTTAGTGTTAGGGGACGGGGACGGTTTAAGGTCCAGGTGAGGATACGAGAACGGTTTAGGGGGAGCGTACGTGTGAGGGCACGGGTTAGTGTTAGCGTACGGGTTAGGATTAGTGGACGGGTGAGGGGAAGGCTTTGGGGAAGTGTTAGTGTTAGGTTTCGGGCTAGGGTCAGGGTTAGGGTACGGGGACGGTTTAGGGTCCAGGTGAGTGTACGACAATGGTTTAGGGGGAGCGTACGTGTGAGGGAACGGGTTAGGTTTAGCGTACGGGTTAGGATTAGGGGACGTGTGAGTGGAAGGCTTCGGGGAAGGGTTAGGGTTAGGGTTCGGGCTAGGGTTAGGGTTAGGGGATGGAGACGGTTTAGAGTCCAAGTGAGTGTATGACAATGGTTTAGTGGGAGCATACGTGTGAGGGCACGGGTTAGTGTTAGCGTACGGGTTAGGATTAGGGGACGGGTGAGGGGAAGGCTTCGGGGAAGGGTTAGGTTTATGGTTCGGGCTAGGGTTAGGGTTAGGGGATGGGGACGATTTAGGGTCCAGGTGAGGCTACGACAACGGTTTCGGGAGAGTGTACGTGTGAGGGCACGGGTTAGTGTTAGCGTACAGGTTAGGATTAGGGGACGGGTGAGGGGAAGGCTTCGGGGAAGGGTTCGGCTTAGGGTTCGGGCTAGGGTTAGGGTTTGGGGACGGGGACGGTTTAGGGTCCAGGTGAGGGTGTGACAACGGTTTAGGGGGAGCGTACGTGTGAGGGCATGGGTTAGTGTTAGCGTACGGGTTAGGATTAGGGGACGGGTGAGGGGAAGGCTTTGGGAAACGTTAGGGTTACGGTTCGGGCTAGGGTTAGGGTTAGGGGACGGGGACCGTTTAGGGTCCAGGTGAGGGTACGACAACGGTTTCGGGGGAGTGTACGTGTGAGGGCACGGGTTAGTGTTAGCGTACGGGTTAGGATTAGGGGACGGGTGAGGGGAAGGCTTCGGGGAAGGGTTAGGGTAAGGTTTCGGGCTAGGGTTAGCGTTAGGGGACGGGGAAAGTTTAGGGTCCATGTGAGGGTTAGACAACGGTTTAGGGGGAACGTACGTGTGAGGGCACGGGTTAGTGTTAGCGTACGGGTTAGGATTAGGGGACGGGTGAGGGGAAGGCTTCGGGGAAGTGTTAGGGTTAGTGTTCGGTCTAGGGTTAGGGTTAGGGGATGGGGACGGTTTAGGGTCCAGGTGAGTGTACGACAACGGTTTAGGGGGAGCATACGTGTGAGGGCATGGGTTAGTTTTAGCGTACGGGTTAGGATTAGGGGACGGGTGAGGGGAAGGCTTCGGGGAAGGGTTAGGGTTAGGGTTTGGGCTAGGGTTAGGGTTAGGGGACAGGAACGGTTTAAGGTCCAGGTGAGGGTACGACAACGGTTTCGGGGGACTGTACGTGTGAGGGCACGGGTTAGTGTTAGCGTACGGGTTAGGATTAGGGGACGGGTTAGGAGAAGGCTTCGGGGAAGGGTTAGGGTTAGGGTTCGGGCTAAGTTTAGGATTATTGGACGGGGACGGATTAGGGTCCAGGTGAGGGTACGACAATGGTTTCGGGGGAGCGTACATGTGAGGGCATGGGTTAGTGTTAGCGTACGGGTTAGGATTAGGGGACAGGTGAGGGGAAGGCTTCGGGGAAGTGTTAGGTTTTGGGCTAGGGTTAGGGTTTGGGGACGGGGACGGTTTAGGCTGCAAGTGAGGGTACGACAACAGTTTAGGGGGAGCGTATGTGTGACGGCACGGCTTAGTGTTAGCGTACGGGTTAGGATTACGGGACGGGTGAAGGGAAGGCTTCAGGGAAGTGTTAGGGTTAGGGTTCGTGCTAGGGTTAGGGTTAGGGGACAGGGAAGGTTTAGGGTCCAGGTGAGTGTATGACAATGGCTTAGGGGGAGGGTACGTGTGAGGGCATGGGTTAGTGTTAGCGTACGGGTTAGGATTAGGGGACGGGTGAGGGGAAGGCTTCGGGGAAGGGTTAGGGTTAGGGTTCGGGCTAGGCTTAGTGTTAGGGAACGGGGAGGGTTTAGGGTCCAAGTGAGTGTACGAGAATGGTTTAGAGGGAGCGTAAGTGTGAGGGCACGGGTTAGTGTTAGCGTAGGGGTTAGGATTAGGGGACGTTTGAGGGGAAGGCTTCGGGGAAGGGTTAGGGTTAGGTTTCGGGCTAGGGTTAGGGTTAGGGGACAGGGATGGTTTAGGGTCCAGGTGAGTGTACGACAACGGTTTCGGGGGAGTGTACATGTGAGGGCACGGGTTAGTGTTAGCGTACGGGTTAGGATTAAGGGACGGGTGAGGGGAAGGCTTCGAGGAAGTGTTAGGTTTAGGGTTCGGCATAGGCTTAGGGTTAGGGGACGGGGACGGTTTAGGTTCCAGGTGAGGGTACGACAACGGTTTCGGGGGAGCGTACGTGTGAGGGCACGTGTTAGTGTTAGTGTACGGGTCAGGATTAGGTGACGGGTGAGGGGAAGGCTTCCGGGAAGGGTTAGGGTTAGGGTTCGGGCTACGGTTAGGGTTTGGGGAAGGGGACGGTTTAGGGTCCAGGTGAGGGTACAACAACGGTTTAGGGGGAGCGTACGTGTGAGGGCACGGGTTAGTGTTAGCGTATGGGTTAGGATTATGGGACGGGTGAGGGGAATGCTTCGGGGAAGGGTTAGGGTTACGGTTCGTGTTAGGGTTAGGGTTAGGGGATGGGGACTGTTTAGGGTCCAGGTGAGGGTACGACAACGGTTTAGGGGGAGCGTACGTGTGAGGGCACGGGTTAGTGTTAGCGTACGGGTTAGGATTAGGGGACGGGTGAGGGGAAGCTTTCGGGGAAGGGTTAGGGTTAGGGTTCGGGCTAGGGTTAGGGTTAGGGGACAGGAACGGTTTAAGGTCCAGGTGAGGGTACGACAACGGTTTCGGGGGAGTGTACGTTTGAGGGCACGGGTTAGTGTTAGCGTACGGGTTTGGATTAGGGGATGGTTGAGGGGAAGGCTTCGGGGAAGGGTTAGTGTTAGGTTTCGGGCTAGGGTCAGGGTTAGGGTACGGGGACGGTTTAGGGTCCAGGTGAGTGTACAACAATGGTTTAGGGGGAGCGTACGTGTGAGGGAACGGGTTAGTTTTAGCGTACGGGTTAGGATTAGGGGACGGGTGAGTGGAAGGCTTCGGGGAAGGGTTAGGGTTAGTGTTCGGGCTAGGGTTAGGGTTAGGGGACGGGGACGGTTTAGGGTCCAGGTGAGTGTACGACAATGGTTTAGGGGGAGCGTACGTGTGAGGACACGGGTTAGTGTTAGCATACGGGTTAGGATTAGGGGACGGGTGAGTGGAAGGCTTCGGAGAAGGGTTAGGGTTAGGGTTCGGGCTAGGGTTAGGGTTAGGGGACAGGGACGGTTTAGGGTCCAGGTGAGGGTACGACAACGGTTTCTAGGGAGTGTACGTGTGAGCGCATGCGTTAGTGTTAGCGTACGGGTTAGGATTAGGGGACGGGGGAGGGGAAGGCTTCGGGGAAGTGTTAGGGTTAGGGTTTTGGATAGGATTAGGGTTAGGGGACGGGGACGGTTTAAGGTCCAGGTGAGGGTACGACAACGGTTTAGGGGGAGCGTACGTGTGAGGGCATGGGTTAGTGATAGCGTATGGGTTAGGATTAGGGGACGGGTGAGGGGTAGGCTTCGGGGAAGAGTTAGGGTTAGTGTTCGGGCTAGGGTTAGGATTAGGGGACGGGGACGGTTTAGGGTCCAGGTGAGGGTACGACAACGGTTTCTGGGGAGTGTACGTGTGAGGGCATGGGTTAGTGTTAGCGTACGGGTTAGGATTAGGGGACGTGTGAGTGGAAGGCTTCGGGGAAGGGTTAGGGCTAGGGTTCGGGCTAGGGTTAGGGTTAGGGGATGGAGACGGTTTAGAGTCCAAGTGAGTGTACGACAATGGTTTAGGGGGAGCGTACGTGTGAGGACACGGGTTAGTGTTAGCGTACGGGTTAGGATTAGGGGACGGGTGAGGGGAAGGCTTCGGGGAAGGGTTAGGGTTATTGTTCGGGCTAGGGTTAGGGTTAGGGGATGGGGACGATTTAGGGTCCAGGTGAGGGTACGAGAACGGTTTCGGGGGAGTGTACGTGTGAGGGCACGGGTTAGTGTTAGCGTACAGGTTAGGATTAGGGGACGTGTGAGGGGAAGGCTTGGGGGAAAGGTTAGGGTTAGGGTTCGGGCTAGGGTTAGGGTTTGGGGATGGGGACGGTTTAGGGTCCAGGTGAGGGTACGACAACGGTTTCGGGGGAGCGTACGTGTGAGGGCACGGGTTAGTGTTAGCGTACGGGTTAGGATTAGGGGACGGTTGAGGGGAAGGCTTTGGGAAACTTTAGGGTTAGGGTTCGGGCTAGGGTTAGGGTTAGGGGACGGGGACCGTTTAGGGTCCAGGTGAGGGTACGACAACGGTTTCTGGGGAGTGTACGTGTGAGGGCACGGGTTAGTGTTAGCGTACGGGTTAGGATTAGGGGACGGGTGAGGGGAAGGCTTCGGGGAAGTGTTAGGGATACGGTTCGGGCTAGGGTTAGTGTTAGGGGACGGGGACGGTTTAAGGTCCAGGTGAGGATACGAGAACGGTTTAGGGGGAGCGTACGTGTGAGGGCACGGGTTAGTGTTAGCGTACGGGTTAGGATTAGTGGACGGGTGAGGGGAAGGCTTTGGGGAAGTGTTAGTGTTAGGTTTCGGGCTAGGGTCAGGGTTAGGGTACGGGGACGGTTTAGGGTCCAGGTGAGTGTACGACAATGGTTTAGGGGGAGCGTACGTGTGAGGGAACGGGTTAGGTTTAGCGTACGGGTTAGGATTAGGGGACGTGTGAGTGGAAGGCTTCGGGGAAGGGTTAGGGTTAGGGTTCGGGCTAGGGTTAGGGTTAGGGGATGGAGACGGTTTAGAGTCCAAGTGAGTGTATGACAATGGTTTAGTGGGAGCATACGTGTGAGGGCACGGGTTAGTGTTAGCGTACGGGTTAGGATTAGGGGACGGGTGAGGGGAAGGCTTCGGGGAAGGGTTAGGTTTATGGTTCGGGCTAGGGTTAGGGTTAGGGGATGGGGACGATTTAGGGTCCAGGTGAGGCTACGACAACGGTTTCGGGAGAGTGTACGTGTGAGGGCACGGGTTAGTGTTAGCGTACAGGTTAGGATTAGGGGACGGGTGAGGGGAAGGCTTCGGGGAAGGGTTCGGCTTAGGGTTCGGGCTAGGGTTAGGGTTTGGGGACGGGGACGGTTTAGGGTCCAGGTGAGGGTGTGACAACGGTTTAGGGGGAGCGTACGTGTGAGGGCATGGGTTAGTGTTAGCGTACGGGTTAGGATTAGGGGACGGGTGAGGGGAAGGCTTTGGGAAACGTTAGGGTTACGGTTCGGGCTAGGGTTAGGGTTAGGGGACGGGGACCGTTTAGGGTCCAGGTGAGGGTACGACAACGGTTTCGGGGGAGTGTACGTGTGAGGGCACGGGTTAGTGTTAGCGTACGGGTTAGGATTAGGGGACGGGTGAGGGGAAGGCTTCGGGGAAGGGTTAGGGTAAGGTTTCGGGCTAGGGTTAGCGTTAGGGGACGGGGAAAGTTTAGGGTCCATGTGAGGGTTAGACAACGGTTTAGGGGGAACGTACGTGTGAGGGCACGGGTTAGTGTTAGAGTACGGGTTAGGATTAGGGGACGGGTGAGGGGAAGGCTTCGGGGAAGTGTTAGGGTTAGTGTTCGGTCTAGGGTTAGGGTTAGGGGATGGGGACGGTTTAGGGTCCAGGTGAGTGTACGACAACGGTTTAGGGGGAGCATACGTGTGAGGGCATGGGTTAGTTTTAGCGTACGGGTTAGGATTAGGGGACGGGTGAGGGGAAGGCTTCGGGGAAGGGTTAGGGTTAGGGTTTGGGCTAGGGTTAGGGTTAGGGGACAGGAACGGTTTAAGGTCCAGGTGAGGGTACGACAACGGTTTCGGGGGACTGTACGTGTGAGGGCACGGGTTAGTGTTAGCGT
The DNA here is from genome assembly GCF_937001465.1 of Orcinus orca. Lineage (NCBI taxonomy): Eukaryota > Metazoa > Chordata > Mammalia > Artiodactyla > Delphinidae > Orcinus > Orcinus orca. The sequence goes on along the minus strand of NC_064565.1, from coordinate 2,603,923 downwards.
ACGGGTTAGGATTAGGGGACGGGTTAGGAGAAGGCTTCGGGGAAGGGTTAGGGTTAGGGTTCGGGCTAAGTTTAGGATTATTGGACGGGGACGGATTAGGGTCCAGGTGAGGGTACGACAATGGTTTCGGGGGAGCGTACATGTGAGGGCATGGGTTAGTGTTAGCGTACGGGTTAGGATTAGGGGACAGGTGAGGGGAAGGCTTCGGGGAAGTGTTAGGTTTCGGGCTAGGGTTAGGGTTTGGGGACGGGGACGGTTTAGGCTGCAAGTGAGGGTACGACAACAGTTTAGGGGGAGCGTATGTGTGACGGCACGGCTTAGTGTTAGCGTACGGGTTAGGATTACGGGACGGGTGAAGGGAAGGCTTCAGGGAAGTGTTAGGGTTAGGGTTCGTGCTAGGGTTAGGGTTAGGGGACAGGGAAGGTTTAGGGTCCAGGTGAGTGTATGACAATGGCTTAGGGGGAGGGTACGTGTGAGGGCATGGGTTAGTGTTAGCGTACGGGTTAGGATTAGGGGACGGGTGAGGGGAAGGCTTCGGGGAAGGGTTAGGGTTAGGGTTCGGGCTAGGCTTAGTGTTAGGGAACGGGGAGGGTTTAGGGTCCAAGTGAGTGTACGAGAATGGTTTAGAGGGAGCGTAAGTGTGAGGGCACGGGTTAGTGTTAGCGTAGGGGTTAGGATTAGGGGACGTTTGAGGGGAAGGCTTCGGGGAAGGGTTAGGGTTAGGTTTCGGGCTAGGGTTAGGGTTAGGGGACAGGGATGGTTTAGGGTCCAGGTGAGTGTACGACAACGGTTTCGGGGGAGTGTACATGTGAGGGCACGGGTTAGTGTTAGCGTACGGGTTAGGATTAAGGGACGGGTGAGGGGAAGGCTTCGAGGAAGTGTTAGGTTTAGGGTTCGGCATAGGCTTAGGGTTAGGGGACGGGGACGGTTTAGGTTCCAGGTGAGGGTACGACAACGGTTTCGGGGGAGCGTACGTGTGAGGGCACGTGTTAGTGTTAGTGTACGGGTCAGGATTAGGTGACGGGTGAGGGGAAGGCTTCCGGGAAGGGTTAGGGTTAGGGTTCGGGCTACGGTTAGGGTTTGGGGAAGGGGACGGTTTAGGGTCCAGGTGAGGGTACAACAACGGTTTAGGGGGAGCGTACGTGTGAGGGCACGGGTTAGTGTTAGCGTATGGGTTAGGATTATGGGACGGGTGAGGGGAATGCTTCGGGGAAGGGTTAGGGTTACGGTTCGTGTTAGGGTTAGGGTTAGGGGATGGGGACTGTTTAGGGTCCAGGTGAGGGTACGACAACGGTTTAGGGGGAGCGTACGTGTGAGGGCACGGGTTAGTGTTAGCGTACGGGTTAGGATTAAGGGACGGGTGAGGGGAAGGCTTCGAGGAAGTGTTAGGTTTAGGGTTCGGCATAGGCTTAGGGTTAGGGGACGGGGACGGTTTAGGTTCCAGGTGAGGGTACGACAACGGTTTCGGGGGAGCGTACGTGTGAGGGCACGTGTTAGTGTTAGTGTACGGGTCAGGATTAGGTGACGGGTGAGGGGAAGGCTTCCGGGAAGGGTTAGGGTTAGGGTTCGGGCTACGGTTAGGGTTTGGGGAAGGGGACGGTTTAGGGTCCAGGTGAGGGTACAACAACGGTTTAGGGGGAGCGTACGTGTGAGGGCACGGGTTAGTGTTAGCGTATGGGTTAGGATTATGGGACGGGTGAGGGGAATGCTTCGGGGAAGGGTTAGGGTTACGGTTCGTGTTAGGGTTAGGGTTAGGGGATGGGGACTGTTTAGGGTCCAGGTGAGGGTACGACAACGGTTTAGGGGGAGCGTACGTGTGAGGGCACGGGTTAGTGTTAGCGTACGGGTTAGGATTAGGGGACGGGTGAGGGGAAGCTTTCGGGGAAGGGTTAGGGTTAGGGTTCGGGCTAGGGTTAGGGTTAGGGGACAGGAACGGTTTAAGGTCCAGGTGAGGGTACGACAACGGTTTCGGGGGAGTGTACGTTTGAGGGCACGGGTTAGTGTTAGCGTACGGGTTTGGATTAGGGGACGGGTGAGGGGAAGGCTTCGGGGAAGTGTTAGTGTTCGGGCTAGTGTTAGGGTTTGGGGACGGGGACGGTTTAGGCTCCAAGTGAGGGTACGACAACAGTTTAGGGGGAGCGTACGTGTGAGGGCACGGGTTAGTGTTAGCGTACGGGTTAGGATTAGGGGACGGGTGAAGGGAAGGCTTCGGGGATGGGTTAGGGTTAGGGTTGGTGCTAGGGTTAGGGTTAGGGGACGGAGACGGTTTAGGGTCCAGGTGAGGGTACGATAACGGTTTAGGGGGAGCGTAGGTGTGAGGCCACGGGTTAGTGTTAGCGTACGGGTTAGGATTAGGGGACGCGTGACGGGAAGGCTTCGGGGAAGAGTTAGGGTTAGGGTTCGGGCTAGGGTTAGGGTTAGGGGACAGGGACGGTTTAGGGTCCAGGTGAGGGTACGACAACGGTTTCGGCGGAGTGTACGTTTGAGGGCACGGGTTAGTGTTAGCGTACGGGTTAGGATTAGGGAACGGGTTAGGAGAAAGCTTCGGGGAAGGGTTAGGGTTAGGGTTCGGGCTAGGTTTAGGGTTATTGGACGGGGACGGTTTACGGTCCAGGTGAGGGTACGACAATGGTTTCGGGGGAGCGTCCGTGTGAGGGCACGGGTTAGTGTTAGCGTACGGGTTAGGATTAGGGGACGGGTGAGGGGAAGGCTTCGGGGAAGGTTTAGGGTTCGGGCTAGGGTTAGGGTTTGGCGACGGGGACGGTTTAGGGTCCAAGTGAGGGTATGACAACAGTTTAGGGGGAGCGTACGTGTGAGGGCACGGGTTAGTGTTAGCGTACGGTTTAGGATTAGGGGACAGGTGAGGCGAAGGCTTCGGGGAAGTTTTAGGGTTAGGGTTCGGGCTAGGGTTAGGGTTAGAGGACGGGGACGGTTTAGGGTCCAGGTAAGTGTACGACAATGGTTTAGGGAGAAGGTACCTGTGAGGGCACGGGTTAGTGTTAGCGTACGGGTTAGGATTAGGGGACGGGTGAGGGGAAGGCTTCGGGGAAGGGTTAGGTTTAGGGTTCGGGCTAGGGTTAGGGTTAGGGAACGGGGTGGGTTTAGGTTCCAGGTGAGTGTACGACAATGGTTTTGGGGGAGCGTAAGTGTGAGGGCATGGGTTAGTTTTAGAGTACGGGTTAGGATGAGGGGACGGGTGAGGGGAAGGCTTCGGGGAAGGGTTAGGGTTAGGGTTCGGGCTAGGGTTAGGGTTAGGGGACGAGGACGATTTAGGGTCCAGGTGAGGGTACGACAACGGTTTAGGGGGAGCGTACATGTGAGGGCACTGGTTAGTGTTAGCGTGCGGTTTAGGATTACGGGACGGGTTAAGAGCAGGCTTCGAGGAAGGGTTAGTGTTCGGGCTAGGGTTGGGGTTAGGGGACGGGGACGGTTTAGGGTCCAGGTGGGTGTACGACAACGGTTTCGGGGGAGCGTATGTGTGAGGGCACGTGTTAGTGTTAGCGTACGGGTTAGGATTAGGGGACGGGTGAGGGGAAGGCTTCGGGGAAGGGTTAGGGTTCGGTCTAGGGTTAGGGTTTGGGGATGGGGACGGTTTAGTGTCCAAGTGAGGGTACTACAACAGTTTAGGGGGAGCGTACGTGTGAGGACACTGGTTAGTGTTAGCGTACGGGTTAGGATTAGGGGACGGGTGAGAGGAAGGCTTCGGGGAAGGGTTAGGTTTAGGGTTCGTACTAGGGTTAGGGTTAGGTGACGGGGACGGTTTAGGGTCCAGGTGAGGGTATGACAACGGTTTAGGGGGAGCGTACGTGTGAGGGCATGGGTTAGTGTTAGCGTACGGGTTAGGATTAGGGGACGGGTGAGGGGAAGGCTTCGGGGAAGAGTTACGGTTAGGGTTCGGGCTAGGGTTAGGGTTAGGGGATGGGGACGGTTTAGGGTCCATGTGAGGGTACGACAACGGTTTAGGGGGAGCGTACGTGTGAGGGCACGGGTTAGTGTTAGCGTACGGGTTAGGATTAGGGGACGGCTGACGGGAAGGTTTAGGGTTAGGGTTCGTGCTAGGGTTAGGGTTAGGGGACGGGGACGGTTTAGGGTCCAGGTGAGTGTACGAAAACGGTTTAGGGGGAGCGTACGTGTGAGGGCATGGGTTAGTGTTAGCGTACGGGTTAGGATTAGGGGACGGGTGAGGGGAAGGCTTCGGGGAAGGGTTAGGGTTATGGTTCGGGATAGGGTTAGGATTAGGGGACGGGGACGGTTTAGGTTCCAGGTGAGGGTACGACAACGGTTTAGGGGGAGCGTACGTGTGAGGACACTGGTTAGTGTTAGCGTACGGGTTAGGATTAGGGGACGGGTGAGGGGAAGGCTTCGGGGAAGGGTTAGGTTTAGAGTTCGTGCTAGGGTTAGGGTTAGGTGACGGGGACGGTTTAGGGTCCAGGTGAGTGTACGACAACGGTTTAGGGGGAGCGTACGTGTGAGGGCACTGGTTAGTGTTAGCATGCGGGTTAGGATTAGGGGACGGGTTAGGAGCAGGCTTCGAGGAAGGGTTAGGTTTCGGGCTAGGGTTAGGTTTAGGGGACGGGGACGGTTTAGGGTCCAGGTGAGGGTACGACAACGGTTTAGGGGGAGCGTATGTGTGAGGGCATGGGTTATTGTTAGCGTACGGGTTAGGATTAGGGGACGGGTGAGGGGAAGGCTTCGGGGAAGAGTTACGGTTAGGGTTCGGGCTAGGGTTAGGGTTAGGGGATGGGGACGGTTTAGGGTGCAGGTGAGTGTACGACAACGGTTTACGGGGAGCGTACGTGTGAGGGCACGGGTTAGTGTTAGCGTACGGGTTAGGATTAGGGGACGGCTGACGGGAAGGTTTAGGGTTAGGGTTCTTCCTAGGGTTAGGGTTAGGGGACGGGGACGGTTTAGGGTCCAGGTGAGGGTACGAAAACGGTTTAGGGGGAGCGTACGTGTGAGGGCATGGGTTAGTGTTAGCGTACGGGTTAGGATTAGGGGACGGGTGAGGGGAAGGCTTCAGGGAAGCGTTAGGGTTAGGGTTCGGGCTAGGGTAAGGGTTAGAGGACGGGGACGGTTTAGGGTCCAGGTGAGGGTACGACAACAGTTTAGGGGGAGCGTACGTGTGAGGGCACGCGTTAGTGTTAGCGTACGGGTCAGGATTATGGGACGGTTGAGGGGTAGGCTTAGGGGAAGTGTTAAGTTTAGGGTTCAGGTTAGGGGACGGGGACGGTTTAGTGTCCAGGTGAGGGTACGACAACGGTTTCCGGGGACCGTACGTGTGAGGGCACGGCTTAGTGGTAGCGTACGGGTTAGGATTATGGGACGGGTGAGGGGAAGGCTTCGGCGAAGGGTTAGGGTTAGGGTTCGTGCTAGGGTTAGGGTTAGGGGACGGGGACGTTTTAGGGTCCAGATGAGGGTACGACAACGGTTTAGGGGGAGCGTACGTGTGAGGGCACGGGTTACGGTTAGCGTGGGGTTTAGGATGATGGAATGGGTAAAGGGAAGGCTTCAGGGAAGGGTTAGGGTTAGGATTCGGGCTAGGGTTACGGTTAGGGGACGGGGACGGTTTAGGGTCCAGGTGAGGGTACGACAACAGTTTAGGGGGAGCGTACGTGTGAGGGCACGGGTTAGTGTTAGCGTACGGGTTAGGATTAGGGGACGGGTGAGGGGAATGCTTCGGGGAAGGGTTAGGGTTAGGGTTCGGGCTAGGGTTAGGGTTAGGGTACGGGGACTGTTTAGGGTCCAGGTGAGGGTACGACAACGGTTTAGGGGGAGCGTACGTGTGAGGGCACTGGTTAGTGTTAGCGTGCGGGTTAGGATTAGGGGACGTGTTAGGAGCAGGCTTCGGGGAAGGGTTAGGGTTAGGGTTCGGGCTAGGGTTAGGGTTAGGGGACGGGGACGGTTTAGGGTGCAGGTGAGGGTACGACGACGGTTTCGGGGGAGCATACGTGTGAGGGCACGGGTTAGTGTTAGCGTACGGGTTAGGATTAGGGGACGGGTGAGGGGAAGGCTTCAGGGAAGGGTTAGGGTTTGGGCTAGGGTTAGGGTTTGGGGATGGGGACGGTGTAGGGTCCAAGTGAGGGTATGACAACAGATTAGGGGGAGCGTACGTGTGAGGACACGGGTTAGTGTTAGCGTACGGGTTAGGATTAGGGGATGGGTGAGAGGAAGGCTTCGGGGAAGGGTTAGGTTTAGGGTTCGTGCTAGGGTTAGGGTTAGGGGACGGGGACGGTTTAGGGTCCAGGTGAGGGTACGACAACGGTTGAGGGGGAGCGTACGTGTGAGGGCACGGGTTAGTGTTAGCGTACAGGTTAGGATTAGGGGACGGGTGAGGGGAAGGCTTCGGGGAAGAGTTACGGTTAGGGTTCGGGCTAGGGTTAGGGTTAGGTGATGGGGACGGTTTAGGGTCCAGGTGAGGGTACGACAACGGTTTAGGGGGAGCGTACGTGTGAGGGCACGGGTTGGAGTTAGCGTACGGGTTAGGATTAGGGGATGGCTGAGGGGAAGGTTTAGGGTTAGGTTTCGTGCTAGGGTTAGGGTTAGGGGACCGGGATGGTTTAGGGTCCAGGTAAGGGTACGACAACGGTTTAGGGGGAGCGTACGTGTGAGGGCACGGGTTAGTGTTAGCGTACGTGTTAGGATTAGGGGATGGGTGAGGGGAAGGCTTCGGGGAAGTGTTAGGGTTAGGGTTCGAGCTAGGGTTAGGGTTAGGGGACGGGGACGGTTTAGGGTCCAGGTGAGGGTACGACAACGGTTTAGGGGGAGCGTACGTGTGAGGGCACGGGTTAGTGTTAGCGTACAGGTTATGATTAGGGGACGGGAGAGGGGAAGGCTTAGGGGAAGGGTTAGGTTTAGGGTTCGGGTTAGGGGACGGGGACGGTTTAGGGTCCAGGTGAGGGTACGACAACGGTTTAGGGGGAGCGTACGTGTGAGGGCACGGGTTAATGTTAGCGTACGTGTTAGGATTAGGGGACGGGTGAGGGGAAGGCTTCGGGGAAGGGTTAGGTTTAGGGTTTGGGATAGGGTTAGGGTTAGGGGACGGGGACGGTTTAGGGTCCAGGTGAGTGTACAACAACGGTTTAGGGGGAGCATACGTGTGACGGCACGGGTTAGTGTTATCGTGCGGGTTAGGATTACGGGACGGGTGAGGGGAAGGCTTCAGGGAAGCGTTAGGGTTAGGGTTCGGGCTAGGGTAAGGGTTAGGGGACGGGGAAGGTTTAGGGTCCAGGTGAGGGTACGACAACAGTTTAGGGGGAGCGTACGTGTGATGGCACGGGTTGGTGTTAGCGTACGGGTTAGGATTAGGCGACGGGTGAGGGGAAGGCTTAGGGGAAGGATTAGGTTTAGGGTTCGGGTTAGGGGACGGGGACGGTTTAGGGTCCAGGTGAGGGTACGACAACGGTTTCCGGGGACCGTACGTGTGAGGGCACGGCTTAGTGGTAGCGTACGGGTTAGGATTAGGCGACGGGTGAGGGGAAGGCTTCGGGGAAGGGTTAGGGTTCGGGCTAGGGTTAGGGTTTGGGGATGGGGACGGTGTAGGGTCCAAGTGAGGGTATGACAACAGATTAGGGGGAGCGTACGTGTGAGGACACGGGTTAGTGTTAGCGTACGGGTTAGGATTAGGGGACGGGTGAGGGGAAGGCTTCGGGGAAGGGTTAGGTTTAGAGTTCGTGTTAGGGTTAGGGTTAGGGGACGGGGACGGTTTAGGGTCCAGGTGAGGGTACGACAACGGTTTAGGGGGAGCGTACGTGTGAGGGCATGGGTTAGTGTTAGCGTACGGGTTAGGATTAGGGGACGGGTGAGGGGAAGGCTTCGGGGAAGAGTTACGGTTAGGGTTCGGGCTAGGGTTAGGGTTAGGGGATGGGGACGGTTTAGGGTCCAGGTGAGGGTACGACAACGGTTTAGGGGGAGCGTACGTGTGAGGGCACGGGTTGGAGTTAGCGTACGGGTTAGGATTAGGGGACGGCTGAGGGGAAGGTTTAGGGTTAGGGTTCGTGCTAGGGTTAGGGTTAGGGGACCGGGACGGTTTAGGGTCCAGGTGAGGGTACGACAACGGTTTAGGGGGAGCGTACGTGTGAGTGCACGGGTTAGTGTTAGCGTACGTGTTAGGGTTAGGGGACGGGTGAGGGGAAGGCTTCGGGGAAGTGTTAGGGTTAGGGTTCGGGCTAGGGTTAGGGTTAGGGGACGGGGACGGTTTAGGGTCCAGGTGAGGGTACGACAACGGTTTAGGGGGAGCGTACGTGTGAGGGCACGGGTTAGTGTTAGCGTACAGGTTAGGATTAGGGGACGGGTGAGGGGAAGGCTTAGTGGAAGGGTTAGGTTTAGGGTTCGGGTTAGGGGACGGGGACGGTTTAGGGTCCAGGTGAGGGTACGACAACGTTTGAGGGGGAGCGTACGTGTGAGGGAACTAGTTAGTGTTAGCGTGCGGGTTAGGATTAGGGGACTGGTTAGGAGCAGGCTTCGGGGAAGTGTTAGGGTTAGGGTTTGGGCTAGGGTTACGGTTAGGGGACGGGGACGGTTTAGGGTCCAGGTGAGGGTACGACAACGGTTTCGGGGGAGCGTACGTGTGAGGGCACGGGTTAGTGTTAGCGTACGGGTTAGGATTAGGGGACGGGTGAGTGGAAGGCTTCGGGGAAGGGTTAGGGTTCGGGCTAGGGTTAGGGTTTGGGGATGGGGACAGTTTAGGGTCCAAGTGAGGGTACGACAACAGTTTAGGGGGAGCGTACGTGTGAGGACACGGGTTAGTGTTAGCGTACGGGTTAGGATTAGGGGACGGGTGAGGGGAAGGCTTCGGGGAAGTGTTAGGGTTAGGGTTCGGGCTACGGTTAGTGTTTGGGGACGGGGACGGTTTAGGGTCCAGGTGAGGGTACGACAACGGTTTAGGGGGAGCGTACGTGTGAGGGCACGGGTTAGTGTTAGCGTACGGCTTAGGATTAGTGGACGGGTGAGGGGAAGGCTTCGGGGAAGGGTTAGTGTTAGGTTTCGGGCTAGGGTCAGGGTTAGGGTACGGGGATGGTTTAGGGTCCAGGTGAGTGTACGACAATGGTTTAGGGGGAGCGTACGTGTGAGGGCACGGGTTAGTGTTAGCGTACGGGTGAGGATTAGGGGACGGGTGAGTGGAAGGCTTCGGGGAAGGTTTAGGGTTAGTTTTCGGGCTAGGGTTAGGGTTAGGGGACGGGGACGGTTTAGGGTCCAGGTGAGTGTACGACAATGGTTTAGGGGGAGCGTACGTGTCAGGACACGGGTTAGTGTTAGCATACGGGTTAGGATTAGGGGACGGGTGAGGGGAAGGCTTCGGGGAAGGGTTAGGGTTAGGGTTCGGGCTAGGGTTAGTGTTAGGGGACAGGGACGGTTTAGGGTCCAGGTGAGGGTACGACAACGGTTTCTAGGGAGTGTACGTGTGAGCGCATGCGTTAGTGTTAGCGTACGGGTTAGGATTAGGGGACGGGGGAGGGGAAGGCTTCGGGGAAGTGTTAGGTTTAGGGTTCGGGATAGGATTAGGTTTAGGGGACGGGGACGGTTTAGGGTCCAGGTGAGGGTACGACAACGGTTTAGGGGGAGCGTACGTGTGAGGGCACGGGTTAGTGTTAGCGTACGGGTTAGGATTAGGGGACGGGTGAGGGGAACGCTTCAGGGAAGGGTTAGGGTTAGGGTTCAGGCTAGGGCTAGGGTTAGGGGACGAGGACGGTTTAGGATCCAGGTGAGTGTACGATAATGGTTTAGGGGGAGCGTACGTGTGAGGGCATGGGTTAGTGTTAGCGTACGTGTTAGGATTAGGGGACGGGTGAGGGGAAGGCTTCGGGGTAGTGTTAGGTTTAGGGTTCGGGCTAGGGTTAGGGTTAGGGAACAGGCACGGTTTAAGGCCCAGGTGAGTGTACGACAACGGTTTCGGGGGAGTGTACGTGTGAGGGTACGGGTTAGTGTTAGCGTACGGGTTAGGATTAGGGGACAGGTGAGTGGAAGGCTTCGGGGAAGGGTTAGGGTTCGGGCTAGGTTTAGGGTTTGAGGACGGGGACGGTTTAGGGTCCAAGTGAGGGTACGACAACAGTTTAGGGGGAGCGTACATGTGAGGGCACCTGTTAGTGTTAGCGTACGGGTTAGGATTAGGGGACGGGTGAGGGAAGGCTTCGGGGAAGGATTAGGGTTAGGGTTTGGGCTAGGGTTAGGGTTAGGGGACGGGGACGGTTTAGCAACCAGGTGAGTGTACGACAGTGGTTTAGGGGTAGCGTACGTGTGAGGGCACGGGTTAGTGTTAGCGTACGGTTTAGGATTAGGGGACATGTGAGGGGAAGGCTTCGGGGAAGGGTTAGGGTTAGGGTTTGGGCTAGGGTCAGGGTTAGGGTACGGGGATGGTTTAGGGTCCAGGTGAGTGTACGACAATGGTTTAGGGGGAGCGTATGTGTGAGGGCACGGGTTAGTGTTAGCGTACGGGTTAGGATTAGGGGACGGATGAGTGGAAGGCTTCGGGGAAGTGTTAGGGTTAGTGTTCGGGCTAGGGTTAGGGTTAGGGGACGGGGACGGTTTAGGGTCCAGGTGAGTGAACGACAATGGTTTAGGGGGAGCGTACGTGTGAGGACACGGGTTAGTGTTAGCGTACGGGTTAGGTTTAGGGAACGGGTTAGGGGAAGGCTTTGGGGAAGTGTTAGGGTTCGGGTTAGGTTTAGGGTATGGGGACGGGGACGGTTTAGGGTCCAAGTGAGGGTACGACAACGGTTTATGTGGAGCGTAAGTGTGAGGGCACGGGTTAGTGTTAGCGTACGGGTTAGGATTAGGGGACGTGTGAGGGGAAGGCTTCGGGGAAGGGTTAGAGTTAGGGTTCGTGCTAGGGTTAGGGTTAGGGGAAAGGGACGGTTTAGGGTCCAGGTGAGGGTACGACAATGGTTTCGGGGGAGCGTACGTGTGAGGGCCGGGTTAGTGTTAGCGTACGGGTTAGGATTAGGGTACGGGTGAGGGGAAGGTTTCGGGGAAGTGTTAGGGTTAGGGTTCGGGCTAGGGTTAGGGTTAGGGGACGGGGACGGTTTAGGGTCCAGGTGAGGGTACGACAACGGTTTCGAGGGAGCGTACGTGTGACGGCACGGGTTAGTGTTAGTGTACGTGTTCGGATTAGGGGACGGGTGAGGGGAAGTTTTCGGGGAAGGGTTAGGTTTAGGGTTCGGGCTAGGGTTATGGTTAGGGGACGGGGACGGTTTAAGGTGCAGGTGAGGGTACGTCAATGTTTTCTAGGGAGCGTACGTGTGAGGGCATGGGTTAGTGTTAGCGTACGGGTTAGGATTAGGGGAAGGGTGAGGGGAAGGCTTCGGGGAAGGTTTAGGGTTAGGGTTCGGGTTAGGGTTAGGGTTAGGGGATGGGGACGGTTCAGGGTCCAGGTGAGGGTACAACAACGGTTTGGGGGAGCGTACGTGTGAGGGCACGGGTTAGTGTTAGCGTACGGGTTAGGATTAGGGGACGGGTGAGGGGAAGGCTTTGGGGAAGGATTAGGGTTAGGGTTCGGGTTAGGGTTAGGGTTAGGGGATGGGGACGGTTCAGGGTCCAGGTGAGGGTACGACAACGGTTTAGGGGGAGCGTACGTGTGAGGGCACGGGTTAGTGTTAGCGTACGTTTTCTGATTAGGGGACGTGTGAGAGGCAGTTTTCGCGGAAGGGTTAGGTTTAGGGATCGGGCTAGGTTTAGGGTTAGGGGACGGGGACGGTTTAAGGTGCAGGTGAGGGTACGACAACGGTTTAGGGGGAGCGTACATGTGAGGGCATGGGTTAGTGTTAGCGTACGGGTTAGGATTAGGGGACGGATGAGGGAAAGCTTCGGGGAAGGTTTAGGGTTAGGTTTCGGGATAGGGTAAGGGTTAGGGGACGGGGACGGTTTAGGGTCAAGATGAGGGTACGTCAACGGTTTCGGGGGAGGGTACGTGTGAGGGCACGGGTTAGTGTTAGCGTACGGGTTAGGATTAGGGGACGGGTGAGGGGAAGGCTTCGGGGAAGTGTTAGGGTTAGAGCTAGGTTTAGGGCTTGGGGACGGGGACGATTTAGGGTGCAAGTGAGGATACGACAACGGTTTAGGGGGAGCGTACGTGTAAGGGCACGGGTTAGTGTTAGCGTACGGGTTAGGATTAGGGGACGGGTGAGGGGAAGGCTTCGTGGAAGGATTAGGGTTAGGGTTCGGGCTAGGGTTAGGGTTAGGGGACGGGGACGGTTTAGGGTCCAGGTGAGGGTACGAAAACTGTTTAGGGGGAGCATACGTGTGAGGGCACGGGTTACTGTTAGCGTACGGGTTAGGATTAGGGGAAGTGTGAGGGGAAGGCTTCGGGGAAGGGTTAGGGTTAGGGTTCGGGATAGGGTTAGGGTTAGGGGAAGGGGATGGTTTAGGGTCCAGGTGATGGTACGACAACGGTTTCGGGGGAGCGTACGTGTGAGTGCACGGGTTAGTGTTAGCGTACGGGTTAGGATTAGGGGACGGGTGAGGGGAAGGCTTCGGGGAAGGGTTAGGGTTAGGCTTCGGGCTAGGGTTAGGGTTACGGGACGGGGACGGTTTACGGTCCAGGTGAGGGTACGACAATGGTTTAGGGGGAGCGTACGTGTGAGGGCATATGTTAGTGTTAGCGTACGGGTTAGGATTAGGGGACGGGTGAGGGGAAGGCTTCGTGGAAGGGTTAGGGTTAGGGTTCGGGCTAGGGTTAGGGTTAGGGGACGGGGACGGTTTAGGGTCCAGGTGAGGGTACGATAAGTGTTTAGGGGAACATACGTGTGAGGGCACGGGTAACTGTTAGCGTACGGGTTAGGATTAGGGGACTTGTGAGGGGAAGGCTTCGGGGAAGGGTTAGGGTTAGGGTTCGGGATAGGGTTAGGGTTAGGGGAAGGGGACGGTTTAGGGTCCAGGTGATGGTACGACAACGGTTTCGGGGGAGCGTACGTGTGAGGGCACGGGTTAGTGTTAGCGTACGGGTTAGGATTAGTGGACGGGTGAGGGGAAGGCTTCGGGGAAGGGTTAGGGTTAGGCTTCGGGCTAGGGTTAGGGTTACAGGACGGGGACGGTTTAGGGTCCAGGTGAGGGTACGACAATGGTTTAGGGGGAGGGTACATGTGAGGGCACGGGTTAGTGTGAGCGTACGGGTTAGGATTAGGGGACGGGTGAGGTGAAGGCTTCGGGGAACGGTTAGGGTTTGGGCTAGGGTTAGTGTTAGGGAACGGAGAGGGTTTAGGGTCCGGGTGAGTGTACGACAATGATTTAGGGGGAGCGTAAGTGTGAGGGCACGGGTTAGTGTTAGCGTACTGGTTAGGATTAAGGGACGGGTGAGGGGAAGGCTTCGGGGAAGGGTTAGGTTTAGGTTTCGGGCTAGGGTTAGGGTTAGGGGACAGGGACGGTTTAGGGTCCAGGTGAGTGTACGACAACGGTTTCGGGGGAGTGTATGTGTGAGGGCACGGGTTAGTGTTAGCGTACAGGTTAGGATTAGGGGACGGGTTAGGAGCAGGCTTCGGGGAAGGGTTAGGGTTAGGGTTCGGGCTAGGGTTAGGGTTAGGGGACGGGGATGGTTTAGGGTCCAGGTGAGGGTACGACAACGGTTTCGGTTGAGCGTACGTGTGAGGGCATGGGTTAGTGTTAGCGTACGGGTTAGGATTAGGGGACGGGTGAGGGGAAGGCTTCGGGGAAGTGTTAGGGTTCGGGCTAGGGTTAGGGTTTGGGGACGGGGACGGTTTAGGGCTCCAGTGAGGGTACGACAACAGTGTAGGGGGAGCGTACGTGTGAGGGCACGGGTTAGTGTTAGTGTACGGGTTCGGATTAGGGGACGGGTGAGGGGAAGGCTTCGGGGAATGGTTAGGGTTAGGGTTTGGGCTAGGGAGGGGTTAAGGGACGGGGACGGTTTACGGTCCAGGTGAGTGTACGACAACGGTTTACGGGGAGCGTACGTGTGAGGGCACGGGTTAGTGTTAGCCTACGTGTTAGGATTAGTGGACGGGTGAGGGGAAGGCTTTGGGGAAGTGTTAGGGTTAGGGTTTGGGCTACAGTTAGGGTTTGGGGAAGGGGATGGTTTAGGGTCCAGGTGAGGGTACGACAACGGTTTAGGGGGAGCGTACGTGTGAGGGCACGGGTTAGTGTTAGCGTACGGGTTAGGATTAGGGGACGGGTGAGGGGAAGGCTTCGGGGAAGGGTTAGGGTTAAGGTTCATGTTAGGTTTAGGGTTAGGGGATCGGGACGGTTTAGGGTCCAGGTGAGTGTACGACAACGGTTTCGTGGGAGTGTACGTGTGAGGGCACGGGTTAGTGTTAGCGTACGGGTTAGGATTAGGGGACGGGTGAGGGGAAGGCTTCGGGGAAGTGTTAGGGTTAGTGTTCGGGCTAGGGTTAGGGTTAGGGGACGGGGACGGTTTAGGGTCCAGGTGAGGGTACGACAACGGTTTAGGGGGAGCGTACGTGTGAGGGCACGGGTTAGTGTTAGCGTATGGGTTAGGTTTAGGGGACGGGTGAGGGGAAGGCTTCGGGGAAGTGTTAGGGTTCGGGTTAGGTTTAGGGTTTGGGGACGGGGACGGTTTAGGGTCCAAGTGAGGTACGACAACGGTTTAGGGGGAGCGTACGTGTGAGGGCACGGGTTAGTGTTAGCGTACGGTTTAGGATTAGGGGACGTGTGAGGGGAAGGCTTCGGGGAAGGTTTAGGGTTAGGGTTCGTGCTAGGGTTAGGGTTAGGGGACGGGGACGGTTTAGGGTCCAGGTGAGGGTACGACAATGGTTTCGGGGGAGCGTACGTGTGAGGGCACGGGTTAGTGTTAGCGTACGGGTTAGGATTAGGGTACGGGTGAGGGGAAGGCTTTGGGGAAGGGCTAGGGTTAGGGTTCGGGCTAGGGTTAGGGTTAGGGGACGGGGACGGTTTAGGGTCCAGGTGAGGATAGAACAACAGTTTAGGGGGAGCGTACGTGTGAGGGCAAGGGTTAGTGTTAGCGTACGGGTTAGGATTAGGGGACGGGTGAGGGGAAGGTTTCGGGGAAGTGTTTGGGTTAGGGTTCGGGTTAGGGTTAGGGTTAGGGGATGGGGACGGTTCAGGGTCCAGGTGAGGGTACGACAACGGTTTGGGGGAGAGTACGTGTGAGGGCACGGGTTAGTGTTAGCGTACGGGTTAGTATTAGGGGACGGGTGAGGGGAAGGCTTCGGGGAAGGTTTAGGGTTAGGGTTCGGGTTAGGGTTAGGGTTAGGGGATGGTGACAGTTCAGGGTCCAGGTGAGTGTACGACAACGGTTTAGGGGGAGCGTACATGTGAGGGCATGGATTAGTGTTAGCGTACGGGTTAGGATTAGGGGACGGGTGAGGGGAAGGCTTCGGGAAGGTTTAGGGTTAGGGTTCGGTCCAGGGTTAGGGTTAGGGGACGAGGACGGTTAGGGATCAGGGGAGGGTACGACAACGGTTTCGAGGAAGTGTACGTGTGACGGCACGGGTTAGTGTTAGCGTACGTCTTCGTATTAGGGCACGGGTGAGGGGAAGTTTTCGGGGAAGGGTTAGGTTTAGGGTTCGGGCTAGGGTTAGGCTTAGGGAATGGGGACGGTTTAAGGTGCAGGTGAGGGTACGTCAATGTTTTCTGGGGAGCGTACGTGTGAGGGCATGGGTTAGTGTTAGCGTACGGGTTAGGATTAGGGGACGGGTGAGGGAAAGCTTCGGGGAAGGGTTAGGGATACGGTTCGGGCTAGGGTTAGGGTTAGGGAACGGGGACGGTTTAGGGTCCAGGTGAGGGTACGACAATGGTTTAGGGGGAGGGTACGTGTGAGGGCACGGGTTAGTGTTAGCGTACGGTTTAGGATTAGGGGACGGGTGAGGGGAAGGCTTCGGGGAAGGGTTAGGGTTAGGGTTCGGGCTAGGGTTAGGGTTAGGGAACGGAGAGGGTTTACGGTCCGGGTGAGTGTACGACAGTGATTTAGGGGGAGCGTAAGTGTGAGGGCACGTGTTAGTGTTAGCGTAGGGGTTAGGATTAGGGGACGGGTGAGGGGAAGGCTTCGAGAAGGGTTAGGGTTAGGTTTCGGGCTAGGGTTAGGGTTAGGGGACAGGGACGGTTTAGGGTCCAGGTGACGGTACGACAACGGTTTCGGGTGAGCGTACGTGTGAGGGCATGGGTTAGTGTTAGCGTACGGGTTAGGATTAGGGGACGTGTGAGGGGAAGGCTTCGGGGAAGTGTTAGGGTTCGGGCTAGGGTTATGGTTTGGGGACGGGGACAGTTTAGGGTCCCAGTGAGGGTACGACAACAGTCCAGGGGGAGCGTACGTGTGAGGGCACGGGTTAGTGTTAGTGTACGGGTTAGGATTAGGGGACGGGTGAGGGGAAGGCTTCGGGGAATTGCTAGGTTTAGGGTTCGTGCTAGAGTTAGGGTTAGGGGACGGGGACGGTTTAGGGTCGAGGTGAGGGTACGACAACGGTTTAGGGGGAGTGTACGTGTGAGTGCACGGGTTAGTGTTAGCGTACAGGTTAGGATTAGGGGACGGTTGAGGGGAAGGCTTCGGGGAAGGGTTAGGGTTAGGGTTCGGTCTAGGGTTAGGGTTAGGGGACGGGGACGGTTTAGGGTCCAGGTGAGCGTACGACAACGGTTTAGGGGCAGCGTACGTGTGAGGGCATGGGTTAGTGTTAGCGTACGGGTTAGGATTAGGGGACGGGTGAGGGAAAGCTTCGGGGAAGTGTTAGGGTTACGGTTCGGGCTAGGGTTAGGGTTAGGGGACGGGGACGGTTTAGGGTCCAGGTGAGGGTACGACAATGGTTTCGGGGGAGTGTACGTGTGAGGGCACGGTTTAGTGTTAGCGTACGGGTTAGGATTAGGGGACCGGTGAGGGGAAGGCTTCGGGGAAGGGTTAGGGTTAGGGTTCGTGCTAGGGTTAGGGTTAGGGGACGGGGACGGTTTAGGGTCCAGGTGAGGGTACGACAATGGTTTACTGGGAGCGTACGTGTGAGGGCACGGGTTAGTGTTAGCGTACGGGTTAGGATTAGGGGACGGGTGAGGGGAAGGCTTCGGGGAAGGGCTAGTGTTAGGGTTCAGGCTAGGGTTAGGGTTAGGGGACGGGGACGGTTTAGGGTCCAGGTGAGGGTATGACAACGGTTTAGGCGGAGCATACGTGTGAGGGCACGGGTTACTATTAGCGTACGGGTTAGGATTAGGGGACGTGTGAGGGGAAGTCTTCGGGGAAGGGTTAGGGTTAGGGTTCGTGCTAGGGTTAGGGTTAGGGGACGGGGACGGTTTAGGGTCCAGGTGAGGGTACGACAACGGTTTCGGGGGAGTGTACGTGTGAGGGCATGAGTTAGTGTTAGCGTGCGGGTTAGGATTAGGGGACGGGTTAGGAGCAGGCTTCGGGGAAGTGTTTGTGTTAGGGTTCGGGCTAGGGTTAGGGTTAGGGGACGGGGACGGTTTAGGGTCCAGGTGAGGGTACGACAACGTTTTCGGGGGAGCGTACGTGTGAGGGCACAGGTTAGTGTTAGCGTACGGGTTAGGATTAGGGGACGGGTGAGGGGAAGGCTTCGGGGAAGGGTTAGGTTTAGGGTTCTAGCTAGGGTTAGGGTTAGGGGACGGGGACGGTTTAGGGTGCAGGTGAGGGTACGACAACGGTTTAGGGGAGCGTACGTGTGAGGGCACGGGTTAGTGTTAGTGTACGGGTAATGATTAGGGGACGGGTGAGGGGAAGGCTTCAGGGAAGGGTTAGGGATACGGTTCGGGCTAGCGTTAGGGTTAGGGGACGGGGACGGTTTAGGGTCCAGATGAGAATACGACAACGGTTTCGGGGAAGCGTACGTGTGAGGGCACAGGTTAGTGTTAGCGTACGGGTTAAGTTTAGGGGACAAGTGAGGTGAAGGCTTCGGGGAAGTGTTAGGGTTCGGGTTAGGTTTAGTGTTTGGGGACGGGGACGGTTTAGGGTCTAGGTGAGCATACGACAACGGTTTAGGGGGAGCGTATGTGTGAGGGCACGGGTTAGTGTTAGCGTACGGGTTAGGATTAGGGGACGGGTGAGGGGAAGGCTTCGGGGAAGGGTTAGGGATACGGTTCGGGCTAGCGATAGGGTTAGGGGACGGGGACGGTTTAGGGTCCAGGTGAGGGTACAACAACGGTTTAGGGGGAGCATACGTGTGAGGGCACGGGTTAGTGTTTGCGTACAGGTTAGGATTAGTGGACGGGTGAGGGGAAGTCTTCGGGGAAGGTTTAGGGTTAGGTTTCGGGCTAGGGTTAGGGTTAGGGGACAGGGACGGTTTAGGGTCCAGGTGAGGGTACGACAACGGTTTCGGGGGAGTGTACATGTGAGCGCATGCGTTAGTGTTAGCGTACGGGTTAGAATTAGGGGACGGGTGAGGGGAAGGCTTCGGGGAAGTGTTAGGGTTAGGGTTCGGGCTAGGATTAGGGTTAGGGGACGGGGACGGTTTAGGGTCCAGGTGAGAGTAAGACAACGGTTTAGGTGGAGCGTACGTGTGAGGGCACGGGTTAGTGTTAGCGTATGGGTTAGGATTAGGGTACGGGTGAGGGGAAGGCTTCGGGGAAGGGCTAGGGTTAGGGTTCGGGCTAGGGTTAGGGTTCGGGCTAGGGTTAGGGTTAGGGGACGGGGAGGGTTTAGGGTCCAGGTGAGGGTACGACAACGGTTTAGGGGGAGCATACGTGTGAGGTCACGGGTTACTGTTAGCGTACGGGTTAGGATTAGGGGACGTGTGAGGGGAAGGCTTCGGGGAAGGGTTAGGGATAGTGTTCGGGCTAGGGTTAGGGTTAGGGGAAGGGGACGGTTTAGGGTCCAGGTGATCATACGACAACAGTTTCGAGGGAGCGTACGTGTGAGTGCACGGGTTAGTTTTAGCGTACAGGTTAGGATTAGGGGACGGGTGAGGGGAAGGCTTCGGGGAAGGGTTGGGGTTAGGATTCTGGCTAGGGTTAGGGTTACGGGATGGGGACGGTTTAGGGTTCAGGTGAGGGAACGACAACGGTTTCGGGGGAGCGTACGTGTGAGGACACGGGTTGGTGTTAGCGTACGGGTTAGGATTAGGGGACGGGTGAGGGAAAGGCTTCGGGGAAGGGTTAGGGTTAGGGTTCGGGTTAGGGTTAGGGTTAGGGGATGGGGACGGTTCAGGGTCCAGGTGAGGGTACGACAACAGTTTAGGGGGAGCGTACATGTGAGGGCACGGGTTAGTGTTGGCGTACGGGTTAGGATTAGGGGACGGGTGAGGGGAAGGCTTCGGGAAGGGTTAGGGTTAGGGTTCGGTCTAGGTTTAGGGTTAGGGGACGAGGACGGTTAGGGATCAGGGGAGGGTACGACAACGGTTTCGAGGGAGCGTACGTGTGAGGGCATGGTTTAGTGTTAGCATACGTGTTCGAATTAGGGTACGGGTGAGGGGAAGTTTTCAGGGAAGGGTTAGGTTTAGGGTTCGGGCTAGGGTTAGTGTTAGGGGACGGGGACGGTTTAAGGTGCAGGTGAGGGTACGTCAAAGTTTTCTGGGGAGCGTATGTGTGAGGGCACGGGTTAGTGTTAGCGTACGGTTTAGGATTAGGGGACGAGAGGGGGAAGGCTTCGGGGAAGTGTTAGGGTTCCGGCTAGGTTTAGGGTTTGTGGACGGGGACGATTTAGGGTCTAAGTGAGGGTACGACAACCGTTTAGGGGGAGCGTACGTGTGAGGGCACGGGTTAGTGTTAGCGTACGGTTTAGGATTAGGGGACGGGTGAGGGGAAGGCTTCGTGGAAGTGTTAGGGCTAGGGTTCGGGCTAGGGTTAGGCTTAGGGGACGGGGACGGTTTAGGGTCCAGGTGAGGGTACGACAACCGTTTAGGGGGAGCATACGTGTGAGGGCATGGATTAGTTTTAGCTTACGGATTAGGATTAGGGGACAGGTGAGGGGAAGGCTTCGGGGAAGGATTAGGATTAGGGTTCGGGCTAGGGTTAGGGTTAGGGAACGGAGAGGGTTTAGGGTCCGGGTGAGTGTATGACAATGGTTTGGGGGAGCGTAAGTTTGAGGGCACGGGTTAGTGTTAGAGTAGGGGTTAGGATTAGGGGACGGGTGAGGGGAAGACTTCGGGGAAGGGTTAGGGTTAGGTTTCGGGCTAGGGTTAGGGTTAGGGGACAGGGACGGTTTCGGGTCCAGGTGAGTGTACGACAACAGTTTCTGTGGAGTGTACGTGTGAGGGCACGGATTAGGGTTAGCATACGGGTTAGGATTAGGGGACGTGTGAGGGGAAGGCTTCGGGGAAGAGTTAGGGTTAGGGTTCGGGCTACAGTTAGGGTTTGGGGAAGGGGACGGTTTAGGGTCCAGGTGAGGGTACGACAACGGTTTAGGGGGAGCGTACGTGTGAGGGCACGGGTTAGTTTTAGCGTACGGGTTAGGATCAGGGGACGGGTGAGGGGAAGGTTTCGGGGAAGGGTTAGGGTTACGGTTCATGTTAGGGTTAGGGTTAGGGGATCGGGACGGTTTAGGGTCCAGGTGAGGGTACGATAACGGTTTAAGGGGAGCGAACATGTGAGGGCACGGGTTAGTGTTAGCATACGCTTTAGGATTAGGGGACGGGTGAGGGGAAGTCTTCGTGGAAGGGTTAGGGTTACAGTTCATGTTAGGGTTAGGGTTAGGGGATGGGGACGGTTTAGGGTCCAGGTGAGGGTACGACAATGGTTTAGGGGGAGCGTACATGTGAGGGCACGGGTTAGTGTTAGCGTACGGGTTAGGATTAGGGGACGGGTGAGGGGAAGGTTTCGGGGAAGGGTTAGGGTTAGGGTTCGGGCTAGGGTTAGGGTTAGGGGATGGGGACGGTTTAGGGTCCAGATGAGGGTACGACAATGGTTTCGGGGGAGCGTACGTGTGAGGGCACGGGTTAGTGTTAGCTTACGGGTTAGGTTTAGGGGACGGGTGAGGTGAAGGCTTCGGGGAAGTTTTAGGGTTCGGGTTAGGTTTAGGGTTTGGGGACGGGGACGGTTTAGGGTACAAGTGAGGGTACGACATCGGTTTAGGGGGAGCGTAAGTGTGAGGGCACGGGTTAGTGTTAGCGTACGGGTTAGGATTAGGGGACGTGTGAGGGGAAGGCTTCGGGGAAGGGTTAGGTTTAGGGTTCGTTCTAGGGTTAGGGTTAGGGGACGGTGACGGTTTAGGGTCCAGGTGAGGGTACGACAATGCTTTAGGGGGAGCGTACGTGTGAGGGCACGGGTTAGTGTTAGCGTACGGGTTAGGATTAGGGGACGTGTGAGGGGAAGGCTTCGGGGAAGCGTTAGGGTTAGGCTTCGGGCTAGGGTTAGGGTTACGGGACGGGGACGGTTTAGGGTCCAGGTGAGGGTACGACAACGGTTTAGGGGGAGCGTACGTGTGAGGGCACGGGTTGGTGTTAGCGTACAGGTTAGGATTAGGGGACGGGTGAGGGGAAGGCTTCGGGGAAGGGTTAGGGTTAGGGTTCGGGCTAGGGTTAGGGTTAGGGGACGGGGACGGTTTAGGGTCCAGGTGAGGGTATGACAACGGTTTAGGGGGAGGGTACGTGTGAAGGCATGGGTTGGTGTTAGCGTACGGGTTAGGATTAGGGGACGGGTGAGGGGAAGGCTTCGGGGAAGGGTTAGGGTTAGGGTTCGTGCTAGGGTTAGGGTTAGGGGACGGGGACGGTTTAGGGTCCAGGTGAGGGTACGACAACGGTTTAGGGGGAGCGTACGTGTGAGGGCACGGGTTAGTGTTAGCGTACGTGTTAGGATTAGGGGACGGGTGAGGGGAAGGCTTCGGGGAAGGGTTAGGGTTAGGGTTCGGGCTAGGGTTAGGGTTAGGGGACGGGGAAGGTTTAGGGTCCAGGTGAGGGTACAACAACGTTTTAGGGGGAGCGTACATGTGAGGGCACGGGTTAGTGTTACCTTACGGGTTAGGATTAGCGGACGGGTGAGGGGAAGGCTTCGGGAAGTGTTAGGGTTAGGGTTCGGGCTAGGGTTAGGGTTAAGGGACGAGGACGGTTAGGGATCAGGGGAGGGTACGACAACGGTTTCGAGGGAGCGTACGTGTGAGGGCACGGGTTAGTGTTAGCGTACGTGTTCGGATTAGGGGACGGGTGAGGGGAAGTTTTCGGGGAAGGGTTAGGTTTAGGGTTCGGGTTAGGGTTAGGGTTAGGGGACGGGGACGGTTTAAGTTGCAGGTGAGGGTACGTCAATGTTTTCTGGGGAGCGTACGTGTGAGGGCATGGGTTAGTGTTAGCGTACGGGTTAGGATTAGGGGACGGGTGAGGGAAAGCTTCAGGGAAGGGTTAGGGTTCCGGTTCGGGCTAGGGTTAGGGTTAGCGGACGGGGACGGTTTAGGGTCCAGGTGAAGGTATGACAACGGTTTCGGGGGAGTGTACGTGTGAGGGCACGGGTTAGTGTTATCGTACGTGTTAGGATTAGGGGACCGGTGAGGGGAAGGCTTCGGGGAAGGGTTAGGATTAGGGTTCGTTGTAGGGTTAGGGTTGGGGGATGGGGATGGTTTAGGGTCCAGGTGAGGGTACGACAATGGTTTACGGGGAGCGTACGTGTGAGGGTACGGGTTAGTGTTAGCGTACGGGTTAGGATTAGGGGATGGGTGAGGGGAAGGCTTCGGTGAAGGGCTAGGCTTAGGGTTCAGGCTAGGGTTAGGGTTAGGGGACGGGGACGGTTTAGGGTCCAGGTGAGGTTACGACAACGGTTTAGGGGGAGCGTACGTGTGAGGGCACGGGTTACTGTTAGCGTACGGGTTAGGATTAGGGGACGTGTGAGGGGAAGGCTTCGGGGAAGTGTTAGGGTTAGGGTTCAGGCTAGGGTTAGGGTTAGGGGAAGGGGACGGTTTAGGGTCCAGGTGATGGTACGACAACGGTTTCGGGGGAGCGTACGTGTGAGGGCATGGATTAGTGTTAGCGTACGGGTTAGGTTTAGGGGACGGGTGAGGGGAAGGCTTCGGGGAAGAGTTAGGGATAGTGTTCGGGCTAGGGTTAGGGTTGGGGAAGGGGACGGTTTAGGGTCCAGGTGATGATACGACAACAGTTTCTAGGGAGCGTACGTGTGAGGGCACGGGTTAGTTTTAGCGTACAGGTTAGGATTAGGGGACGGGTGAGGGGAAGGCTTCGGGGAAGGGTTAGGGTTAGGATTCTGGCTAGGGTTAGGGTTACGGGACGGGGACGGTTTAGGGTTCAGGTGAGGGAACGACAACGGTTTCGGGGGAGCGTACGTGTGAGGACACGGGTTGGTGTTAGCGTAAGGGTTAGGATGAGGGGACGGTTGAGGGGAAGGCTTCGGGGAAGGGTTAGGGTTAGGGTTCGGGCTAGGGTTAGGGTTAGGGGACGGGGACGGTTTAGGGTCCAGGTGAGGGTACGACAACGGTTTAGATGGAGCGTATGTGTGAGGGCACGGGTTGGTGTTAGGGTACGGGTTAGGATTAGGGGACGGGTGAGGGGAAGGCTTCGGGGAAGTGTTAGGGTTAGGGTTCGGGCTAGGGTTAGGGTTAGGGGACGGGGACGGTTTAGGGTCCAGGTGAAGGTACGACAACGGTTTAGGGGGAGCGTACGTGTGAGGGCACGGGTTAGTGTTAGCGTACGGGTTAGGATTAGGGGACGGGTGAGGGGAAGGTTTCGGGGAAGGGTTACGTTTAGGGTTCGGGTTAGGGTTAGGGTTAGGGGATGGGGACGGTTCAGGGTCCAGGTGAGGGTACGACAACAGTTTGTTGGAGCGTACGTGTGAGGGCACGGGTTATTGGTAGCGTACGGATTAGGATTAGGGGACGGGTGAGGGGAAGGCTTCGGGGAAGGGTTAGGTTTAGGGTTCGCGCTAGGGTTAGGGTTAGGGGACGGGGACGGTTTAAGGTGCAGGTCAGGGTACGTCAATGTTTTCTGGGGAGCGTACGTGTGAGGGCATGGGTTAGTGTTAGCGTACGGGTTAGGATTAGGGGATGGGTGAGGGAAAGCTTCGGGGAAGGGTTAGGGTTCCGGCTACGTTTAGGGTTTGTGGACGGGGACGATTTAGGGTCCAAGTGAGGGTACGACAACGGTTTCGGGGGAGCGTACGTGTGAGGGCACGGGTTAGTGTTAGCGTACGGGTTAGGATTAGGGGACGGGTGAGGGGAAGTTTTCGGGGAAGGGTTAGGGTTAGGCTTCGGGCTAGGGTTAGGGTTACGGGACGGGGACGGTTTAGGGTCCAGGTGAGGGTACGACAATGGTTTAGGCAGAGGGTACGTGTGAGGGCAAGGGTTAGTTTTAGCTTACGGGTTAGGATTAGGGGACGGGTGAGGGGAAGGCTTCGGGGAAGGGTTAGGGTTAGGGTTCGGGCTAGGGTTAGGGTTAGGGAACGGAGAGGGTTTAGGGTACGGGTGAGTATACAACAATGGTTTGGGGGAGCGTAAATTTGAGGGCACGGGTTAGTGTTAGCGTAGGGGTTAGGATTAGGGGATGGGTGAGGGGAAGACTTCGGGGAAGGGTTAGGGTTAGGTTTCGGGCTAGGGTTAGGGTTAGGGGACGGGGACGGTTTAGGGTCCAGGTGAGGGTATGACAACGGTTTCGGGGGAGTGTACGTGTTAGGGCACGGGTTAGTGTTAGCGTACGGGTTAGGATTAGGGGACGGGTGACTGGAAGGCTTCGGGGAAGGGTTAGGGTTAGGGTTCGGGCTAGGGCTAGGGTTAGGGGACGGGGACGGTTCAGGGTCCAGTTGAGTGTACGACAACGGTTTACGGGGAGCGTATGTGTGAGGGCACGGGTTAGTGTTAGCGTACGGGTTAGGATTACAGGACCGGTGAGGGGAAGGCTTCGGGGAAGGGTTAGGGTTAGGGTTCGTGCTAGGGTTACGGTTAGGGGACGGAGACGGTTTAGGGTCCAGGTGAGGGTACGACAACGGGTTAGGGGGAGCGTACGTGTGAGGGCACGGGTTAGTGTTAGCATACGGGTTAGGATTAGGGGACGGGTGAGGGGAAGGCTTCGGGGAAGAGTTAGGGTTAGGGTTCGCAGTACAGTTAGGGTTTGGGGAAGGGGACGGTTTAGGGTCCAGGTGAGGGTACGAGAACGGTTTAGGGGGAGTTACGTGTGAGGGCATGGGTTAGTTTTAGCGTACGGGTTAATATCAGGGGACGGGTGAGGGGAAGGTTTCGGGGAAGGGTTAGGGTTACGGTTCATGTTAGGGTTAGGGTTAGGGGATCGGGACGGTTTAAGGTCCAGGTGAGGGTACGATAACGGTTTAAGGGGAGCGTACATGTGAGGGCACGGGTTAGTGTTAGCATACGGTTTAGGATTAGGGGACGGGTGAGGGGAAGGCTTCGGGGAAGTGTTAGGGTTACGGTTCATGTTAGGGTTAGGGTTAGGGTATGGGGACTGTTTAGGGTCCAGGTGAGGGTACGACAACGGTTTAGGGGGAGCGTACATGTGAGGGCATGGGTTAGTGTTAGCGTACGGGTTAGGATTAGCGGAAGGGTCAGGGAAGGCTTCGGGATGTGTTAGGGTTAGGGTTCGGGCTAGGGTTAGGGTTAAGTGACGAGGACGGTTAGGGATCAGAGGAGGGTACGACAACCGTTTCGAGGGAGCGTATGTGTTAGGGCACGGGTTAGTGTTAGCGTACGTGTTCGGATTAGGGGACGGGTGAGGGGATATTTTCGGGGTAGGGTTAGGTTTAGAGTTCGGGTTAGGGTTAGGGTTAGGGGACGGGGACGGTTTAAGGTGCAGGTGATGGTACGTCAAAGTTTTCTGGGGAGCGTACGTGTTAGGGCATGGGTTAGTGTTAGCGTACGGGTTAGGATTAGGGGACGGGTGTGGGAAAGCTTCAGGGAAGGTTTAGGGTTACGGTTCGGGCTAGGGTTAGGGTTCGGGGACGGGGACGATTTAGGGTCCAGGTGAGGGTATGACAACGGTTTAGAGGGAGCGTAAGTGTGAGGGTACAGGTTAGTGTTAGCGTACGGGTTAGGATTAGGGGACGTGTGAGGGGAAGGCTTCGGGGAAGGGTTAGGGTTAGGGTTCGGGCTAGGGTTAGGGTTAGGGGAAGGGGACGGTTTAGGGTCCAGGTGATGGTACGACAACGGTTTCGGGGGAGCGTATGTGTGAGGGCACGGATTAGTGTTAGCGTACGGGTTAGGATTAGGGGACGGTTGAGGGGAAGGCTTCGGGGAAGGGTTAGGGTTAGGTTTCGGGCTAGGGTTAGGGTTACGGGACGGGGACGGTTTAGGGTCCAGGTGAGGGTACGACAACGGTTTAGGGGGAGCGTACGTGTGAGGGCACGGGTTGGTGTTAGCGTTCAGGTTAGGATTAGGGGACGGGTGAGGGGAAGGCTTCGGGGAAGGGTTAGGGTTAGGGTTTGGGCTAGGGTTAGGGTTAGGGTACGGGGACGGTTTAGGGTCCAGGTGAGGGTACGACAACGGTTTAGGGGGAGCGTACGTGTGAGGGCACGGGTTGGTGTTAGCGTACGGGTTAGGATTAGGGGACGGGTGAGGGGAAGGCTTCGGGGAAGTGTTAGGGTTAGGGTTCGTGCTAGGGTTAGGGTTAGGGGCCGGGGACGGTTTAGGGTCCAGGTGAGGGTGCGAAAACGGTTTCGGGGGAGCGCACGTGTGAGGGCACGGGTTAGTGTTAGCGTATGGGTTAGGATTAGGGGACGGGTGAGGGGAAGGCTTCGGGGAAGGTTTAGGGTTAGGGTTCGGGCTAGGGTTAGCGTTAGGGGACGGGGACGGTTTAGGGTCCAGGTGAGGGTACAACAACGGTTTAGGGGGAGCATATGTGTGAGGGCATGGGTTAGTGTTAGCGTACGGGTTAGGATTAGGGGACGGGTGAGGGTAAGGTTTCGGGGAAGGGTTAGGGTTAGGGTTCGGGTTAGGGTTAAGGATAGGGGATGGGGACTGTTCAGGGTCCAGGTGAGGGTACGACAATGGTTTAGGGGGAGCGTACGTGTGAGGGCACGGGTTAGTGTTAGGGTACGGGTTAGGATTAGGGGACGTGTGAGGGGAAGGCTTCGGGGAAGGGTTAGGGTTAGGGTTCGGGCTAGGGTTAGGGTTAGGGGACGGGGACGGTTAAGGGTCCAGGTGAGGGTACGAAAACGGTTTAGGGGGAGCGTACGTGTGAGGGCACGGGTTGGTGTTAGCGTACGGGTTAGGATTAGGGGACGGGTGAGGGGAAGGCTTCGGGGAAGGGTTAGGGTTAGAGTTCGTGCTAGGGTTAGGGTTAGGGGACGGGGACGGTTTAGGGTGCAGGTGAGGGTACGACTACGGTTTAGGGGGAGCGTACGTGTAAGGGCACGGGTTAGTGTTAGCGTACGGGTTAGGATTAGGGGACGTGTGAGGAGAAGGCTTCGGAGAAGGGTTAGGGTTAGGGTTCGGGCTAGGGTTAGGGTTAGGGGAAGGCGACGGTTTAGGGTCAAGGTGATGGTACGACAACGGTTTCGGGGGAGCGTACGTGTGAGGGCACGGATTAGTGTTAGCGTACGGGTTAGGATTAGGGGACGGGGGAGGGGAAGGCTTCGGGAAGGGTTAGGGTTAGGGTTCGCGCTAGGGTTAGGGTTAGGGGACGAGGACGGTTAGGGATCAGGGGAGGGTACGACAACGGTTTCGAGGGAGCGTACGTGTGAGGGCACGGGTTAGTGTTAGCGTATGTGTTCGGATTAGGGGACGGGTGAGGGGAATTTTCCGGGAAGGGTTAGGTTTATGGTTCGGGCTAGGGTTAGGGTGAGGGGACGGGGACGGTTTAAAGTGCAGGTGAGGGTACTTCAATGTTTTCTGGGGAGCGTACGTGTGAGGGCATGGGTTAGTGTTAGCGTACGGGTTAGGATTAGGGGACAGGTTAGGGAAAGCTTCGGGGAAGGGTTAGGGTTACGGTTCGGGCTAGGGTTAGGGTTAGGGGACGGGGACGGTTTAGGGTCCAGGTGAGGGTACGACAACGGTTTCGGGGGAGTGTACGTGTGAGGGCATGGGTTAGTGTTAGCGTACGGGTTAGGATTAGGGGACCGGTGAGGGGAAGGCTTCGGGGAAGCGTTAGGGTTAGGGTTCGGGCTAGGGTTAGGGTTAGGGGAAGGGGACGGTTTAGGGTCCTGGTGAGGGTACGACAACGGTTTAGGGGGAGCGTATGTGTGAGGGCACGGGTTAGTGTTAGCGTACGGGTTAGGATTAGGGGACGGGTGAGGGGAAGGCTTCGGGGAAGTTTTAGAGTTACTGTTCGGGCTAGGGTTAGGATTAGTGGAAGGGGACGGTTTAGGGTCCAGGTGAGCGTACCACAACGGTTTTGGGGGAGCGTACGTGTGAGGGCACAGGTTAGTGTTACAGTACGGGTTAGGATTAGGGGATGGGAGAGGGGAAGGCTTCGGGGAAGGGTTAGGGTTAGGATTCGGGCTAGGGTTAGGGTTACGGGTCGGGGACGGTTTAGGGTCCAGGTGAGTGTACGACAACGGTTTAGGGGGAGCGTACGTGTGAGGGCATGGGTTAGTGTTAGCGTTCGGTTTAGGATTAGGGGACGGGTGAGGGGAAGGCTTCGGGGAAGGGTTAGGGTTAGGGTTCGGGCCATTGTTAGGGTTAGGGGACGAGGACGGTTTAGGGTCCAGGTGAGGTTACGACAACGGTTTAGTGGGAGCGTACGTGTGAGGGCACGGGTTAGTGTTAGCGTACGGGTTAGGATTAGGGGACGGGTGAAGGGAAGGCTTCGGGGAAGGGTTAGGGTTAGGGTTCGGGCTAGGGTTAGGGTACGGGGTCTGGGACGGTTTAGGGTCCAGATGAGGGTACGACAACGGATTCGGGGGAGCGTACGTGTGAGGGCACGGGTTAGTGTTAGCGTACGGTTTAGGATTAGGGGCCGGGTGAGGGGAAGACTTCGGGAAGGGTTAGGGTTAGGGTTCGGGCTAGCGTTAGGGTTAGGGGATGGAGATGGTTTAGGGATCAGGGGAGTGTAGACAACAGTTTCGGGGGAGCGTACGTGTGAGTGCACGGGTTAGTGTTAGCGTACGTGTTCGGATTAGGGTACGGGTGAGGGGAAGGTTTCGGGGAAGGGTTAGGGTTAGGGTTCGGGCTAGGGTTATTGTTAGGGGACGGGCATGGTTTAAGGTCCAGGTGTGGGTACGTCAATGCTTTCCGGGGACTGTACGTGTGAGGGCATGGGTTAGTGTTAGCGTACGGGTTAGGATTAGAGACGGGTGAGGGAAAGCTTCGGGGAAGGGTTAGGGATAGGGTTCGGGCTAGGGTTAGGGTTAGGGGATGGGCACGATTTAGGGTCCAGGTGAGGGTATGACAACGGTTTAGGGAGAGCGTACGTCTGAGGGCATGGGTTGGTGTTAGCGTACGGGTTAGGATTAGGGGACGGGTGAGGGGAAGGCCACGGGGAAGGGTTAGGGTTAGTGTTCGGGCTAGGGTTAGGGTTAGGGGATGGGGACGGTTTAGGGTCCAGGTGAGGGTACAACAACGGTTTAGGGGGAGGGTACGTGTGAGGGCACGGGTTAGTGTTAGCGTACGGGTTAGGATTAGGGGACAGGTGAGGGGAAGGTTTCGGGGAAGGGTTAGAGTTAGGGTTCGGGTTAGGGTTAGGGTTAGGGGATGGGGACGGTTCAGGGTCCAGGTGAGGGTACGACAACGGTTTGGGGGAGCGTACGTGTGAGGTCACGGGTTAGTGTTAGCGTACGGGTTAGGATTAGGGGACGGGTGAGAGGAAGGCTTCGGGAACGGGTTAGGGTTAGGGTACGGGTTAGGGTTAGGATTAGGGGATGGGGACGGTTCAGGGTCCAGGTGAGGGTACGAAAACGGTTTAGGGGGAGCGTACATGTGAGGGCACGGGTTAGTGTTAGCGTACGGGTTAGGATTAGGGGACAGTTGAGGGGAAGGCTTCGGAAAGGGTTAGGGCTAGGGTTCGGTCTAGGGTTAGGGTTAGGGGACGAGGACGGTTAGGGATCAGGGGATGGTACGACAATGGTTTCGAGGGAGCGTACGTGTGAGGGCATGGGTTAGTGTTAGCGTACGTGTTTGGATTAGGGGACGGGTGAGGGGAAGTTTTCGGGGAAGGGTTAGGTTTAGGGTTCGGGCTAGGGTTAGGGTTAGGGGACGGGGACGGTTTAAGGTGCAGGTGAGGGTACGTCAATGTTTTCTGGGGAGCGTACGTGTGAGGGCATGGGTTAGTGTTAGCGTACGGGTTAGGATTAGGGGACGGGTGAGGGAAAGCTTCGGGGAAGGGTTAGGGTTACGGTTCGGGCTAGGGTTAAGGTTAGGGAACGGGGACGGTTTAGGGTGCAGGTGAGGTTACGACAACGGTTTCGGGGGAGTGTACGTGTGAGGGCACGGGTTAGTGTTAGCGTACGGGTTAGGATTAGGGGACCGGTGAGTGGAAGGCTTCGGGGAAGGGTTAGGGTTAGGGTTCGTGCTAGGGTTAGGGTTAGGGGACAGGGACGGTTTAGGGTCCAGGTGCGGGTACGACAATGGTTTAGGGGGACCGTACGTGTGAGGGCATGGGTTGGTGTTAGCGTACGGGTTAGGATTAGGGGACGTGTGGGGGGAAGGCTTCGGGGAAGGCTTTGGGTTAGGGTTCGTGCTAGGGTTAGGGTTAGGGGAAGGGGACGGTTTAGGGTCCAGGTGATGGTACAACAACGGTTTCGGGGGAGCGTACGTGTGAGGGCACGGGATAGTGTTAGCGTACGGGTTAGGATTAGAGGACGGGTGAGGGGAAGGCTTCGGGGAAGGGTTAGGGTTAGGATTCGGGCTAGGGTTATGGTTACGGGACGGAGACGGTTTAGGGTCCAGGTGAGGTTACGACAACGGTTTAGAGGGAGCGTATGTGTGAGGGCACGGGTTGGTGTTAGGGTACGGGTTAGGATTAGGGGATGGGGGAGGGGAAGGCTTCGGGGAAGGTTTAGGGTTAGGGTTCGGGCTAGGGTTAGGGTTAGGGGATGGGAACGGTTTAGGGTCCAGGTGAGGGTACAACAACGGTTTAGGGGGAGCGTACGTGTGAGGGCACGGGTTAATGTTGGCGTACGGGTTAGGATTTGGGGACGGATGAGGGGAAGGTTTCGGGGAAGGGTTAGGGATAGGGTTCGGGTTAGGGTTAGGGTTAGGGGATGGGGACGGTTCAGGGTCCATGTGAGGGTACGACAACGTTTTGGGGGAGCGTACGTGTGTGGGCACGGGTTAGTGTTAGCATACGTGTTAGTATTAGGGGACGGCTGAGGGGAAGGCTTCGAGAAAGGTTTAGGGTTAGGGTTCCGGTTAGGGTTAGGGTTACGGGATGGGGACGGTTCAGGGTCCAGGTGAGGGTACGACAACGGTTTAGGGGGAGCGTACATGTGAGGGCATGGGTTAGTGTTACCGTACGGTTTAGGATTAGGGGCCGGGTGAGGGGAAGGCTTCGGGAAGTGTTAGGGTTAGGGTTCGGGCTAGGGTTAGGGTTAGGGGATGACGACAGTTAGGGATCAGGGGAGGTTAGGACAACGATTTTGACGTAGCGTACGTGTGAGGGCACGGGTTAGTGTTAGCGTAAGTGTTCGGTTTAGGGGACGGGTGAGGGGAAGTTTTCGGGGAAGGGTTAGGTTTAGGGTTCGGGCTAGGGTTAGGGTTAGGGGACGGGGACGGTTTAAGGTGCAGGTGAGGGTACGTCAATGTTTTCTGGGGAGCGTACGTGTGAAGGCATGGGTTAGTGTTAGCGTACGGGTTAGGATTAGGGGATGGGTGAGGGAAAGCTTCGGGGAAGGGTTAGGGTTATTGTTCGGGATAGGGTTAGGGTTAGGGGAAGGGGACGGTTTAGGGTCCAGGTGAGGGTACAACAACGATTTCGGGGCAGGGTACATGTGAGGGCACGGGTTAGTGTTAGCGTATGGGTTAGGATTAAGGGACGGGTGAGGGGAAGGCTTCGGGGAAGTGTTAGGGTTCGGGCTAGGTTTAGGGTTTGTGGACGGGGACGAATTAGGGTCCAAGTGAGGGTACGACAACGATTTAGGGGGAGCGTACGTGTGAGGGCACGGGTTAGTGTTAGCGTACGGGTTACGATTAGGGGACAGGTGAGGGGAAGGCTTCAGGGAAGGGTTAGGGTTAGGGTTCGCGCTAGGGTTAGGGTTTGGGGACGGGGACGATTTAGGGTACAGGTGAGGGTACGACAACCGTTTAGGGGGAGCGTACGTGTGAGGGCACGGGTTAGTGTTAGCGTACGGGTTAGGATTAGGGGATGGGTGAGGGGAAGGCGTAGGGGAAGAATTAGGGTTAGGGTTCGTGCTAGGGTTAGGGTTAGGGGAAAGGGACGGTTTAGGGTTAGGGTTAGGGTTAGGGTTAGGGTTAGGGTTAGGGGACGGGAATGGTTTAGGGTCCAGGTGAGGGTACGACAACGGTTTAGGGGGAGCGTACTTTGGAGGGAACGGGTTACTGTTAGCCTACGGGTTAGGATTAGGGGACGGGTGAGGGGAAGGCTTCGGGGAAGGGTTAGGGTTAGGGTTCGGGCTAGGGTTAGAGTTAGGGGACGGGGACGGTTTAGGGTCCAGGTGAGGTTACGACAACGTTTTAGGAGGAGCGTACGTGTTAGGGCACGTGTTCATGTCAGCGTACGGGTTAGGATTAGGGGACGTGTGAGGGGAAGGCTTCGGTAAACGGTTAGGGTTAGGGTTAGTGTTCGGGCTGGGGAATAGGATTAGTGGAAGGGGACGGTTTAGGGTCCAGGTGAGGGTACCACAATGGTTTCAGGGGAGCGTACAAGTGAGGGCACGGGTTAGTGTTAGAGTACGGGTTAGGATTAGGGGATGGGTGAGGGGAAGGTTTCGGGGAAGTGTTAGTGTTCGGGTTTGGGCTAGGGTTAGGCTTAGGGGACGGGGACGGTTTAGGGTCCTGGTGAGGGTACGACAACCATGTAGGGGGAGCGTACGTGTGAGGGCACGGGTTACTGTTAGCGTACGGGTTAGGATTAGGGGACGTGTGAGGGGAAGGCTTCGGGGAAGGGTTAGGGTTAGGGTTCGGGCTAGGGTTAGGGTTAGGGGAAGGGGATGGTTTAGGGTCCAGGTGATGGTACGACAACAGTTTAGGGGGAGCGTACGTGTGAGGGCACGGGTTAGTGTTAGCATACGGGTTAGGATTAGGGGACGGGTGAGGGGAAGGCTTCGGGGAAGGGTTAGGGTTAGGCTTCAGGCTAGGGTTAGGGTTAGGGGACCGGGACGGATTAGGGTCCAGGTGAGGGTACGACAAAGGTTTAGGGGGAGCGTACGTGTGAGGACAAGGTTTGGTGTTAGTGTACATGTTAGGATTAGGGCACGGGTGAGGGGAAGGATTCGGGGAAGAGTTAGGGTTAGGGTACGGGCTAGGGGTAGGGTTAGGGGACGGAGACGGTTTACGGTCCAGGTGAGGGTACGACAACGGTTTAGAGGGAGCGTATGTGTGAGGGCACGGGTTGGTGTTAGGGTACGGGTTAGGATTAGGGGACGGGTGAGGGGAAGGCTTCGGGGAAGGGTTAGGTTTAGGCTTCGGGCTAGGGTTAGGGTTAGGGGACGGGGACGGTTTAGGGTCCAGGTGAGGGTACGACAATGGTTCAGGGGGAGCGTACGTGTGAGGGCACAGGTTAGTGTTGGCGTACGGGTTAGGATTAGGGGACGGGTGAGGGGAAGGCTTCGGGGAAGGTTTAGGGTTAGGGTTCGGGCTAGGGTTAGGGTTAGGGGATGGGGACGGTTTAAGGTCCAGGTGAGGGTACAACAACGGTTTAGGGGGAGCGTACTTGTGAGGGCACGGTTTAGTGTTAGCGTACGGGTTAGGATTTGGGGACGGGTGTGGGGAAGGTTTCGGGGAAGTTTTAGGTTTAGGGTTCGGGTTAGGGTTAGGGTTAGGGGATGGGGACGGTTCAGGGTCCAGGTGAGGGTACGACAACGGTTTGGGGGAGCGTACGTGTGAGGTCACGGGTTAGTGTTAGAGTACGGGTTAGGATTTGGGGACGAGTGAGGGGAAGGTTTCGGGGAAGGGTTAGGGTTAGGGTTCGGGCCATTGTTAGGGTTAGGGGATGGGGACGGTTTAGGGTCCAGGTGAGGGTAAGAAAACGGTTTAGGGGGAGCGTACGTGTGAGGGCACGGGTTAGTGTTAGCGTATGGGTTAGGATTAGGGGACGTGTGAGGGGAAGGCTTCGGTAAAGGGTTAGGGTTAGGATTAGTGTTCGGGCTAGGGTTACAATTAGAGGAAGGGGACGGTTTAGGGTCCAGGTGAGGGTACCACAACGGTTTCGGGGGAGCGTACATGTGAGGGCACGGGTTAGTGTTAGAGTATGGGTTAGGATTAGGGGACGGGTGAGGGGAAGGATTCGGGGAAGGGTTAGGGTTAGGGTTCGGGCCATTGATAGAGTTAGGGGACGGGGACGGTTTAGGGTCTAGGTGAGGGTACGACAACGGTTTAGGGGGAGCGTACGTGTGAGGGCACGGGTTAGTGTTAGCGTACGGGTTAGGATTAGGGGACGGTTGAGGGGAAGGCTTTGGGGAAGTGTTAGGGTTAGGGTTCGGGCTAGGGTTAGGTTTAGGGGACGGGGACTGTTTAGGGTCCAGGTGAGGGAACGACAACAGTTTAGGGGTAGCGTACGTTGAGGGCACGGATTAGTGTTAGCGTACGGGTTAGGATTAGGGGACGGGTGAGGGGAAGGCTTCGGGGAAGGGTTAGGGTTACGGTTCGAGCTAGGGTTAAGGTTAGGGGACGGGGAAGGTTTAGGGTCCAGGTGAGGTTACGACAACGGTTTAAGGGGAGCGTACGTGTGAGGGCACGGGTTAGTGTCAGCGTACGGGTTTGGATTAGGGGACGGTTGAGGGGAAGGCTTCGGGGAAGTGTTAGTGTTAGTGTTTGGGCTAGGGTTAGTTTTAGGGGATGGGGACGGTTTAGGGTCCAGGTGATGGTACGACAACGGTTTACGGGGATTTTACGTGTGAGGGCATGGGTTAGTGTTAGCGTACGGGTTAGGATTAGGGGACGGGTGAGGGGAAGGTTTCGGGGAAGGGTTAGGGTTAGGGTTTGGGCTTGGGAAAGGTTTAGGGGACGGGGACGGTTTAGGGTCCAGGTGAGGTTACGACAACCGTGTAGGGGAAGCGTACGTGTGAGGGCACGTGTTAGTGTTAGCGTAAGGCTTAGGATTAGGGGACGGGTGAGGGGAACGCTTCGGGGAAGGGCTAGGTTTATGGTTCGGGCTCGGGTCGGGGTTAGGGGACGGGGACGTTTTAGGATCCAGGTGAGGGTACGACAACGGTTTAGGGGGATCGTACATGTGAGGGCACGGGTTAGTGTTAGCGTACGGCTTAGGATTAGGGGAGGGGTGAGGGGAAGGCTTCGGGGAAGGGTTAGGGTTAGGGTTCGGGCTAGGTTTAGGGTTAGGGGACGGGGACGGTTTAGGGTCCAGGTGAGGATACGACAACGGTTTATGGGGAGCGTACGTGTGAGGGCATGGGTTAGTGTTAGCGTACGTGTTAGGATTAGGGGACGGTTGAGGGGAAGGCTTTGGGGAAGTGTTAGGGTTAGGGTTCGGGCTAGGGTTAGGTTTAGGGGACGGGGACGGTTTAGTGTCCAGGTGAGGTTACGACAACGGTTTAGGGGGAGCGTACGTGTGAGGGCACGGGTTAGTGTCAGCATACGGGTTTGGATTAGGGGACGGTTGATGGGAAGGCTTCGGGGAAGTGTTAGTGTTAGGGTTCGGGCTAGGGTTAGGTTTAGGGGATGGGGACGGTTTAGGGTCCAGGTGAGGTTACGACAACCGTGTAGGGGGAGCGTACATGTGAGGGCACAGGTTACTGTTAGCGTACGGGTTACGATTAGGGGACGTGTGAGAGGAAGGCTTCGGGGAAGGGTTAGGGTTAGGGTTCGGGCTAGGGTTAGGGTTAGGTGAAGGGGACGGTTTAGGGTCCAGGTGAAGGTACGACAACGGTTTCGGGGGAGCGTAGGTGTGAGGACACGGTTTGGTGTTAGCGCACAGGTTAGGATTAGGGGACGGGTGAGGGGAAGGCTTCGGGGAAGGGTTAGGGTTAGGGTACGGGCTAGGGGTAGGGTTAGGGGACGGGGACGATTTAGGGTCCAGGTGAGGGTACGACAATGGTTTAGAGGGAGCGTACGTGTGAGGGCACGGGTTGGTGTTAGGGTACGGGTTAGGATTAGGGGACGGGTGAGGGGAAGGCTTCGGGGAAGGGTTAGGGTTAGGCTTCGGGCTAGGGTTAGGGTTAGGGGACGGGGACGGTTTAGGGTCCAGGTGAGGGTATGACAACGGTTTAGGGGGAGCGTATGTGTGAGGGCACGGGTTAGTGTTAGCGTACGGGTTAGGATTTGGGGACGGGTGAGGGGAAGGCTTCGGGGAAGGTTTAGGGTTAGGGTTCGGGCTAGGGTTAGGGTTAGGGGATGGGGACGGTTTAGGGTCCAGGTGAGGGTACAACAACGGTTTAGGGGGACCGTACGTTTGAGGGCACGGGTTAGTGTTAGCGTACGGGTTAGGATTTGGGGACGGGTGAGGTGAAGGCTTCGGGGAAAGGTTAGAGTTAGGGTTCGGGTTAGGGTTAGGGTTAGGGGATGGGGACGGTTCAGGGTCCAGGTGAGGGTACGACAACGGTTTAGGGGGAGCGTACGTGTGAAGGCACGGGTTAGTGTTAGCGTACGGTTTAGGATTAGGGGCCGGGTGGGGGGAAGGCTTCGAGAAGGGTTAGGGTTAGGTTTCGGGCTAGGGTTAGGGTTAGGGGACTGGGACGGTTAGGGATCACGGGAGGGTACGACAACGGTTTCGGGGGAGCGTACGTGTGAGGGCACGGTTAGTGTTAGCGTATGGGATAGGATTAGGGGACGCGTGAGGAGAAGGCTTCAGGGAAGGTTTAGGGTTAGGGTTAGGGCTAGGGTTAGGGTTAGGGGACGGGGACGGTTTAGGGTCCAGGTGAGGATACGACAACTGTTCAGGGGGAGCGTACGTTGAGGGCACGGGTTAGTGTTATCGTACGGGTTAGGATTAGGGGACGGGTGAGGGGAAGGCTTCGGGGAAGGGTTAGGGTTAGGGTTCGGGCTAGGGTTAGTTTTAGGGGACCGGGACGGTTTAGGGTCCAGGTGAGGATACGACAACAGTTCAGGGGGAGCGTACGTTGAGGGCACGGGTTAGTGTTAGCGTACGGGTTAGGATTAGGGGACGGGTGAGGGGAAGGCTTCGGGGAAGGGTTAGGGTTAGGGTTCGGGCTAGGGTTAGGGTTAGGGGATGGGGACGGTTTAGGGTCCAGGTGAGGGTACAACAATGGTTTCGGGGGAGCGTATGTGTGAGGGCACGGGTTAGTATAAGCGTACGGGTTAGGATTAGGGGACGGGTGAGGGGAAGGCTTCGGGGAAGGGTTAGTGTTAGGGTTCGGGCTAGGGTTAGGGTTAGGGGATGGGGACGGTTTAGGGTCCAGGTGAGGGTACAACAACAGTTTCGGGGGAGCGTACGTGTGAGGGCATGGGTTAGTGTTAGCATACGGGTTAGGATTAGAGGACGGGTGAGGGGAAGGCTTCGGGGAAGTGTTAGGATTAGGGTTCGGGCTAGGGTTAGAGTTAGGGGACGGGGACGGTTTAGGGTCCAGGTGAGGATAAGACAACGGTTCAGGGGGAGCGTACGTTGAGGGAACGGGTTAGAGTTAGCGTACGGGTTAGGATTAGGGGATGGGTGAGGGGAAGGCTTCGGGGAAGGTTTAGGGTTAGGGTTCGGGCTAGGGTTAGTTTTAGGGGACGGGGACGGTTTAGGGTCCAGGTGAGGGTATGACAACGGTTTAGGGGGAGCGTATGTGTGAGGGCACGGATTAGTGTTAGCGTACGGGTAAGGATTAGGGGACGGGTGAGGGGAAGGCTTCCGGGAAGGGTTAGGGTTAGGGTTCGGGCTAGGGTTAGGGTCAGGGGAAGGAGACGGTTTAGGGTCCAGGTGAGGGTACGACAACGGTTTCGGGGGAGCGTACGTGTGAGGGCACGGGTTAGTGTTAGCGTACGGGTTAGGATTAGGGGACGGGTGAGGGGAAGGCTTCGGGGAAGGGTTAGGTTTAGGGTTCGGGCTAGGGTTAGGGTTAGGGGAAGGGGACGGTTTAGGGTCCAGGTGAGGGTACGACAACGGTTTTGGGGGAGAGTACGTGTGAGGACACGGGTTAGTGTTCGCGTACGGGTTAGGATTAGGGGACGGGTGAAGGGAAGGCTTCGGGGAAGGGTTAGGTTTAGGATTCGGGCTAGGGTTAGGGTTAGGGGACGGGGACGGTTTAGGGTCAAGGTGAGGGTATGACAACGGTTTAGGGGGAGCGTATGTGTGAGGGCACGGGTTAGTGTTAGCGTACGGGTTAGGATTAGGGGACGGGTGAGGGGAAGGCTTCGGGGAAGGGTTAGGGTTAGGGTTCGGTCTAGGGTTAGGGTTAGGGGAAGGGGACGGCTTAGGGTCCAGGTGAGGGTACGAAAACGGTTTCGGGGGAGCGTATGTGTGAGGGCACGGGTTAGTGTTAGCGTACGGGTTAGGATTAGGGGACGGGTGAGGGGAAGGCTTCGGGGAAGGGTTAGGGTTAGGGTTCGGGCTAGGTTTAGGGTTAGGGGACGGGGACTGTTTAGGGTCCAGGTGAGGGTACGACAACGGTTTACGGGGAGCGTACATGTGAGGGCATGGGTTAGTGTTAGCGTACGGGTTAGGATTAGGGGACGGGTGAGGGGAAGGCTTCGGGGAAGGGTTAGGGTTAGGGTTCGGGCTAGGGTTAGTGTTAGGGGACGGGGACGGTTTAGAGTCCAGGTGAGGGTATGACAACGGTTTAGGGGGAGCGTATGTGTGAGGGCACGGGTTAGTGTTAGCGTACGGTTTAGGATTAGGGGATGGGAGAGGGGAAGGCTTCGGGGAAGTGTTAGGGTTAGGGTTAGGGCTAGGGTTAGGGTTAGGGGACGGGGACGGTTTAGGGTCCAGGTGAGGGTACGTCAACGGTTTAGGGGGAGCATAAGTGTGAGGGCACGGGTTAGTGTTAGAGTACGGGTTAGGATTAGGAGACGGGTGAGGGGAAGGCTTCGGGGAAGGGTTAGGGTTAGGGTTCGGGCTAGGGTTAGGGTTAGGCGACGGGGACGTTTTAGGGTCCAGGTGAGGGTACGACAACGGTTTCGGGAGAGCGTACGTGTGAGGGCATGGGTTAGTGTTAGCGTACGGGTTAGGATTAGGGGACGGGTGAGGGGAAGGCTTCGGGGAAGGGTTAGGTTTATGGTTCGGCCTAGGGTTAGGGTTAGGGGAAGGGGACGGTTTAGGGTCCAAGTGAGGGTACGACAACAGTTTTGGGGGAGCGTACGTGTGAGGGCACGGGTTAGTGTTAGCGTACGGGTTAGGATTAGGGAACGGGTGAGGGGAAGGCTTCGGGGAAGGTTTAGGGTTAGGGTTCGGGCTAGGGTTAGGGTTAGGGGACGGGGACGGTTTAGGGTCAAGGTGAGTGTATGACAACGGTTTAGGGGGAGCGTACATGTGAGGGCATGGGTTAGTGTTAACGTACGGGTTAGGATTAGGGGACGGGTGAGGGGAAGGCTTCGGGGAAGTGTTAGGGTTAGGGTTCGGGCTAGGGTTCGGGTTACGGGACGGGGACGGTTTAGGGTCTAGGTGAGGGTACGACAACGGTTTAGGGGTAACGTATGTGTGAGGGCACGGGTTAGTGTTAGCGTACGGTTTAGGATTAGGGGACGAGAGGGGGAAGGCTTCGGGGAAGTGTTAGGGTTAGGGTTAGGGCTAGGGTTAGGGTTAGGGGACGGGGACGGTTTAGGGTCCAGGTGAGGGTACAACAACGGTTTCAGGGGAGCGTACTTGTGAGGGCACGGGTTAGTGTTAGCGTACGGGTTAGGATTAGGGGACGGGTGAGGGGAAGGCTTTGGGGAAGAGTTAGGGTTAGGGTTCGGGCTTGGGTTAGTTTTAGGGGACGGTGACGGTTTAGGGTCCAGGTGAGGGTACGACAAAGGTTTAGGCAGAGCGTACGTGTGAGGGCACGGGTTAGTGTTAGCGTACGGGTTAGGATTAGGGGACGGGTGAGGGGAAGGCTTCGGGGAAGGGTTAGTGTTAGGGTTCGGGCTAGGGTTAGGGTTAGGGGATGGGGACGGTTTAGGGTCCAGGTGAGGGTACAACAACATTTTCGGGGGAGCGTACGTGTGAGGGCACGGGTTAGTGTTAGCGTACGGGTTAGGATTAGAGGATGGGTGAGGGGAAGGCTTCGGGGAAGGGTTAGGGTTAGGGTTCGGGCTAGGGTTAGGGTTAGGGGACGGGGACGGTTTAAGGACCAGGTGAGGGTACGACAACTCTTTAGGGGGAGCGTACGTGTGAGGGCATGGGTTAGTGTTAGCGTATGGGTTAGGATTAGGGGACGGGTGAGGAGAAGGCTTCAGGGAAGGGTTAGGGTTAGGGTTCGGGCTAGGGTTAGGGTTAGGGTACGGGGACGGTTTAGGGTCCAGGTGAGGATATGACAACAGTTCAGGGGGAGCGTACGTTGAGGGCACGGGTTAGTTTTAGCGTACGGGTTAGGATTAGGGGACGGGTGAGGGGAAGGCTTCGGGGAAGGGTTAGGGTTAGGGTTTGGTTTAGGGTTAGGGTTAGATGACGGGGACGGTTTAGGGTCCAGGTGAGGGTACGACAACTGTTTTGGGGGAGCGTACATGTGAGGGCATGGGTTAGTGTTAGCGTATGGGTTAGGATTAGGAGACGGGTGAGGAGAAGGCTTCAGGGAAGGGTTAGGGTTAGGGTTCGGGCTAGGGTTCGGGTTACGGGATGGGGACGGTTTAGGGTCCAGGTGAGGGTACGACAACGGTTTAGGGGGAGCGAACGTGTGAGGGCACGTGTTAGTGTTAGCGTACGGGTTAGGATTAGGGGACGTGTGAGGGGAAGGCTTCAGGGAAGAGTTAGGGTTAGGGTTTGGGCTAGGGTTAGGGTTAGGGGACGGGGACGGTTTAGGGTCCAGGTAAGGGTACGACAACAGTTTAGGGGGAGCGTACGTGTGAGGGCACGGGTTAGTGTTAGCGTACGATTTAGGATTAGGG
This sequence comes from Orcinus orca, assembly GCF_937001465.1. Classification (NCBI taxonomy): domain Eukaryota; kingdom Metazoa; phylum Chordata; class Mammalia; order Artiodactyla; family Delphinidae; genus Orcinus; species Orcinus orca. The sequence continues at coordinate 2,563,107 of NC_064565.1, read as the reverse complement.
GACGGGTGAGGGCAAGGCTTCGGGGAAGGGTTAGGGTTAGGGTTCGGGCTAGGGTTAGGGTTAGGGGAAGGGGACTGTTGAGGGTCCAGGTCAGGGTACGACAACGGTTTCGGGGGAGCGTACGTGTGAGGGCACGGGTTAGTGTTAGTGTACGGGTTAGGATTATGGGACGAGTGAGGGGAAGGCTTCGGGGTAGGGTTAGGGTTAGCGTTCGGGCTAGGGTTAGGGTTTGGGTACGGGGACGATTTAGGGTCCAAGTGAGGGTACGACAAAGGTTTAGGGGGAGCGTATGTGTGAGGGCACGGGTTAGTGTTAGCGTACAGGTTAGGATTAGGGGATGGGTGAGGGGAAGGCTACGGGGAAGGGTTAGGGTTAGGGTTCGTGCTAGGGTTAGGGTTAGGGGACGGGGACGGTTTAGGGTCCAGGTGAGGGTACGACAAAGGTTTAGGCAGAGCGTACGTGTGAGGGTATGGGTTAGTGTTAGCGTACGGGTTAGGATTAGGGGACGGGTGAGGGGAAGGCTTCGGGGAAGGGTTAGTGTTAGGGTTCGGGCTAGGGTTAGGGTTAGGGGATGGGGACGGTTTAGGGTCCAGGTGAGGGTACAACAACATTTTCGGGGGAGCGTACGTGTGAGGGCACGGGTTAGTGTTAGCGTATGGGTTAGGATTAGAGGACGGGTGAGGGGAAGGCTTCGGGGAAGGGTTAGGGTTAGGGTTCGGGCTAGGGTTAGGGTTAGGGTCGGGGACGGTTTAAGGACCAGGTGAGGGTATGACAACTCTTTAGTGGGAGCGTACGTGTGAGGGCATGGGTTAGTGTTAGCGTACGGGTTAGGATTAGGGGACGGGTGAGGAGAAGGCTTCAGGGAAGGGTTAGGGTTAGGGTTCGGGCTAGGGTTAGGGTTAGGGGACGGGGACGGTTTAGGGTCCAGGTGAGGGTACGACAAAGGTTTAGGCAGAGCGTACGTGTGAGGGCACGGGTTAGTGTTAGCGTACGGGTTAGGATTAGGGGACGGGTGAGGGGAAGGCTTCGGGGAAGTGTTAGGGTTAGGGTTAGGGCTAGGGTTAGGGGACGGGGTCGGGGACGGTTTAGGGTCCAGGTGAGGGTACAACAACGGTTTCGGGGGAGCGTACGTGTGAGGGCACGGGTTAGTGTTAGCGTACGGGTTAGGATTAGGGGACGTGTGAGGGTAAGGCTTTGGGGAAGGGTTAGGGTTAGGGTTCGGGCTAGGGTTAGTTTTAGGGGATGGGGACGGTTTAGGGTCAACGTGAGGTTATGACAACGGTTTAGGGGGAGTGTATGTGTGAGGGCACGGGTTAGTGTTAGCGTACGGGTTAGGATTAGGGGACGGGTGAGGGGAAGGCTTCGGGGAAGGGTTAGGGTTAGGGTTCGGGCTAGGGTTAGGGTTAGGGGAAGGGGACGGTTTTTGGTCCAGGTGAGGGTACGACAACAGTTTCGGGGGAGCATACATGTGAGGGCACGGGTTAGTGTTAGCGTACGGGTTAGGATTAGGGGACGGGTGAGGGGAAGGCTTCGGAGAAGGGTTAGGGTTAGGGTTCGGGCTAGGGTTAGGGTTAGGGGACGAGGACCGTTTAGGGTCCAGGTGAGTGTATGACAACGGTAGAGGGGGAGCGTACATGTGAGGGCATGGGTTAGTGTTAGCGTACGGGTTAGGATTAGGGGACGCGTGAGGGGAAGGCTTCGGGGAAGGGTTAGGGTTAGGGTTCGGGCTAGGGTTAGGGTTAGGGGAAGGGGACGGTTTAGGGTCCAGGTGAGGGTACGACAACGGTTTCGGTGGAGCGTACGTATGGGGGCACGGGTTAGTGTTAGCGTACGGGTTAGGATTAGGGGACGTGTGAGGGGAAGGCTTCGGGGAAGTGTTAGGGTTAGGGTTCGGGCTAGGGTTCGTGTTACGGGACGGGGACGGTTTAGGGTCCAGGTGAGGGTACGACAACGGTTTAGGGGTAGCGTATGTGTGAGGGCACGGGTTAATGTTAGCGTACGGTTTAGGATTAGGGGACGGGTGAGGGGAAGGCTTCGGGGAAGGGTTAGGGTTAGGGTTCGGGCTAGGGATAGGGTTAGGGGACGGGGACGGTTTAGGGTACAGGTGAGGGTATGACAACGGTTTATGGGGAGCGTACATGTGAGGGCATGGGTTAGTGTTAGCGTACGGGTTAGGATTAGGGGACGGGTGAGGGGAAGGCTTCGGAGAAGGGTTAGGGTTAGGGTTCGGGCTAGGGTTAGGGTTACGGGATGGGGACGGTTTAGGGTCCAGGTGAGGGTACGACAACGGTTTAGGGGGAGCGTATGTGTGAAGGCACAGGTTAGTGTTAGCGTATGGTTTAGGATTAGGGGACGGGAGAGGGGAAGGCTTCGGGGAAAGGTTAGTGTTAGGGTTCGGGCTAGGGTTAGGGTTAGGGTAAGGGGACGGTTGAGGGTCCAGGTGAGGGTACGACAACGGTTTCGGGGGAGCGTACGTGTGAGGGCACGGTTGGTGTTAGCGTATGGGTTAGGATTAGGGGACGGAAGAGGAGAAGGCTTCAGGGAAGGGTTAGGGTTAGGGTTCGGGCTAGGGTTAGGGTTAGGGGACGGGGACGGTTTAGGGTCCAGGTGAGGGTACGACAACGGTTTACGGGGAGCATATGTGTGAGGGCATGGGTTAGTGTTAGCGTACGGTTTAGGATTAGGGGACGGGAGGGGGAAGGCTTTGGGGAAGTGTTAGGTTTAGGGTTCGGGCTAGGGTTAGGGTTAGGGGACGGGGACGGTTTAGGGTCCAGGTGAGGGTACGACAACTGTTTAGGGGGAGAGTACGTGTGAGGGCACGGGTTAGTGTTAGCGTACGGGTTAGGATTAGAGGACGGGTGAGTGGAAGGCTTCGGGGAAGGGTTAGGGTTAGGGTTCGGGCTAGGGTTAGGGTTAGGGGACGGGGATGGTTTAGGGACCAGGTGAGCGTACGACAACTGTTTAGGGGGAGCGTACGTGTGAGGGCATTGGTTAGTGTTAGCGTACGGGTTAGGAATAGGGGACGGGTGAGGAGAAGGTTTCAGGGAAGGGTTAGGGTTAGGGTTCGGGCTAGGGTTAGGGTTAGGGGACGGGGACGGTTTAGGGTCCAGGTGAGGATACGACAACAATTCAGGGGGAGCGTACGTTGAGGGCACGGGTTAGTGTGAGTGTACGGCTGACGATTAGCGGACGGGTGAGGGGAAGGCTTCAGGGAAGGGTTAGGGTTAGTGTTCGGGCTAGGGTTAGTTTTAGGGGACGGGGACGGTTTAGGGTCCAGGTGAGGGTATGACAACGGTTTAGGGGGAGCGTATGTGTGAGGGCACGGGTTAGTGTTAGCGTACGGGTTAGGATTAGGGGACGGGTTAGGGGACGGCTTCGGGGAAGGGTTAGGGTTAGGGTTCAGGCTAGGGTTAGGGTTAGGGGATGGGGACGGTTTAGGGTCCAGGTGAGGGTACGACAACGGTTTCGGGGGAGCGTACGTGTGAGGGCACAGGTTAGTGTTAGCGTATGGGTTAAGATTAGGGGACGGGTGAGGGGAAGGCTTCGGGGAAGGGTTAGGGTTAGGGTTCGGGCTAGGGTTAGGGTTAGGGGAAGGGGACGGTTTAGGGTCCAGGTGAGGGTACGACAACTGTTTCGGGGGAGCGTACGTGTGAGGGAACGGGTTAGTGTTAGCGTACGGGTTAGGATTAGGGGACGGGTGAGGGGAAGGCTTCGGGGAAGGGTTAGGGTTAGGGTTCGTGCTAGGGTTAGGGTTAGGGGACGGGGACGGTTTAGGGTCCAGGTGAGTGTATGACAACGGTTTATGGGGAGCGTACGTGTGAGGGCATGGGTTAGTGTTAGCGTACGGGTTAGGATTTGGGGACGGGTGAGGGGAAGGCTTCGGGGAAGGGTTAGGTTTAGGGTTCTGGCTAGGGTTAGGGTTAGGGGACGGGGACGGTTTAGGGTCCAGGTGAGGGTATGACAACGGTTTAGGGGGAGGGTATGTGTGAGGGCACGGGTTAGTGTTAGCGTACGGTTTAGTATTAGGGGATGGGAGAGGGGAAGGCTTCGGGGAAGTATTAGGGTTAGGGTTAGGGCTAGGGTTAAGGTTAGGGGACGGGGACGGTTTAGGGTCCAGGTGAGGATACGACAACTGTTCAGGGGGAGCGTACGTTGAGGGCACGGGTTAGTGTTATCGTACGGGTTAGGATTAGAGGACGGGTGAGGGGAAGGCTTCGGGGAAGGGTTAGGGTTAGGGTTCGGGCTAGGGTTAGTTTTAGGGTACCGGGACGGTTTAGGGTCCAGGTGAGGATACGACAACAGTTCAGGGGGAGCGTACGTTGAGGGCACGGGTTAGTGTTAGCGTACGGGTTAGGATTAGGGGACGGGTGAGGGGAAGGCTTCGGGGAAGGGTTAGGGTTAGGGTTCGGGCTAGGGTTAGTTTTAGGGGACGGGGACGGTTTAGGGTCCAGGTGAGGGTATGACAACGGTTTAGGGGGAGCGTATGTGTGAGGGTACGGGTTAGTGTTAGCGTACGGGTTAGGATTAGGGGACGGGTGAGGGGAAGGCTTCGGGGAAGGGTTAGGGTTAGGGTTCGGGCTAGGGTTAGGGTTAGGGGACGGGGACGGTTTAGGGTCAAGGTGAGTGTATGACAACGGTTTAGGGGGAGCGTACATGTGAGGGCATGGGTTAGTGTTAACGTACGGGTTAGGATTAGGGGACGGGTGAGGGGAAGGCTTCGGGGAAGTGTTAGGGTTAGGGTTCGGGCTAGGGTTCGGGTTACGGGACGGGGACGGTTTAGGGTCTAGGTGAGGGTACGACAACGGTTTAGGGGTAACGTATGTGTGAGGGCACGGGTTAGTGTTAGCGTACGGTTTAGGATTAGGGGACGAGAGGGGGAAGGCTTCGGGGAAGTGTTAGGGTTAGGGTTAGGGCTAGGGTTAGGGTTAGGGGACGGGGACGGTTTAGGGTCCAGGTGAGGGTACAACAACGGTTTCAGGGGAGCGTACTTGTGAGGGCACGGGTTAGTGTTAGCGTACGGGTTAGGATTAGGGGACGGGTGAGGGGAAGGCTTTGGGGAAGAGTTAGGGTTAGGGTTCGGGCTTGGGTTAGTTTTAGGGGACGGTGACGGTTTAGGGTCCAGGTGAGGGTACGACAAAGGTTTAGGCAGAGCGTACGTGTGAGGGCACGGGTTAGTGTTAGCGTACGGGTTAGGATTAGGGGACGGGTGAGGGGAAGGCTTCGGGGAAGGGTTAGTGTTAGGGTTCGGGCTAGGGTTAGGGTTAGGGGATGGGGACGGTTTAGGGTCCAGGTGAGGGTACAACAACATTTTCGGGGGAGCGTACGTGTGAGGGCACGGGTTAGTGTTAGCGTACGGGTTAGGATTAGAGGATGGGTGAGGGGAAGGCTTCGGGGAAGGGTTAGGGTTAGGGTTCGGGCTAGGGTTAGGGTTAGGGGACGGGGACGGTTTAAGGACCAGGTGAGGGTACGACAACTCTTTAGGGGGAGCGTACGTGTGAGGGCATGGGTTAGTGTTAGCGTATGGGTTAGGATTAGGGGACGGGTGAGGAGAAGGCTTCAGGGAAGGGTTAGGGTTAGGGTTCGGGCTAGGGTTAGGGTTAGGGTACGGGGACGGTTTAGGGTCCAGGTGAGGATACGACAACAGTTCAGGGGGAGCGTACGTTGAGGGCACGGGTTAGTTTTAGCGTACGGGTTAGGATTAGGGGACGGGTGAGGGGAAGGCTTCGGGGAAGGGTTAGGGTTAGGGTTTGGTTTAGGGTTAGGGTTAGATGACGGGGACGGTTTAGGGTCCAGGTGAGGGTACGACAACTGTTTTGGGGGAGCGTACGTGTGAGGGCATGGGTTAGTGTTAGCGTATGGGTTAGGATTAGGAGACGGGTGAGGAGAAGGCTTCAGGGAAGGGTTAGGGTTAGGGTTCGGGCTAGGGTTCGGGTTACGGGATGGGGACGGTTTAGGGTCCAGGTGAGGGTACGACAACGGTTTAGGGGGAGCGAACGTGTGAGGGCACGTGTTAGTGTTAGCGTACGGGTTAGGATTAGGGGACGTGTGAGGGGAAGGCTTCAGGGAAGAGTTAGGGTTAGGGTTTGGGCTAGGGTTAGGGTTAGGGGACGGGGACGGTTTAGGGTCCAGGTAAGGGTACGACAACAGTTTAGGGGGAGCGTACGTGTGAGGGCACGGGTTAGTGTTAGCGTACGATTTAGGATTAGGGGACGGGTGAGGGCAAGGCTTCGGGGAAGGGTTAGGGTTAGGGTTCGGGCTAGGGTTAGGGTTAGGGGAAGGGGACTGTTGAGGGTCCAGGTCAGGGTACGACAACGGTTTCGGGGGAGCGTACGTGTGAGGGCACGGGTTAGTGTTAGTGTACGGGTTAGGATTATGGGACGAGTGAGGGGAAGGCTTCGGGGTAGGGTTAGGGTTAGCGTTCGGGCTAGGGTTAGGGTTTGGGTACGGGGACGATTTAGGGTCCAAGTGAGGGTACGACAAAGGTTTAGGGGGAGCGTATGTGTGAGGGCACGGGTTAGTGTTAGCGTACAGGTTAGGATTAGGGGATGGGTGAGGGGAAGGCTACGGGGAAGGGTTAGGGTTAGGGTTCGTGCTAGGGTTAGGGTTAGGGGACGGGGACGGTTTAGGGTCCAGGTGAGGGTACGACAAAGGTTTAGGCAGAGCGTACGTGTGAGGGTATGGGTTAGTGTTAGCGTACGGGTTAGGATTAGGGGACGGGTGAGGGGAAGGCTTCGGGGAAGGGTTAGTGTTAGGGTTCGGGCTAGGGTTAGGGTTAGGGGATGGGGACGGTTTAGGGTCCAGGTGAGGGTACAACAACATTTTCGGGGGAGCGTACGTGTGAGGGCACGGGTTAGTGTTAGCGTATGGGTTAGGATTAGAGGACGGGTGAGGGGAAGGCTTCGGGGAAGGGTTAGGGTTAGGGTTCGGGCTAGGGTTAGGGTTAGGGTCGGGGACGGTTTAAGGACCAGGTGAGGGTATGACAACTCTTTAGTGGGAGCGTACGTGTGAGGGCATGGGTTAGTGTTAGCGTACGGGTTAGGATTAGGGGACGGGTGAGGAGAAGGCTTCAGGGAAGGGTTAGGGTTAGGGTTCGGGCTAGGGTTAGGGTTAGGGGACGGGGACGGTTTAGGGTCCAGGTGAGGGTACGACAAAGGTTTAGGCAGAGCGTACGTGTGAGGGCACGGGTTAGTGTTAGCGTACGGGTTAGGATTAGGGGACGGGTGAGGGGAAGGCTTCGGGGAAGTGTTAGGGTTAGGGTTAGGGCTAGGGTTAGGGGACGGGGTCGGGGACGGTTTAGGGTCCAGGTGAGGGTACAACAACGGTTTCGGGGGAGCGTACGTGTGAGGGCACGGGTTAGTGTTAGCGTACGGGTTAGGATTAGGGGACGTGTGAGGGTAAGGCTTTGGGGAAGGGTTAGGGTTAGGGTTCGGGCTAGGGTTAGTTTTAGGGGATGGGGACGGTTTAGGGTCAACGTGAGGTTATGACAACGGTTTAGGGGGAGTGTATGTGTGAGGGCACGGGTTAGTGTTAGCGTACGGGTTAGGATTAGGGGACGGGTGAGGGGAAGGCTTCGGGGAAGGGTTAGGGTTAGGGTTCGGGCTAGGGTTAGGGTTAGGGGAAGGGGACGGTTTTTGGTCCAGGTGAGGGTACGACAACAGTTTCGGGGGAGCATACATGTGAGGGCACGGGTTAGTGTTAGCGTACGGGTTAGGATTAGGGGACGGGTGAGGGGAAGGCTTCGGAGAAGGGTTAGGGTTAGGGTTCGGGCTAGGGTTAGGGTTAGGGGACGAGGACCGTTTAGGGTCCAGGTGAGTGTATGACAACGGTAGAGGGGGAGCGTACATGTGAGGGCATGGGTTAGTGTTAGCGTACGGGTTAGGATTAGGGGACGCGTGAGGGGAAGGCTTCGGGGAAGGGTTAGGGTTAGGGTTCGGGCTAGGGTTAGGGTTAGGGGAAGGGGACGGTTTAGGGTCCAGGTGAGGGTACGACAACGGTTTCGGTGGAGCGTACGTATGGGGGCACGGGTTAGTGTTAGCGTACGGGTTAGGATTAGGGGACGTGTGAGGGGAAGGCTTCGGGGAAGTGTTAGGGTTAGGGTTCGGGCTAGGGTTCGTGTTACGGGACGGGGACGGTTTAGGGTCCAGGTGAGGGTACGACAACGGTTTAGGGGTAGCGTATGTGTGAGGGCACGGGTTAATGTTAGCGTACGGTTTAGGATTAGGGGACGGGTGAGGGGAAGGCTTCGGGGAAGGGTTAGGGTTAGGGTTCGGGCTAGGGATAGGGTTAGGGGACGGGGACGGTTTAGGGTACAGGTGAGGGTATGACAACGGTTTATGGGGAGCGTACATGTGAGGGCATGGGTTAGTGTTAGCGTACGGGTTAGGATTAGGGGACGGGTGAGGGGAAGGCTTCGGAGAAGGGTTAGGGTTAGGGTTCGGGCTAGGGTTAGGGTTACGGGATGGGGACGGTTTAGGGTCCAGGTGAGGGTACGACAACGGTTTAGGGGGAGCGTATGTGTGAAGGCACAGGTTAGTGTTAGCGTATGGTTTAGGATTAGGGGACGGGAGAGGGGAAGGCTTCGGGGAAAGGTTAGTGTTAGGGTTCGGGCTAGGGTTAGGGTTAGGGTAAGGGGACGGTTGAGGGTCCAGGTGAGGGTACGACAACGGTTTCGGGGGAGCGTACGTGTGAGGGCACGGTTGGTGTTAGCGTATGGGTTAGGATTAGGGGACGGAAGAGGAGAAGGCTTCAGGGAAGGGTTAGGGTTAGGGTTCGGGCTAGGGTTAGGGTTAGGGGACGGGGACGGTTTAGGGTCCAGGTGAGGGTACGACAACGGTTTACGGGGAGCATATGTGTGAGGGCATGGGTTAGTGTTAGCGTACGGTTTAGGATTAGGGGACGGGAGGGGGAAGGCTTTGGGGAAGTGTTAGGTTTAGGGTTCGGGCTAGGGTTAGGGTTAGGGGACGGGGACGGTTTAGGGTCCAGGTGAGGGTACGACAACTGTTTAGGGGGAGAGTACGTGTGAGGGCACGGGTTAGTGTTAGCGTACGGGTTAGGATTAGAGGACGGGTGAGTGGAAGGCTTCGGGGAAGGGTTAGGGTTAGGGTTCGGGCTAGGGTTAGGGTTAGGGGACGGGGATGGTTTAGGGACCAGGTGAGCGTACGACAACTGTTTAGGGGGAGCGTACGTGTGAGGGCATTGGTTAGTGTTAGCGTACGGGTTAGGAATAGGGGACGGGTGAGGAGAAGGTTTCAGGGAAGGGTTAGGGTTAGGGTTCGGGCTAGGGTTAGGGTTAGGGGACGGGGACGGTTTAGGGTCCAGGTGAGGATACGACAACAATTCAGGGGGAGCGTACGTTGAGGGCACGGGTTAGTGTGAGTGTACGGCTGACGATTAGCGGACGGGTGAGGGGAAGGCTTCAGGGAAGGGTTAGGGTTAGTGTTCGGGCTAGGGTTAGTTTTAGGGGACGGGGACGGTTTAGGGTCCAGGTGAGGGTATGACAACGGTTTAGGGGGAGCGTATGTGTGAGGGCACGGGTTAGTGTTAGCGTACGGGTTAGGATTAGGGGACGGGTTAGGGGACGGCTTCGGGGAAGGGTTAGGGTTAGGGTTCAGGCTAGGGTTAGGGTTAGGGGATGGGGACGGTTTAGGGTCCAGGTGAGGGTACGACAACGGTTTCGGGGGAGCGTACGTGTGAGGGCACAGGTTAGTGTTAGCGTATGGGTTAAGATTAGGGGACGGGTGAGGGGAAGGCTTCGGGGAAGGGTTAGGGTTAGGGTTCGGGCTAGGGTTAGGGTTAGGGGAAGGGGACGGTTTAGGGTCCAGGTGAGGGTACGACAACTGTTTCGGGGGAGCGTACGTGTGAGGGAACGGGTTAGTGTTAGCGTACGGGTTAGGATTAGGGGACGGGTGAGGGGAAGGCTTCGGGGAAGGGTTAGGGTTAGGGTTCGTGCTAGGGTTAGGGTTAGGGGACGGGGACGGTTTAGGGTCCAGGTGAGTGTATGACAACGGTTTATGGGGAGCGTACGTGTGAGGGCATGGGTTAGTGTTAGCGTACGGGTTAGGATTTGGGGACGGGTGAGGGGAAGGCTTCGGGGAAGGGTTAGGTTTAGGGTTCTGGCTAGGGTTAGGGTTAGGGGACGGGGACGGTTTAGGGTCCAGGTGAGGGTATGACAACGGTTTAGGGGGAGGGTATGTGTGAGGGCACGGGTTAGTGTTAGCGTACGGTTTAGTATTAGGGGATGGGAGAGGGGAAGGCTTCGGGGAAGTATTAGGGTTAGGGTTAGGGCTAGGGTTAAGGTTAGGGGACGGGGACGGTTTAGGGTCCAGGTGAGGATACGACAACTGTTCAGGGGGAGCGTACGTTGAGGGCACGGGTTAGTGTTATCGTACGGGTTAGGATTAGAGGACGGGTGAGGGGAAGGCTTCGGGGAAGGGTTAGGGTTAGGGTTCGGGCTAGGGTTAGTTTTAGGGTACCGGGACGGTTTAGGGTCCAGGTGAGGATACGACAACAGTTCAGGGGGAGCGTACGTTGAGGGCACGGGTTAGTGTTAGCGTACGGGTTAGGATTAGGGGACGGGTGAGGGGAAGGCTTCGGGGAAGGGTTAGGGTTAGGGTTCGGGCTAGGGTTAGTTTTAGGGGACGGGGACGGTTTAGGGTCCAGGTGAGGGTATGACAACGGTTTAGGGGGAGCGTATGTGTGAGGGTACGGGTTAGTGTTAGCGTACGGGTTAGGATTAGGGGACGGGTGAGGGGAAGGCTTCGGGGAAGGGTTAGGGTTAGGGTTCGGGCTAGGGTTAGGGTTAGGGGACGGGGACGGTTTAGGGTCAAGGTGAGGGTATGACAACGGTTTAGGGGGAGCGTACATGTGAGGGCATGGGTTAGTGTTAACGTACGGGTTAGGATTAGCGGACGGGTGAGGGGAAGGCTTCGGGGAAGTGTTAGGGTTAGGGTTCGGGCTAGGGTTCGGGTTACGGGACGGGGACGGTTTAGGGTCTAGGTGAGGGTACGACAACGGTTTAGGGGTAACGTATGTGTGAGGGCACGGGTTAGTGTTAGCGTACGGTTTAGGATTAGGGGACGAGAGGGGGAAGGCTTCGGGGAAGTGTTAGGGTTAGGGTTAGGGCTAGGGTTAGGTTTAGGGGACGGGGACGGTTTAGGGTCCAGGTGAGGGTACAACAACGGTTTCAGGGGAGCGTACTTGTGAGGGCACGGGTTAGTGTTAGCGTACGGGTTAGGATTAGGGGACGGGTGAGGGGAAGGCTTTGGGGAAGAGTTAGGGTTAGGGTTCGGGCTTGGGTTAGTTTTAGGGGACGGTGACGGTTTAGGGTCCAGGTGAGGGTACGACAAAGGTTTAGGCAGAGCGTACGTGTGAGGGCACGGGTTAGTGTTAGCGTACGGGTTAGGATTAGGGGACGGGTGAGGGGAAGGCTTCGGGGAAGAGTTAGTGTTAGGGTTCGGGCTAGGGTTAGGGTTAGGGGATGGGGACGATTTAGGGTCCAGGTGAGGGTACAACAACATTTTCGGGGGAGCGTACGTGTGAGGGCACGGGTTAGTGTTAGCGTACGGGTTACGATTAGAGGACGGGTGAGGGGAAGGCTTCGGGGAAGGGTTAGGGTTAGGGTTCGGGCTAGGGTTAGGGTTAGGGGACGGGGACGGTTTAAGGACCAGGTGAGGGTACGACAACTCTTTAGGGGGAGCGTACGTGTGAGGGCATGGGTTAGTGTTAGCGTATGGGTTAGGATTAGGGGACGGGTGAGGAGAAGGCTTCAGAAAGTGTTAGGGTTAGGGTTCGGGCTAGGGTTAGGGTTAGGGTACGGGGACGGTTTAGGGTCCAGGTGAGGATACGACAACAGTTCAGGGGGAGCGTACATTGAGGGCACGGGTTAGTTTTAGCGTACGGGTTAGGATTAGGGGACGGGTGAGGGGAAGGCTTCGGGGAAGGGTTAGGGTTAGGGTTTGGTCTAGGGTTAGGGTTAGGTGACGGGGACGGTTTAGGGTCCAGGTGAGGGTACGACAACGGTTTCGGTGGAGCGTACGTGTGGGGGCACGGGTTAGTGTTAGCGTACGGGTTAGGATTAGGGGACGTGTGAGGGGAAGGCTTCGGGGAAGTGTTAGGGTTAGGGTTCGGGCTAGGGTTTGTGTTACGGGACGGGGACGGTTTAGGGTCCAGGTGAGGGTACGACAACGGTTTAGGGGTAGCGTATGTGTGAGGGCACGGGTTAATGTTAGCGTACGGTTTAGGATTAGGGGACGGGTGAGGGGAAGGCTTCGGGGAAGGGTTAGGGTTAGGGTTCGGGCTAGGGTTAGGGTTAGGGGACGGGGACGGTTTAGGGTACAGGTGAGGGTATGACAACGGTTTATGGGGAGCGTACATGTGAGGGCATGGGTTAGTGTTAGCGTACGGGTTAGGATTAGGGGACGGGTGAGGGGAAGGCTTCGGAGAAGGGTTAGGGTTAGGGTTCGGGCTAGGGTTAGGGTTACGGGATGGGGACGGTTTAGGGTCCAGGTGAGGGTACGACAACGGTTTAGGGGGAGCGTATGTGTGAGGGCACAGGTTAGTGTTAGCGTATGGTTTAGGATTAGGGGACGGGAGAGGGGAAGGCTTCGGGGAAAGGTTAGTGTTAGGGTTCGGGCTAGGGTTAGGGTTAGGGTAAGGGGACGGTTGAGGGTCCAGGTGAGGGTACGACAACGGTTTCGGGGGAGCGTACGTGTGAGGGCACGGTTGGTGTTAGCGTATGGGTTAGGATTAGGGGACGGAAGAGGAGAAGGCTTCAGGGAAGGGTTAGGGTTAGGGTTCGGGCTAGGGTTAGGGTTAGGGGACGGGGACGGTTTAGGGTCCAGGTGAGGGTACGACAACGGTTTACGGGGAGCATATGTGTGAGGGCATGGGTTAGTGTTAGCGTACGGTTTAGGATTAGGGGACGGGAGGGGGAAGGCTTTGGGGAAGTGTTAGGTTTAGGGTTCGGGCTAGGGTTAGGGTTAGGGGACGGGGACAGTTTAGGGTCCAGGTGAGGGTACGACAACTGTTTAGGGGGAGAGTACGTGTGAGGGCACGGGTTAGTGTTAGCGTACGGGTTAGGATTAGAGGACGGGTGAGTGGAAGGCTTCGGGGAAGGGTTAGGGTTAGGGTTCGGGCTAGGGTTAGGGTTAGGGGACGGGGATGGTTTAGGGACCAGGTGAGCGTACGACAACTGTTTAGGGGGAGCGTACGTGTGAGGGCATTGGTTAGTGTTAGCGTACGGGTTAGGAATAGGGGACGGGTGAGGAGAAGGTTTCAGGGAAGGGTTAGGGTTAGGGTTCGGGCTAGGGTTAGGGTTAGGGGACGGGGACGGTTTAGGGTCCAGGTGAGGATACGACAACAGTTGAGGGGGAGCGTACGTTGAGGGCACGGGTTAGTGTGAGTGTACGGGTGACGATTAGCGGACGGGTGAGGGGAAGGCTTCAGGGAAGGGTTAGGGTTAGTGTTCGGGCTAGGGTTAGTTTTAGGGGACGGGGACGGTTTAGGGTCCAGGTGAGGGTATGACAACGGTTTAGGGGGAGCGTATGTGTGAGGGCACGGGTTAGTGTTAGCGTACGGGTTAGGATTAGTGGACGGGTTAGGGGACGGCTTCGGGGAAGGGTTAGGGTTAGGGTTCAGGCTAGGGTTAGGGTTAGGGGATGGGGACGGTTTAGGGTCCAGGTGAGGGTACGACAACGGTTTCGGGGGAGCGTACGTGTGAGGGCACAGGTTAGTGTTAGCGTATGGGTTAAGATTAGGGGACGGGTGAGGGGAAGGCTTCGGGGAAGGGTTAGGGTTAGGGTTCGGGCTAGGGTTAGGGTTAGGGGAAGGGGACGGTTTAGGGTCCAGGTGAGGGTACGACAACTGTTTCGGGGGAGCGTACGTGTGAGGGAACGGGTTAGTGTTAGCGTACGGGTTAGGATTAGGGGACGGGTGAGGGGAAGGCTTCGGGGAAGGGTTAGGGTTAGGGTTCGTGCTAGGGTTAGGGTTAGGGGACGGGGACGGTTTAGGGTCCAGGTGAGTGTATGACAACGGTTTATGGGGAGCGTACGTGTGAGGGCATGGGTTAGTGTTAGCGTACGGGTTAGGATTTGGGGACGGGTGAGGGGAAGGCTTCGGGGAAGGGTTAGGTTTAGGGTTCTGGCTAGGGTTAGGGTTAGGGGACGGGGACGGTTTAGGGTCCAGGTGAGGGTATGACAACGGTTTAGGGGGAGGGTATGTGTGAGGGCACGGGTTAGTGTTAGCGTACGGTTTAGTATTAGGGGATGGGAGAGGGGAAGGCTTCGGGGAAGTGTTAGGGTTAGGGTTAGGGCTAGGGTTAAGGTTAGGGGACGGGGACGGTTTAGGGTCCAGGTGAGGATACGAAAACTGTTCAGGGGGAGCGTACGTTGAGGGCACGGGTTAGTGTTATCGTACGGGTTAGGATTAGAGGACGGGTGAGGGGAAGGCTTCGGGGAAGGGTTAGGGTTAGGGTTCGGGCTAGGGTTAGTTTTAGGGTACCGGGACGGTTTAGGGTCCAGGTGAGGATACGACAACAGTTCAGGGGGAGCGTACGTTGAGGGCACGGGTTAGTGTTAGCGTACGGGTTAGGATTAGGGGACGGGTGAGGGGAAGGCTTCGGGGAAGGGTTAGGGTTAGGGTTCGGGCTAGGGTTAGTTTTAGGGGACGGGGACGGTTTAGGGTCCAGGTGAGGGTATGACAACGGTTTAGGGGGAGCGTATGTGTGAGGGTACGGGTTAGTGTTAGCGTACGGGTTAGGATTAGGGGACGGGTGAGGGGAAGGCTTCGGGGAAGGGTTAGGGTTAGGGTTCGGGCTAGGGATAGGGTTAGGGGACGGGGACGGTTTAGGGTCAAGGTGAGGGTATGACAACGGTTTAGGGGGAGCGTACATGTGAGGGCATGGGTTAGTGTTAACGTACGGGTTAGGATTAGCGGACGGGTGAGGGGAAGGCTTCGGGGAAGTGTTAGGGTTAGGGTTCGGGCTAGGGTTCGGGTTACAGGACGGGGACGGTTTAGGGTCTAGGTGAGGGTACGACAACGGTTTAGGGGTAACGTATGTGTGAGGGCACGGGTTAGTGTTAGCGTACGGTTTAGGATTAGGGGACGAGAGGGGGAAGGCTTCGGGGAAGTGTTAGGGTTAGGGTTAGGGCTAGGGTTAGGGTTAGGGGACGGGGACGGTTTAGGGTCCAGGTGAGGGTACAACAACGGTTTCAGGGGAGCGTACTTGTGAGGGCACGGGTTAGTGTTAGCGTACGGGTTAGGATTAGGGGACGGGTGAGGGGAAGGCTTTGGGGAAGAGTTAGGGTTAGGGTTCGGGCTTGGGTTAGTTTTAGGGGACGGTGACGGTTTAGGGTCCAGGTGAGGGTACGACAAAGGTTTAGGCAGAGCGTACGTGTGAGGGCACGGGTTAGTGTTAGCGTACGGGTTAGGATTAGGGGACGGGTGAGGGGAAGGCTTCGGGGAAGAGTTAGTGTTAGGGTTCGGGCTAGGGTTAGGGTTAGGGGATGGGGACGGTTTAGGGTCCAGGTGAGGGTACAACAACATTTTCGGGGGAGCGTACGTGTGAGGGCACGGGTTAGTGTTAGCGTACGGGTTAGGATTAGAGGACGGGTGAGGGGAAGGCTTCGGGGAAGGGTTAGGGTTAGGGTTCGGGCTAGGGTTAGGGTTAGGGGACGGGGACGGTTTAAGGACCAGGTGAGGGTACGAAAACTCTTTAGGGGGAGCGTACGTGTGAGGGCATGGGTTAGTGTTAGCGTATGGGTTAGGATTAGGGGACGGGTGAGGAGAAGGCTTCAGGGAAGGGTTAGGGTTAGGGTTCGGGCTAGGGTTAGGGTTAGGGTACGGGGACGGTTTAGGGTCCAGGTGAGGATACGACAACAGTTCAGGGGGAGCGTACGTTGAGGGCACGGGTTAGTTTTAGCGTACGGGTTAGGATTAGGGGACGGGTGAGGGGAAGGCTTCGGGGAAGGGTTAGGGTTAGGGTTTGGTCTAGGGTTAGGGTTAGGTGACGGGGACGGTTTAGGGTCCAGGTGAGGGTACGACAACTGTTTCGGGGGAGCGTACGTGTGAGGGCATGGGTTAGTGTTAGCGTATGGGTTAGGATTAGTAGACGGGTGAGGAGAAGGCTTCAGGGAAGGGTTAGGGTTAGGGTTCGGGCTAGGGTTCGGGTTACGGGACGGGGACGGTTTAGGGTCCAGGTGAGGGTACGACAACGGTTTAGGGGGAACGTATGTGTGAGGGCACGGGTTAGTGTTAGCGTACGGTTTAGGATTAGGGGACGAGAGGGGGAAGGCTTCGGGGAAGTGTTAGGGTTAGGGTTAGGGCTAGGGTTAGGGTTAGGGAACGGGGACGGTTTAGGGTCCAGGTGAGGGTACAACAACGGTTTCAGGGGAGCGTACGTGTGAGGGCACGGGTTAGTGTTAGCGTACGGGTTAGGATTAGGGGACGTGTGAGGGTAAGGCTTTGGGGAAGGGTTAGGGTTAGGGTTCGGGCTAGGGTTAGTTTTAGGGGACGGGGACGGTTTAGGGTCCACGTGAGGTTATGACAACGGTTTAGGGGGAGTGTATGTGTGAGGGCACGGGTTAGTGTTAGCGTACGGGTTAGGATTAGGGGACGGGTGAGGGGAAGGCTTCGGGGAAGGGTTAGGGTTAGGGTTCGGGCTAGGGTTAGGGTTAGGGGAAGGGGACGGTTTTTGGTCCAGGTGAGGGTACGACAACAGTTTCGGGGGAGCGTACATGTGAGGGCACGGGTTAGTGTTAGCGTACGGGTTAGGATTAGGGGACGGGTGAGGGGAAGGCTTCGGGGAAGGGTTAGGGTTAGGGTTCGGGCTAGGGTTAGGGTTAGGGGACGGGGACCGTTTAGGGTCCAGGTGAGTGTATGACAACGGTAGAGGGGGAGCGTACATGTGAGGGCATGGGTTAGTGTTAGCGTACGGGTTAGGATTAGGGGACGCGTGAGGGGAAGGCTTCGGGGAAGGGTTAGGGTTAGGGTTCGGGCTAGGGTTAGGGTTAGGGGAAGGGGACGGTTTAGGGTCCAGGTGAGGGTACGACAACGGTTTCGGTGGAGCGTACGTGTGGGGGCACGGGTTAGTGTTAGCGTACGGGTTAGGATTAGGGGACGGGTGAGGGGAAGGCTTCGGGGAAGGGTTAGGGTTAGGGTTCGGGCTAGGGTTCGTGTTACGGGACGGGGACGGTTTAGGGTCCAGGTGAGGGTACGACAACGGTTTAGGGGTAGCGTATGTGTGAGGGCACGGGTTAGTGTTAGCGTACGGTTTAGGATTAGGGGACGGGTGAGGGGAAGGCTTCGGGGAAGGGTTAGGGTTAGGGTTCGGGCTAGGGTTAGGGTTAGGGGACGGGGACGGTTTAGGGTACAGGTGAGGGTATGACAACGGTTTATGGGGAGCGTACATGTGAGGGCATGGGTTAGTGTTAGCGTACTGGTTAGGATTAGGGGACGGGTGAGGGGAAGGCTTCGGGGAAGGGTTAGGGTTAGGGTTTGGGCTAGGGTTAGGGTTACGGGATGGGGACGGTTTAGGGTCCAGGTGAGGGTACGACAACGGTTTAGGGGGAGCGTATGTGTGAGGGCACAGGTTAGTGTTAGCGTATGGTTTAGGATTAGGGGACGGGAGAGGGGAAGGCTTCGGGGAAAGGTTAGTGTTAGGGTTCGGGCTAGGGTTAGGGTTAGGGTAAGGGGACGGTTGAGGGTCCAGGTGAGGGTACGACAACGGTTTCGGGGGAGCGTACGTGTGAGGGCACGGTTGGTGTTAGCGTATGGGTTAGGATTAGGGGACGGAAGAGGAGAAGGCTTCAGGGAAGGGTTAGGGTTAGGGTTCGGGCTAGGGTTAGGGTTAGGGGACGGGGACGGTTTAGGGTCCAGGTGAGGGTACGACAACGGTTTACGGGGAGCGTATGTGTGAGGGCATGGGTTAGTGTTAGCGTACGGTTTAGGATTAGGGGACGGGAGGGGGAAGGCTTTGGGGAAGTGTTAGGTTTAGGGTTCGGGCTAGGGTTAGGGTTAGGGGACGGGGACGGTTTAGGGTCCAGGTGAGGGTACGACAACTGTTTAGGGGGAGAGTACGTGTGAGGGCACGGGTTAGTGTTAGCGTACGGGTTAGGATTAGAGGACGTGTGAGTGGAAGGCTTCGGGGAAGGGTTAGGGTTAGGGTTCGGGCTAGGGTTAGGGTTAGGGGACGGGGATGGTTTAGGGACCAGGTGAGCGTACGACAACTGTTTAGGGGGAGCGTACGTGTGAGAGCATTGGTTAGTGTTAGCGTACGGGTTAGGAATAGGGGACGGGTGAGGAGAAGGTTTCAGGGAAGGGTTAGGGTTAGGGTTCGGGCTAGGGTTAGGGTTAGGGGACGGGGACGGTTTAGGGTCCAGGTGAGGATACGACAACAGTTCAGGGGGAGCGTACGTTGAGGGCACGGGTTAGTGTGAGTGTACGGGTGACGATTAGCGGACGGGTGAGGGGAAGGCTTCAGGGAAGGGTTAGGGTTAGTGTTCGGGCTAGGGTTAGTTTTAGGGGACGGGGACGGTTTAGGGTCCAGGTGAGGGTATGACAACGGTTTAGGGGGAGCGTATGTGTGAGGGCACGGGTTAGTGTTAGCGTACGGGTTAGGATTAGGGGACGGGTTAGGGGACGGCTTCGGGGAAGGGTTAGGGTTAGGGTTCGGGCTAGGGTTAGGGTTAGGGGAAGGGGACGGTTTAGGGTCCAGGTGAGGGTACGACAACTGTTTCGGGGGAGCGTACGCGTGAGGGCACGGGTTAGTGTTAGCGTACGGGTTAGGATTAGGGGACGGGTGAGGGGAAGGCTTCGGGGAAGAGTTAGGGTTAGGGTTTGGGCTAGGGTTAGGGTTAGGGGACGGGGACGGTTTAGGGTCCAGGTAAGGGTACGACAACAGTTTAGGGGGAGCGTACGTGTGAGGGCACGGGTTAGTGTTAGCGTACGGTTTAGGATTAGGGGACGGGTGAGGGGAAGGCTTCGGGGAAGGGTTAGGGTTAGGGTTCTGTCTAGGGTTAGGGTTAGGGGAAGGGGACTGTTGAGGGTCCAGGTCAGGGTACGACAACGGTTTCGGGGGAGCGTACGTGTGAGGGCACGGGTTAGTGTTAGTGTACGGGTTAGGATTATGGGACGAGTGAGGGGAAGGCTTCGGGGTAGGGTTAGGGTTAGGGTTCGGGCTAGGGTTAGGGTTTGGGTACGGGGACGATTTAGGGTCCAAGTGAGGGTACGACAACGGTTTAGGGGGAACGTATGTGTGAGGGCACGGGTTAGTGTTAGCGTACAGGTTAGGATTAGGGGATGGGTGAGGGGAAGGCTTCGGGGAAGGGTTAGGGTTAGGGTTCGTGCTAGGGTTAGGGTTAGGGGACGGGGACGGTTTAGGGTCCAGGTGAGGGTACGACAAAGGTTTAGGCAGAGCGTACGTGTGAGGGCATGGGTTAGTGTTAGCGTACGGGTTAGGATTAGGGGACGGGTGAGGGGAAGGCTTCGGGGAAGGGTTAGTGTTAGGGTTCGGGCTAGGGTTAGGGTTAGGGGATGGGGACGGTTTAGGGTCCAGGTGAGGGTACAACAACATTTTCGGGGGAGCGTACGTGTGAGGGCACGGGTTAGTGTTAGCGTACGGGTTAGGATTAGAGGACGGGTGAGGGGAAGGCTTCGGGGAAGGGTTAGGGTTAGGGTTCGGGCTAGGGTTAGGGTTAGGGTCGGGGACGGTTTAAGGACCAGGTGAGGGTATGACAACTCTTTAGGGGGAGCGTACGTGTGAGGGCATGGGTTAGTGTTAGCGTACGGGTTAGGATTAGGGGACGGGTGAGGAGAAGGCTTCAGGGAAGGGTTAGGGTTAGGGTTCGGGCTAGGGTTAGGGTTAGGGGACGGGGACGGTTTAGGGTCCAGGTGAGTGTATGACAACGGTTTATGGGGAGCGTACGTGTGAGGGCATGGGTTAGTCTTAGCGTACGGGTTAGGATTTGGGGACGGGTGAGGGGAAGGCTTCGGGGAAGGGTTAGGTTTAGGGTTCTGGCTAGGGTTAGGGTTAGGGTACGGGGACGGTTTAGGGTCCAGTTGAGGGTATGACAACGGTTTAGGGGGAGGGTATGTGTGAGGGCATGGGTTAGTGTTAGCGTACGGTTTAGTATTAGGGGATGGGAGAGGGGAAGGCTTCGGGGAAGTGTTAGGGTTAGGGTTAGGGCTAGGGTTAAGGTTAGGGGACGGGGACGGTTTAGGGTCCAGGTGAGGATACGACAACTGTTCAGGGGGAGCGTACGTTGAGGGCACGGGTTAGTGTTATCGTACGGGTTAGGATTAGAGGACGGGTGAGGGGAAGGCTTCGGGGAAGGGTTAGGGTTAGGGTTCGGGCTAGGGTTAGTTTTAGGGTACCGGGACGGTTTAGGGTCCAGGTGAGGATATGACAACAGTTCAGGGGGAGCGTACGTTGAGGGCACGGGTTAGTGTTAGCGTACGGGTTAGGATTAGGGGACGGGTGAGGGGAAGGCTTCGGGGAAGGGTTAGGGTTAGGGTTCGGGCTAGGGTTAGTTTTAGGGGATGGGGACGGTTTAGGGTCCAGGTGAGGGTATGACAACGGTTTGGGGGAGCGTATGTGTGAGGGTACGGGTTAGTGTTAGCATACGGGTTAGGATTAGGGGACGGGTGAGGGGAAGGCTTCGGGGAAGGGTTAGGGTTAGGGTTTGGGCTAGGGTTAGGGTTAGGGGATGGGGACGGTTTAGGGTCCAGGTGAGGGTACAACAATGGTTTCGGGGGAGCGTATGTGTGAGGGCACGGGTTAGTATTAGCGTACGGGTTAGGATTAGGGGACGGGTGAGGGGAAGGCTTCGGGGAAGGGTTAGGTTTAGGGTTCGGGCTAGGGTTAGGGTTAGGGGATGGGGACGGTTTAGGGTCCAGGTGAGGGTATGACAACGGTTTTGGGGGAGCGTACGTGTGAGGACACGGGTTAGTGTTAGCGTACGGGTTAGGATTAGGTGACGGGTGAAGGGAAGGCTTCGGGGAAGGGTTAGGTTTAGGGTTCGGGCTAGGGTTAGGATTAGGGGACGGGGACGGTTTAGGGTCAAGGTGAGGGTATGACAACGGTTTAGGGGGAGCGTATGTGTGAGGGCACGGGTTAGTGTTAGCGTACGGGTTAGGATTAGGGGACGGGTGAGGGGAAGGCTTCGGGGAAGGGTTAGGGTTAGGGTTCGGTCTAGGGTTAGGGTTAGGGGAAGGGGACGGCTTAGGGTCCAGGTGAGGGTACGAAAACGGTTTCGGGGGAGCGTACGTGTGAGGGCACGGGTTAGTGTTAGCGTACGGGTTAGGATTAGGGGACGGGTGAGGGGAAGGCTTCGGGGAAGGGTTAGGGTTAGGGTTCGGGCTAGGTTTAGGGTTAGGGGACGGGGACGGTTTAGGGTCCAGGTGAGGGTACGACAACGGTTTACGGGGAGCGTACATGTGAGGGCATGGTTTAGTGTTAGCGTACGGGTTAGGATTAGTGGACGGGTGAGGGGAAGGCTTCGGGGAAGGGTTAGGGTTAGGGTTCGGGCTAGGGTTAGTGTTAGGGGATGGGGACGGTTTAGGGTCCAGGTGAGGGTATGACAACGGTTTAGGGGGAGCGTATGTGTGAGGACATGGGTTAGTGTTAGCGTACGGTTTAGGATTAGGGGATGGGAGAGGGGAAGGCTTCGGGGAAGTGTTAGGTTTAGGGTTAGGGCTAGGGTTAGGGTTAGGGGACGGGGACGGTTTAGGGTCCAGGTGAGGGTACGTCAACGGTTTAGGGGGAGCATAAGTGTGAGGGCACGGGTTAGTGTTAAAGTACGGGTTAGGATTAGGAGACGGGTGAGCGGAAGGCTTCGGGAAAGGGTTAGGGTTAGGGTTCGTGCTAGGGTTAGGGTTAGGCGACGGGGACGTTTTAGGGTCCAGGTGAGGGTACGACAAAGGTTTAGGCAGAGCGTACGTGTGAGGGCACGGGTTAGTGTTAGCGTACGGGTTAGGATTAGGGGACGGGTGAGGGGAAGGCTTCGGGGAGGGTTAGGGTTAGGGTTCGGGCTAGGGTTAGGGTTAGGGGATGGGGACGGTTTAGGGTCCAGGTGAGGGTACAACAACATTTTCGGGGGAGCGTACATGTGAGGGCACGGGTTAGTGTTAGCGTACGGGTTAGGATTAGAGGACGGGTGAGGGGAAGGCTTCGGGGAAGGGTTAGGGTTAGGGTTCGGGCTAGGGTTAGGGTTAGGGGACGGGGACGGTTTAAGGACCAGGTGAGGGTACGACAACTCTTTAGGGGGAGCGTACGTGTGAGGGCATGGGTTAGTGTTAGCGTACGGGTTAGGATTAGGGGACGGGTGAGGAGAAGGCTTCAGGGAAGGGTTAGGGTTAGGGTTCGGGCTAGGGTTAGGGTTAGGGGACGGGGACGGTTTAGGGTCCAGGTGAGGATACGACAACAGTTCAGGGGGAGCGTACGTTGAGGGCACGGGTTAGTTTTAGCGTACGGGTTAGGATTAGGGGACGGGTGAGGGGAAGGCTTCGGGGAAGGGTTAGGGTTAGGGTTTGGTCTAGGGTTAGGGTTAGGTGACGGGGACGGTTTAGGGTCCAGGTGAGGGTACGACAACTGTTTCGGTGGAGCGTACGTGTGAGGGCATGGGTTAGTGTTAGCGTATGGGTTAGGATTAGGAGACGGGTGAGGAGAAGGCTTCAGGGAAGGGTTAGGGTTAGGGTTCGGGCTAGGGTTCGGGTTACGGGACGGGGACGGTTTAGGGTCCAGGTGAGGGTACGACAACGGTTTAGGGGGAACGTATGTGTGAGGGCACGGGTTAGTGTTAGCGTACGGTTTAGGATTAGGGGACGAGAGGGGGAAGGCTTCGGGGAAGTGTTAGGGTTAGGGTTAGGGCTAGGGTTAGTGTTAGGGGACGGGGACGGTTTAGGGTCCAGGTGAGGGTACAACAACGGTTTCAGGGGGAGCGTACGTTGAGGGCACGGGTTAGTTTTAGCGTACGGGTTAGGATTAGGGGACGGGTGAGGGGAAGGCTTCGGGGAAGGGTTAGGGTTAGGGTTCGGGCTAGGTTTAGGGTTAGGGGACGGGGACGGTTTAGCGTCCAGGTGAGAGTACGACAACGGTTTCGGGGGAGCGTACGTGTGAGGGCACGAGTTAGTGTTAGCGTACGTTTTAGGATTAGGGGACGTGTGAGGGGAAGGCTTCGGGGAAGGGTTAGGGTTAGGGTTCGGGCTAGGGTTAGGGTTTGGGTACGGGGACGGTTTAGGGTCCAGGTGAGGGTACGACAACGGTTTAGGGGGAGCGTATGTGTGAGGGCACAGGTTAGTGTTAGCGTACAGGTTAGGATTAGGGGATGGGTGAGGGGAAGGCTTCGGGGAAGGGTTAGGGTTAGGGTTCGTGCTAGGGTTAGGGTTAGGGGACGGGGACGGTTTAGGGTCCAGGTGAGGGTACGACAAAGGTTTAGGCAGAGCGTACGTGTGAGGGCACGGGTTAGTGTTAGCGTACGGGTTAGGATTAGGGGACGGGTGAGGGGAAGGCTTCGGGGAAGTGTTAGGGTTAGGGTTAGGGCTAGGGTTAGGGGACGGGGATGGGGACGGTTTAGGGTCCAGGTGAGGGTACAACAATGGTTTCGGGGGAGCGTACGTGTGAGGGCACGGGTTAGTGTTAGCGTACGGGTTAGAATTAGGGGACGGGTGAGGGGAAGGCTTCGGGGAAGTGTTAGGGTTAGGGTTCGGGCTAGGGTTCGTGTTACGGGACGGGGACGGTTTAGGGTCCAGGTGAGGGTACGACAACGGTTTAGGGGTAGCGTATGTGTGAGGGCAAGGGTTAGTGTTAGCGTACGGTTTAGGATTAGGGGACGAGAGGGGGAAGGCTTCGGGGAAGTGTTAGGGTTAGGGTTAGGGATAGGGTTAGGGTTAGGGGACGGGGACGGTTTAGGGTCCAGGTGAGGGTACAACAACGGTTTCGGGGGAGCATACGTGTGAGGGCACGGGTTAGTGTTAGCGTACGGGTTAGGATTAGGGGACGGGTGAGGGGAAGGCTTTGGGGAAGGGTTAGGGTTAGGGTTCGGGCTAGGGTTAGTTTTAGGGGACGGGGACGGTTTAGGGTCCAGGTGAGGGTATGACAACGGTTTAGGGGGAGCGTATGTGTGAGGGCACGGGTTGGTGTTAGCTTACGGTTTAGGATTAGGGGACTGCTGAGGGGAAGGTTTAGGGTTAGGGTTCGTGCTAGGGTTAGGGTTAGGGGACGGGGACGGTTTAGGGTCCAGGTGAGGGTATGACAACGGTTTAGGGGGAGCGTATGTGTGAGGGCACGGGTTAGTGTTAGCGTACGGTTTAGGATTAGGGGATGGGAGAGGGGAAGGCTTCGGGGAAGTGTTAGGGTTAGGGTTAGGACTAGGGTTAGGCTTAGGGGACGATGACGGTTTAGGGTCCAGGTGAGGGTACGTCAACGGTTTAGGGGGAGCATAAGTGTGAGGGCACGGGTTAGTGTTAGCGTACGGGTTAGGATTAGGGGACGGGTGAGGGGAAGGCTTCGGGGAAGGGTTAGGGTTAGGGTTCGGGCTAGGGTTAGGGTTAGGCGACGGGGACGTTTTAGGGTCCAGGTGAGGGTACGACAACGGTTTAGGGGGAGCGTACGTGTGAGGGCACGGGTTAGTGTTAGCGTACGGTATAGGATTAGGGGACGGGTGAGGGGAAGGCTTCGGGGAAGGGTTAGGGTTAGGGTTCGGGCTAGGGTTAGGGTTAGGGGGCGGGGACGTTTTAGGGTCCAGGTGAGGGTACGACAACGGTTTCGTGGGAGCGTACGTGTGAGGGCACGGGTTAGTGTTAGCGTTAGGGTTAGGATTAGGGGACGGGTGAGGGGAAGGCTTCGGGGAACGGTTAGGGTTAGGGTTCGGGCTAGGGTTAAGGTTAGGGGACGGGGACGGTTTAGGGTCCAGGTGAGGGTACGACAACAATTTAGGGGGAGCGTACGTGTGAGGGGACGGGTTAGTGTTAGCGTACGGTTTAGGATTAGGGGACAGGTGAGGGGAAGGCTTCAGGGAAGGGTTAGGGTTATGGTTCGGGCTAGGGTTAGGGTTAGGGGAAGGGGACAGTTTAGTGTCCAGGTGACGGTATGACAACGGTTTAGGGGGAGCGTATGTGTGAGGGCACGGGTTAGTGTTAGCGTTAGGGTTAGGATTAGGGGACGGGTGAGGGGAAGGCTTCGGGGAAGGGTTAGGGTTAGGGTTCGGGCTAGGGTTAGTGTTAGGGGAAGGGTTAGGGTTATGGTTCGGGCTAGGGTTAGTGTTAGGGGACGGGGACGGTTTAGGGTCCAGGTGAGGATATGACAACGGTTTAGGGGGAGCGTATGTGTGAGGGCACGGGTTAGTGTTAGCGTACGGTTTAGGATTAGGGGATGGGAGAGGGGAAGGCTTCGGGGAAGTGTTAGGGTTAGGGTTAGGGCTAGGGTTAGGGTTAGGCGACGGGGACGTATTAGGGTCCAGGTGATGGTACGACATCGGTTTACGGGGAGCATACATGTGAGGGCATGGTTTAGTGTTAGCGTACGGTTTAGGATTAGGGGACGGGTGAGGGGAAGGCTTCGGGGAAGGGTTAGGGTTAGGGTTCGGGCTAGGGTTAGGGTTAGGGTAAGGGGACGCTTTAGGGCCCTGGTGAGGGTAAGACAACGGTTTCGGGGGAGCATACGTGTGAGGGCACGTGTTAGTGTTAGCGTACGGGTTAGGATTAGGGGACGTGTGAGGGGAAGGCTTCAGGGAAGGGTTAGGGTTAGGGTTTGGGCTAAGGTTAGGGTTAGGGGAAGGGGACGGTTTAGGGTCCAGGTAAGGGTACGACAACAGTTTAGGGGGAGCGTACGTGTGAGGGCACGGGTTAGTGTTAGCGTACGGTTTAGGATTAGGGGACGGGTGAGGGAAAGGCTTCGGGGAAGGGTTAGGGTTAGGGTTCGGGCTAGGGTTAGGGTTAGGGGAAGGGGACTGTTGAGGGTCCAGGTCAGGGTACGACAACGGTTTCGGGGGAGCGTACGTGTGAGGGCACGGGTTAGTGTTAGTGTACGGGTTAGGATTATGGGACGAGTGAGGGGAAGGCTTCGGGGTAGGGTTAGGGTTAGGGTTCGGGCTAGGGTTAGGGTTTGGGTACGGGGACGATTTAGGGTCCAAGTGAGGGTATGACAACGGTTTAGGGGAAGCGTATGTGTGAGGGCACGGGTTAGTGTTAGCGTACAGGTTAGGATTAGGGGATGGGTGAGGGGAAGGCTTCGGGGAAGGGTTAGGGTTAGGGTTCGTGCTAGGGTTAGGGTTAGGGGACAGGTACGGTTTAGGGTCCAGGTGAGGGTACGACAAAGTTTTAGGCAGAGCGTACGTGTGAGGGCACGGGTTAGTGTTAGCGTACGGGTTAGGATTAGGGGACGGGTGAGGAGAAGGCTTCAGGGAACGGTTAGGGTTAGGGTTCAGGCTAGGGTTAGGGTTAGGGGACGGGGACGGTTTAGGGTCCAGATGAGGATACGAAAACAGTTCAGGGGGAGTGTACGTTGAGGGCACGGGTTAGTGTTAGCGTACGGGTTAGGATTAGGGGACGGGTGAGGGGAAGGCTTCGGGGAAGCGTTAGGGTTAGGATTCAGGCTAGGGTTAGTTTTAGGTGACGGGGACGGTTTAGGGTCCAGGTGAGGGTATGACAACGGTTTAGGGGGAGCGTATGTGTGAGGGCACGGGTTAGTGTTAGCGTACCGGTTAGGATTAGGGGACGGGTGAGGGGAAGGCTTCGGGGAACGGTTAGGGTTAGGGTTCGGGCTAGGGTTAGGGTTAGGGGATGGGGACGGTTTAGGGTCAAGGTGAGGGTACGACAACGGTTTAGGGGGAGCGTATGTGTGAGGGCACAGATTAGTGTTAGCGTACGGGTAAGGATTAGGGGACGGGTGAGGGGAAGGCTTCGGGGAAGGGTTAGGGTTATGGTTCGGGCTAGGGTTAGGGTTAGGGGAAGGAGACGGTTTAGGGTCCAGGTGAGGGTACGACAACGGTTTCGGGGGAGCGTACGTGTGAGGGCACGGGTTAGTGTTAGCGTACGGGTTAGGATTAGGGGACGGGTGAAGGGAAGGCTTCGGGGAAGGGTTAGGTTTAGGGTTCGGGCTAGGGTTAGGGTTAGGGGACGGGGACGGTTTAGGGTCAAGGTGAGGGTATGACAACGGTTTAGGGGGAGCGTATGTGTGAGGGCACGGGTTAGTGTTAGCGTACGGGTTAGGAGTAGGGGACGGGTGAGGGGAAGGCTTCGGGGAAGGGTTAGGGTTAGGGTTCGGTCTAGGGTTAGGGTTAGGGGAAGGGGACGGCTTAGGGTCCTGGTGAGGGTACGAAAACGGTTTCGGGGGAGTGTACGTGTGAGGGCACGGGTTAGTGTTAGCGTACGGGTTAGGATAAGGGGACGGGTGAGGGGAAGGCTTCGGGGAAGGGTTAGGGTTAGGGTTCGGGCCAGGTTTAGGGTTAGGGGACGGCGACGGTTTAGGGTCCAGGTGAGGGTACGACAACGGTTTACGGGGAGCGTACATGTGAGGGCATGGGTTAGTGTTAGCGTACGGGTTAGGATTAGGGGACGGGTGAGGGGAAGGCTTCGGGGAAGGGTTAGGGTTATGGTTCGGGCTAGGGTTAGTGTTAGGGGACGGGGACGGTTTAGGGTCCAGGTGAGGGTATGACAACAGTTTAGGGGGAGCGTATGTGTGAGGGCACGGGTTAGTGTTAGCGTACGGTTTAGGATTGGGGATGGGAGAGGGGAAGGCTTCGGGGAAGTGTTAGGGTTAGGGTTAGGGCTAGGGTTAGGGTTAGGCGACGGGGACGTTTTAGGGTCCAGGTGATGGTACGACATCGGTTTACGGGGAGCATACGTGTGAGGGCATGGTTTAGTGTTAGCGTACGGTTTAGGATTAGGGGACGGGTGAGGGGAAGGCTTCGGGGAAGGGTTAGGGTTAGGGTTCGGGCTAGGGTTAGGGTTAGGGTAAGGGGACGCTTTAGGGCCCTGGTGAGGGTAAGACAACGGTTTCGGGGGAGCATACGTGTGAGGGCACGTGTTAGTGTTAGCGTACGGGTTAGGATTAGGGGACGTGTGAGGGGAAGGCTTCAGGGAAGGGTTAGGGTTAGGGTTTGGGCTAGGGTTAGGGTTAGGGGACGGGGACGGTTTAGGGTCCAGGTAAGGGTACGACAACAGTTTAGGGGGAGCGTACGTGTGAGGGCACGGGTTAGTGTTAGCGTACGGTTTAGGATTAGGGGACGGGTGAGGGGAAGGCTTCGGGGAAGGGTTAGGGTTAGGGTTCGGGCTAGGGTTAGGGTTAGAGGAAGGGGACTGTTGAGGGTCCAGGTCAGGGTACGACAACGGTTTCGGGGGAGCGTACGTGTGAGGGCACGGGTTAGTGTTAGTGTACGGGTTAGGATTATGGGACGAGTGAGGGGAAGGCTTCGGGGTAGGGTTAGGGTTAGGGTTCGGGCTAGGGTTAGGGTTTGGGTACGGGGACGATTTAGGGTCCAAGTGAGTGTATGACAACGGTTTAGGGGGAGCGTATGTGTGAGGGCACGGGTTAGTGTTAGCGTACAGGTTAGGATTAGGGGATGGGTGAGGGGAAGGCTTCGGGGAAGGGTTAGGGTTAGGGTTCGTGCTAGGGTTAGGGTTAGGGGACGGGGACGGTTTAGGGTCCAGGTGAGGGTACGACAAAGTTTTAGGCAGAGCGTACGTGTGAGGGCACGGGTTAGTGTTAGCGTACGGGTTAGGATTAGGGAACGGGTGAGGGGAAGGCTTCGGGGAAGGTTTAGGGTTAGGGTTCGGGCTAGGGTTAGGGTTACGGGACGGGGACGGTTTAGGGTCCAGGTGAGGGTACGACAACGGTTTAGGGGGAACGTATGTGTGAGGGCACGGGTTAGTGTTAGCGTACGGTTTAGGATTAGGGGACGAGAGGGGGAAGGCTTCGGGGAAGTGTTAGGGTTAGGGTTCGGGCTAGGGTTAGGGTTAGGGGACGGGGATGGTTTAGGGGCAGGTGAGGGTACAACAACGGTTTCAGGGGAGCGTACGTGTGAGGGCACGGGTTAGTGTTAGCGTACGGGTTAGGATTAGGGGACAGGTGAGGGGAAGGCTTTGGGGAAGTGTTAGGGTTAGGGTTCGGGCTAGGGTTAGTTTTAGGGGACGGGGACGGTTTAGGGTCCAGGTGAGGGTATGACAACGGTTTAGGGGGAGCGTATGTGTGAGGGCACCGGTTAGTGTTAGCGTACGGGTTAGGATTAGGGGACGGGTGAGGGGAAGGCTTCGGGGAAGAGTTAGGGTTAGGGTTCGGGATAGGGTTAGGGTTAGGGGACGGGGACGGTTTAGGGTCCAGTTGAGGGTACGACAATGGTTTCGGGGGAGCGTACGTGTGAGGGCACGGGTTAGTGTTAGCGTACGGGTTAGGAATAGGGGATGGGTGAGGGGAAGGCTTCGGGGAAGGGTTAGGGTTAGCGTTCGTGCTAGGGTTAGGGTTAGGGGACGGGGACGGTTTAGGGTCCAGTTGAGGGTACGACAACGGTTTAGGGGGAGCGAACGTGTGAGGGCACGTGTTAGTGTTAGCGTTAGGGTTAGGATTAGGGGACGGGTGAGGGGAAGGCTTCGGGGAAGGGTTAGGGTTAGGGTTCGGGCTAGGGTTAGGGTTAGGGTAAGGGGACGCTTTAGGGCCGTGGTGAGGGTAAGACAACGGTTTCGGGGGAGCATACGTGTGAGGGCACGTGTTAGTGTTAGCGTACGGGTTAGGATTAGGGGACGTGTGAGGGGAAGGCTTCAGGGAAGTGTTAGGGTTAGGGTTTGGGCTAGGGTTAGGGTTAGGGGACGGGGACGGTTTAGGGTCCAGGTAAGGGTACGACAACAGTTTAGGGGGAGCGTACGTGTGAGGGCACGGGTTAGTGTTAGCGTACGGTTTAGGATTAGGGGACGGGTGAGGGGAAGGCTTCGGGGAAGGGTTAGGGTTAGGGTTCGGGCTAGGGTTAGGGTTAGGGGAAGGGGATTGTTGAGTGTCCAGGTCAGGGTACGACAACGGTTTCGGGGGAGCGTACGTGTGAGGGCACGGGTTAGTGTTAGTGTACGGGTTAGGATTATGGGACGAGTGAGGGGAAGGCTTCGGGGAAGGGTTAGTGTTAGGGTTCGGGCTAGGGTTAGGGTTAGGGGATGGGGATGGTTTAGGGTCCAGGTGAGGGTACAACAACATTTTCGGGGGAGCGTACATGTGAGGGCACAGGTTAGTGTTAGCGTACGGGTTAGGATTAGAGGACGGGTGAGGGGAAGGCTTCGGGGAAGGGTTAGGGTTAGGGTTCGGGCTAGGGTTAGGGTTAGGGGACGGGGACGGTTTAAGGACCAGGTGAGAGTACGACAACTCTTTAGGGGGAGCGTACGTGTGAGGGCATGGGTTAGTGTTAGCGTACGGGTTAGGATTAGGGGACGGGTGAGGAGAAGGCTTTAGGGAAGGGTTAGGGTTAGGGTTCGGGCTAGGGTTAGGGTTAGGGGACGGGGACGGTTTAGGGTCCAGGTGAGGATACGACAACAGTTCAGGGGGAGCGTACGTTGAGGGCATGGGTTAGTTTTGGCGTACGGGTTAGGATTAGGGGACGGGTGAGGGGAAGGCTTCGGGGAAGGGTTAGGGTTAGGGTTCGGGCTAGGGTTCGGGTTACGGGACGGGGACGGTTTAGGGTCCAGCTGAGGGTACGACAACGGTTTAGGGGGAGCGTATGTGTGAGGGCACGGGTTAGTGTTAGCGTACGGTTTAGGATTAGGGGACGAGAGGGGGAAGGCTTCGGGGAAGTGTTAGGGTTAGGGTTAAGGCTAGGGTTAGGGTTAGGGGACGGGGACGGTTTAGGGTCCAGGTGAGGGTACAACAACGGTTTCGGGGGAGCGTACGTGTGAGGGCACGGGTTAGTGTTAGCGTACGGGTTAGGATTAGGGGACGGGTGAGGGGAAGGCTTTGGGGAAGGGTTAGGGTTAGGGTTCGGGCTAGGGTTAGTTTTAGGGGACAGGGACGGTTTAGGGTCCACGTGAGATTATGACAACGGTTTAGGGGGAGCGTATGTGTGAGGGCACGGGTTAGTGTTAGCGTACGGGTTAGGATTAGGGGACGGGTGAGGGGAAGGCCTCGGGGAAGGGTTAGGGTTAGGGTTCGGGCTAGGGTTAGGGTTAGGGGACGGGGACCGTTTAGGGTCCAGGTGAGTGTATGACAACGTTTTAGGGGGAGCGTACATGTGAGGGCATGGGTTAGTGTTAGCGTACGGGTTAGGATTAGGGGACGGGTGAGGGGAAGGCTTCGGGGAAGGGTTAGGGTTAGGGTTCGGGCTAGGGTTAGGGTTAGGGGGCGGGGACGTTTTAGGGTCCAGGTGAGGGTACGACAACGGTTTCGGGGGAGCGTACGTGTGAGGGCACGGGTTAGTGTTAGCGTTAGGGTTAGGATTAGGGGACGGGTGAGGGGAAGGCTTCGGGGAACGGTTAGGGT